>NC_064617.1:611989704-612313113 GCF_023898315.1 Schistocerca nitens
TCCTTCGGTTCCATCACAGAACTACGCCGGCTACGGAGGACACGATGTTTTTCGAGGATTGAATTCCATGCCGAATTCAACTGGAAACCGCCGTCACGATTAATAGGAGACTCATTGTCAGACAGCCGTATTTCCTCGGATTCATTAATAATAGAACTCCAAAAGTTAGAGGTATGGGCCATAATTTTTGTCCGAAAGAACAGATACCATCTTCATATAGTTAAGGCTAACCGGGCATTGACCTTCTTCTTCTGTGCGGATGCACACGTATTGCCCGAACTCTTACGGGACTCGGTAATATTGTCTGCCGGGAGTAATGAGTGTAATGGGCAGGGGCACTACGAATGTAGTGTGTGGACATCAAGTTGGGAATGTGGGTCTCACGGGGAGCCTGCAAGGGATAAGTCCCTGCAGTCGCACTATCCTCTGTGCCCTCGGTGCTACGTCCGCAGCTCGTGGTCGTGCGGTAGCGTTCTCGCTTCCCGCGCCCGGGTTCCCGGGTTCGATTCCCGGCGGGGTCAGGGATTTTCTCTGCCTCGTGATGACTGGGTGTTGTGCGATGTCCTTAGGTTTAAGTAGTTCTAAGTTCTAGGCGACTGATGACCATAGATGTTAAGTCCCATAGTGCTCAGAGCCCTCGGTGCTACGATGGATAGAGCGTCTGCCATGTAAGCAGGAGATCCCAGGTCCGAGTCCTGGTCGGGGCACACATTTTCAACTGTCCCTGTTGATGTATATCAACGCCTGTCGGCATCGTAAGGTCTTGATTTAATTATCATTTCCTTCAGATGTAGAAACACGCCTACCAACTTCCGTTTTTATCGCACAACTTCTTCTTGGTGTTGGGATTTTATTCTCCTTTAGTGTGTTATTTATCTGATTTGAATCAGCTAGAAGAGGAGCGTGATAATTCGTTAGTATTTTACATTCCCAAAATTACCCTTTCGCACCGCACTTTACATGTAGACATACTCCTAAATGTGGAAGATAATAATGGCAAAGACAGTATTTTGACTCTTAAGAGATACTACCTGTTTAAACCCTAAACCGACGTAACAGAAACGACTGAATAAAGGTGGAAAGACGTCAAAGGCGCCCATATGCTGGAGTAAGGGGGTACTGCGCTCCTTCTCCTCCCTCCCCCCTCCCCCTCGCCCTGACTTTCAGGGAAGGAAAAAATATAGTTTAGTCAGGGTTTTCTCTTCAAGAAAATGATTTAAAATCCGCTATTACGATGATTTTTAACAGCACCGGAAATGGAACTTTTTTATGGCTGCTTGAAACTCCTCATCCCCTCCCCCCTCCCCCCCACCTCTTAAAACTTTCTTTGGGTGCCCTTGAAGACATCTCCTGGAGTACTTTTGTTAGAGCTGACAAGAATGTTATGCTTTGACAATTTGTTTTATTATAGTTCACTCGCAGTGGGCAGCTTTCTCGTTTCTGGGCTATTTTTAAACTCTTTTTGTATCAGTTTCATGCATGACTATTTCTCACAAGTCCACTATGTCAGTGGTTCCCAACATTTCTGAGACCTTTGCTCCTGAGCGTAATCATATGTTGGCTAGTACCTGCCCCCTTCGCCCCACCATCAACAACTTTAGCGCCTAACTGAACATTAGAATGAAAAAGAATTTTCTTTGAACGCTTTTATTTTTTAAATGATGGAAGATAAATGATGTTTAGTTTTCGTAAATGTCTTAATAAACTCAGAAATAATAGTCAATGAGACAACTGCTACCGCTTAATTCTAAACCAAATTTTATTTATGTTTATAGAAAGATAAAGTAATTCTCAGTCCATCGTCAGCGCTATCTACAACTCCTCAGAAAAGAAGTCTAATTATCCACATTGATGGTGTATAGTTATTGCAAAACGTGCTTCCTCTGCACCACTCGTCTCCCTAGTGACATTGCTTCACTCACGTCCTGCAGCCACATTTTCAAATCAACCAAGTCGAACGAAGCGTGTACACTATTCCTACTGCTTGTTTACCACTAGATTCCTGGACTCCTTACCCCTGAAATGTTAGAAATGGGAAGGTTTTAGGCTCCCAGTGCTTTGCTCCTGACCACTGCGGCACAGTAGTGTAGTAGCCATTACATAGTTACAGTTGTGATCTCAGTTAGATAGTTTATTGTAGCGAAGTGAATAATGAAGCAGTTTCTGGTCCATTGCGGGAACTACATAAAATCCGGAGAAGGAATTTTCATGAGATATTTGAGCATATATGAATGAGTTTTACTGTTACAGATGGATATACAAAGTATATGTGCAGTAGGTGGACGATGTGAGGAACAAGGGAAATGTTCGTACATTCGTTTCACAAGCTGTAACCTCCACCAAATTATTTCACGGTTAATGCTTGCATTTGGAATAAAAAATATAATTATTGGTAATTCATGTAACCAGTATTACAGTTTCACGAAACAGTGATGATAATAATAATCATCTTTTGAAAATAGTTCAGTTTCGAGACCCAAACACTACCTAACTCTTTCTATTTACCCCATAGAAAATCTCATTTTACCCCTCAGGGGGTAATTAAACACAGGTTGGGAACCACTGCATTACATGATGGTAACTGGACAGGGTGGTGGGCCGTCCTCCTGCACAACTACAGCTTGATGACAGGCGAAAGTAGCAAATAGTGGGTGGTGGATATGTCGTGATTTCAGAAATTTTAGAAATTTTATATGATTGTGGCAACTGCCCGAAACAAAATAATTGCATTTGGTGCAAAAAAAAAAAAAAGAAAGATCGGTGGTCAATGGTGAGATCTATAGTGACGGTCGAAAACCAGAGTGCGACTAGGACAGTGGAGGAAATTGGCCATTTCTTTTGCTGTTTGGGGCAAAGATGGGAAAGTGAAAATTTGGTTAACCAAATGGTTTTCGAAGCCCGCGGCTTCCAAATTAAAGACCTCTGCACCTCGTCGCTCTAGTGTCGGAACAGCACGGAAGCAGTACTTGCCTTGTTGTCGGGTACGACGCCTCCCCACAGAGCGACGTCGACGTGCAGTTTGCCTCCAGATGCTTCCAGTTTTTCCTGCAGGTTGTCCTTGGTCGTCGTCGGCGGCCTCGAATTCCTGACAACACAGACGTCTTCTCACTTAGGTGCTACACAGGATCGAAACGCCTTTGCCAAACCACAACTGGAAACGAATATCTCATGCAATGGCTGCAGCAGTGATCATCTCACGTTTATTGATTTCAGCTTAGTGCATTATTTTGAGTTTTGTTCGGTCTGGGGTGCACAGCAGCTTGCTCACTAGCGTCAAAGAAGAGTAAATGAAAGATAATAAAAATTTATATTTAAGGGAATTTGAAAATAACAATAATAATAATCAAAACGAAAGACTAATATCAACGGAATTGTAAATTAGTGCAGTCCAAAGTCCTACCGCATACAGTATAGTGAAAGGTCATTACGCTAGAAACACTCACAACAAATAAATAACGTACGTACCCGAACGATGCAGATAACATTTTGAAGGTTGTTTAGAAATACTTTCTGTATCTTTTGGTGCAATGGACCCGTGGTCTCCGGCGGTCCGTTATAGAATGCAACTATTATTTATTCGGTTTGGCATACAAATTAAATTGTAATTATGATTTACTGGGATTGTTACAGAGTTTGCCTGTGATTTTACGAAAATACGTTCACAGCAATGAGGAGGTCTGTACTGTGTAAACACAAAAACGTAAACCACAGAACAGAGAATAATGCAGTAACCCCCACATGAAACACGTACATTTCTGTCATCATGCGTTGTGTGTCTTCTGTCAGTGTACAATGAAGTACATTACAATGAACAGCCCAAGAGGTGTATATCGACGAATTCTTCATCAGTAAACCTGCTGTGTATGACTGTTAACGTACAACTATGGCTGCCCGTAAAATAAACCCGACACAAAACCAAGCGGTACTGAATAAGAGCTTGATGGCGAAGAATGAAGTTGGCATTACTTCACTCAATAGCGAGTACCGTGAATGAACCGATCGAGTTTGTTTCTAAATAAGATACTCACCGCATACCGTCGACATTTATGTTACTGTGAGGTTTTCATTGCAGTACATATGCAAAGATAAATGGCCGTAATAAATCAAAGGAAATCCAACGAGTCATCAGTGAGCAAGGATCAAGTCTATTGAAATATTTAGATGAACAACCTCCGAAGTTTTGAGGGTGGAGACTGAGGTCACCCTGTAGAATTGCTGAGAAAGATACAAAAATTGTATACTGAGCACAAAAAACGAAATTATTTAATGATTTGCTATGTAACGTCTCAGTTTCATTTTAATGCACCCAGCGTAGGATGTATATTTTCATTACAGTATATTTTTCGTAAGTTGTCCTCTGCAATTTTTAGCAAGGCAGCGATTTGCCTTTTTCTCTCTGCGGATACGCAGACAGTATCAGGGAACAGTTGTCGATCATTAACAAATAAGCTAGCAGTCTTTTGTGAAATATGTGTTTTACGCGTTTAGTCGCTGTTTTATGAAAGCATAGTTTAATGTAACATTATTGTGACATATGAAGTATTAGCCACGATGAGAATGTAGAGAGTACTTGTTGAAAGTTAACACCTGCAGTGCTCAAAAATAATTTAAGAACAAGGTACGAGATTCTCTCTTTCGTAATTTGACAATAACTACTAATCCCTTAGATATTTACGTTTGCAGAGCTAGATGCCGAAGAATGATGGAAGAGTACGCACAAAATAATTGTTCTCATGTCTCGTATATGGTGCTCAAAAAAGACAAATATTAATTATTACTAATTTACGACGTTCAAACTTTATAAAAATGTTTTTATCAAAGTATGAGAGCTGTAAGTTGCACATTCAATGCTATCGCTCAAAATGCAGTATTTCGTTGGCATATAAGGCGAACACCGACAGATAGTGTACTGATGTTCATACGCACACACTCACTGGAAGAGGAGCCTAAGTGGCCAATACCTTAGTAGGAGATGAAGAATACTAATTCCGCCTCAGAGGCCGAGATTCCCCGTTGTCGTGTTGTGTTGTCTCGAATTCGTATATGGTCTATTACCAAAAGAATGACGCATCTTTTCATAGATTATGTGGGTGAAGTGGACGGTCTGGTTTGCTGTGTCGTGTTGTTTGGCTTAAGTGATTGCAACTTATTGTGCCTGACTTCTAATCACTTACTCCCTAGCGCCTAAACAACAAAGTTAATGTGTACAAGAGTGCATCATACTACACCACATTAAGTGTTCTTGCGTGTCGTAGTAAATTCATTGCTTCGAAATCCCACGTGGTCTGTTACCCAAAAGAATGAAGCATTTTTCCATAGATTATGAGGGTGAAGTGGATGGTTTGATTTGCTGTGTCTGTGGTTTTGGACACTGAATGGCTTGGTGTGGAGAGGGGACAGTTGGGCAAATGAAAAATTTTACATAACGCAACTACCTCTTGCCTTTGTGGCTGTAACCTGTGGCCAAGTGATCAGAAAGCTGTCACCGCATTCTGATGCAAGAAGCTTTAGAGAGGCAGCGTTGTCATGACGGAAGCCTCCGCCCTGGCGCTTAGGCAAGTGTGGTACCTACTCTAACTCCGCTGCCTACTGCTTCGTGAATTTCGAATATTGTCAACGCAGCCTAGTACAGGGGCGGGATTGTCGTAGTGGTGAGCTGGACTACACCACGTCCAAGTCTTGCGCTGCGCCGCTTTCGGGGCCTACGTGATTAGGAATGATGGCCTGTCAAGACGATGCAGGTCGGCCCCGGCTATGCAACGTCTGTCATCGTCTGCAGCCATTTCCGAGAGGTACTTCACGGCAACCGTTGACCAGATGAGAGTCATCCAGCCGTACCTGCTAGACGCTGCGACTAGGCCTGATGCTGTTTGGAAGGGGGGGGGGGGGGGGTTACTTCCAGATGCGGCCCATCAGCTGGCTGACTTCTAGACGCTTAGACGGGTATTCAGGGTTCGCACCTGCGCCTGCCTCTTGCCGACCGCCACCTGCCCTGCGTGCTCACATTCTGCTAGCACAGGCTAGCGTCCGCGGGCAGCTGTCGCTACATGCTCTGCCGGGGTCTTTGGTTGGCCTCTGCTCTCGGGAGCTTCCTGCACTAAGCCTTGCAGTCGCGCTAAATGTCTTGACCAGCTTGCAATGGACGTTGCTGTCGCTGTGTCCTTGTCGCCTGCCGTGCTTCATGAGGCGCTGTACTCTCCAAAAGTGTGGACAACGCCTTATCACCGCTGTCGCCTGCCTTGCCGGGCAGCTCTCGGATCTGAGCTAAGCACACCACTGTCTGGGGCTAGCTGTGCCGTCGACTGCTTAACGCAGCAAGACATCGCTTCAACTGCTATTTTGCTTGTGAATAGTGAAAGGTCTATAGTTCTCTCAACGTTCCTATGAGTTTACGGAGGCCATCCCCCTTCCACTAAGTATCTGCTTCCCCGCCAATCATCTTGCATCATCGTCACGGCCTGCAAGAAGGTCATTATAAACTCAGCCCATCCTTACCCCGTTGTGCCTCATTGTCTCCAGTATCCCCAAGAAACCGCTTGTCTTTGCGTCATAGACACACAATTATACGTGGAAGATTACGATGGTAAAATGTACACGCTACATAAAGAACATAACCTGTTTAATCTTGTCCAAAAATGAGAGACCACACAAAAATGGGAAGGTGTCCCCTTGAGTAACCCTGTTCGAGGACCCATACCTATAGAAACAGACTGTTTTGCCTAAATGTTTAACAAACTGCCCGTAAACGATACGCTGTTGTGTTTCTGGGCCGTCATTTTCCCTGCTGTATTAACGACTCTATTCAGGCTACACCTCACACTTGAAGATGGAAATTCATTCTATACCCGTCAATAGCAACGTTTTATGCAAGTAGACAACATCGTGTTTCGGCTGTGTCTCCGTACTGAATATACATAAGACATTTTACATTGTATTTATTGCACAACTTACTGTACAAAAGAATCTTGAACATTAATGTGATTCATCACCATTGTCATTCCATAAATTAACTCTGAAAATACGTAACAATCGCAGTAATGGTCTGCCGGGAACACATCGACCGTGTTAATTAATATTCGGATAAAACAGCTACAAGTCGCTCACAATTTGATTTTAATATCGATGTGATTCGTCAGACATGAGTATCAGATATTCACTGCCCTGGTGTCAACTTGCTACGATTTTAACGTACAGTTCGGTATCACCGGCAGACACAAACCATCCAGCGCAAGAGATGTGACTGAAAGAAAATGCTATTAATACCATTACTTGAGCTCTCGCAAAAGCACTTATTAAAGATACTTTTTTTTTAATCACACTCGCGATATTAGCTTTTCACTTACTATAAAAGTTTTCAGTTGACCAATCTTGACACTTGCATTTTTTTAAGTGTGTCTGTTAGGCATTAGCCAAGGTCGCAGATTTTACGATAAACAGATAGTGAGGGGGTATATGAGATGGAAGAGGTACTGTAAGAGAAGAGAGACATGAGTAAGACGGCCGAGAAAATTCTTGTTTGAAAATGATGACGAGCAAGAAAGTAAAGAGAACGTCGTGTGCAGACAGGTTAAGTTGAGAATTTATAATATCAGAAGCCATGGAAAGTTTGATGTTAAGTCAAGCTTGCTTATTGTAGACATAATAATAACATGGAAAATCTAATCGCCTTCATGAGGTTCAAATAGCTAAGATAGAGCAAAACTAAATAACTACCTGCAACTGGAAGACAATCGCAAATGTTCGAGTTGTATTACTTCACTGTAAAAGGTGGATGTTCAGTTAAACTATAACGTCATAAAATACCAATTTATGACAAATTTGTTGAAACTGTGTAATGTGTTTTTAGCTAAAGTAATGAGAAGTACGAGTAGTAAGAAAGGTGCTGCGAAGCATTGCATTAACAGCCGCAGGCTGACAGCCCCAACTGTGACGACACGTGGGTCAGAATAACATACACTTAAGGGGATTGCGAGATGAGGTTAGCCTCGCTCAGCGGAAAATTGCATCAAGCAGCGATAATGACCATAGGAGGCAGGTCGATGTCACCACACCAGCGGAAGTATCTTGTTATAGATGATGTGACTAGGGGCCAAGTTTTAGAGAAAGAACTGCGCCTTGGAGCGATATAAATATATCTGTATTTTGAGGCAGAAGGCGTTCTCTCGTCTCCGGGGTCCAGTAGCACCACCGCGATGTCAACGGCCACGCGGGGCAGCGGGACGACTGGTCGTCGCCAGCAGGAGCCACAGGTCTGCGACCGCTCTGCGCCTGTCGCTGCCAGCACTAAGCTCCCCATGTGACTGGGTACCATAGCCCTGCCAACCTGCCGTCTGTTCCTGCTGCCACCAGCACTAACTTCCTTGTGGAACTTTGTGCCTCAGCGCCAGCCACCCTCCGATTCCGACCAGAGGGCAGCAAGTCGAAGCTCAAGCAAAGCCATATCTACGCACCGCCATGGTAATGGAGCCGCCAGGGCTCCACTCCGCTGAGGGAAGTAGGACGCCCCTGACGCCATGGCTGTATGTTCCAGTGGCTGCTGGCCTGCCAACGGCCTTCTGTCAGTACTGCTTGGTGACTACACAGCATCCAGGATGGAAGCCGCTGAGCTGCTGCCCATGCATCAGCGCTGGGCAGGGACAACCATGAGGTGAGTTTGCCTCACTGAGCCTTGACACGTCGTATATTGGAGTCAAATGAGGCATTCTTTACTGTCAATAGTATTTCCACTGGGACTACTGGCCTGTAACCACCACTCAATCACCCTCTTGAAAGCAACTGCACTCATCACAAGATAAGCCATTTTCTAGGAATAGTTTTGGAGCCCTTGTTGTTCATATTGTGCATTACTGACTTGGAATATGATGTTCTGTTTGAAAGAAAAAAAAGGCTGCATAGATATCAAATCATGGTTTGATAGTATATCAGAGTGATTAAAACATTGGATAGCATTATAAAATTTTGAGTGATCTTAAATTGTGTACTTCACAAAACGCAGAAAAGTGGAATCTGGAATCCTAAAAAATGGTTCAAATGGCTCTGAGCGCTATGGGACTTAACTTCTGAGGTCATTAGTCCCCTAGAGCTTAGAACTACTTAAACGTAACAACCTAAGGACATCACACACATCCATGCCCAAGGCAGGATTCGAACCTCCGGCCGGCATGGAATCCTACAACTACAAAATCAGTGAGTCACAACAGGAATCAGTCGACTCATTTATTTGGATTTTTGGATTTTTAACAATTCGTAGAGATTTGAACAGGAGTGCTCACATAAGCTTAATCGTAGTTAAGGCAGAAAGCAGTCTTCGATTCATTGGCGAGATACTGGGAAAACGCGGTCAGTCTACGAAGGAGACGGCTTACAAATCATTTGTGCGCTTCATCTCAGAATATTGACGAAGTGTATGAGACGCACAACAAACAGGACAAACAGGGGATGCTGAACGTGTAAAGAGAAGTCACAGGTTTATTTGCCTCACGAGACAGCAGTGGCGGCTCCTGGTTGAAAAGTTAGATGAAGAGCTAGCAGGAAAGAAAAATACACCTATATTTACACAAACCTATTTTAATAATTGAACTTACATATTTCTTGTACACCGAATCAATCCTTTAAGGCTGTAAACTTGTCGGTTATATCTTAATAGAATGCGTGTGAAATATTAACTTCGCTAGAAGTTCTTTCTGGATTCAAATATTCGCCAAAGAAGAAATCTCTTCTGAAATAGCGTTCTTCAGGTATGTTCTTTACGCTTCAGGCAAGTCTAGAAGTATCTGTAAAAAGCTCCTTATCCTTATTAAGCATTTGTAGCTCCTTTCCGGTGGAAATCTTTCTATAGTTCTCATGGGAATAAAGAGCAGAGGGTTCGTTTCTTCAGCTTTGTGTCTTGGAGAATACAGACCCAAAGAAATTTTTCAAGTTTTAAAGTGCACTAGAAGGGAAACATGTATTGTTCAAATTTTGTGGTGTCGGTAAGGAACACAAACTGATATTTTTCAAAAATCACGAAATCTCTCACCCATTCCCGAAAAAAAAAAAAACCGTGACCCAAGGCTCGATACATTTTGACATATTCGTCCGAGAGAAGGAACTGTATACTTGTGACAGTGTTGGCCTTTTGAAAAATAATTAAAAATACTATTCGTTCTTCTTGTTTTTTAGCATATCACAAGTAGTCCTTACTTCCGATATGCAGTAGATAACGTCCGGGGACCTTTTCTGCAAAATATTAAACAGTATATCTGTCAAATAAAGTATGTCATGAAAAACTGCTGCCAGAAATGTAAATCCAGAATTTTTCATGTCGTACAGGAAACCTCTGGCAAGCTGAGTGTAATTATTATCAGACACTTCATAACAACCTATGGTTTCGAAAACCACTTTCTGCTTTTTCCGTGTTCTACAATTATATGCAGTAGTTTCGAGCTAGAGGTCCAGCAGAAGTAGCGAGGAATAAAATTTACATCTACCTCACCGCGTGCCCCCTCCGCAGAAAAACTCAAGCGGATGACGCCACGATTCCTTATAGTAACCGTACAGTTATGCTCGGCCTGCGGCTCCGCCCACAAAATTGAGCTGCGAGAAAGAGAGGTGAGCTGCGAGAAAGGCGGGCTTCTTACCTTCTCCTGTCTAGAATCGCGCTCCTGTTTTGGCAAGAGTTCCGCACAGTACAAAACAGAGAAATGCGTTTGGAGTGAAAACCTGCAGTCACGGTAAGATAAATAAATTTTTTTGAACTGTGACCAGATAAAAATATTAGTGAGGTGCCACTTCACCTAAAATGCCCGAAGAGCACCCTCCACGAGACAGCGACAAGGAGATATTGGAAAATGAGAACTGGCAGATACGTAAAGCTAGACGCCACATTTCACACGAAAGCCTTCTTACAGATCTTCAAGAACCAGTATTAAGTGAAGACTCTAGAGATATTTTTCGTCATTGTTCATACGGACCGTGAAGACAAAATTAGCTTAGTTACAACACGCAGAGAGGCATTTAAGAAGTCATTTTGCCCACGCTCCTCGTGTGATTGACTCGGGAAGAAGCCAAAAATGTGGCCGTGACTATCGTACTAGGTAGGCTCTACATGGTCTTCACAGTCGTTTGCTGAGTGCGGTTTTAGTCATAGACGCAGGTAACAGCGAGGATCTCCACCAGACAACAGTGATGTTGCACCCAGCGTGTTGGCACGTCCCTGTTATTACACAGCGCATTTGCTGTCGCAAAACGTGCGGGCGACAGCTGCAATTAACGCATCAATCAGTTGACCACTAGTGACGCAAGTAAGCCAACTTCGCTCGTAGTGGAGTTGGAAAACGCAGACTGCTATGTGTAAAGTTCACCCCAGTGAAGCTGTGAGTTAAGCCGCTTAAACTAAAGAACTCAGAGTAACTAGTAACATAAGCTGCCACCGCCGTGTCTAGCACACTAAGTACATTTGTCCTTCTGTGCTTACGAGGTCTGTTAGGGAGAAATTCTGAGTGCAAATTAAACCTTTTATTCCTTGGATATTTAACTGTAATGAAGCACCTCCACTACAAAAGTCTTTAAGCCATGAATTAAATGAAGAAATCGCATGAATTACAAATTTGTTGATTCCATTTGTATTTTGTGTGTTGAATCGACAGCAGTTTAGTATATTTCACAGCCTGGTTACCGAGGGGAGAGGGACACTAATGCCTCTTTCCAAACGTTCATTTCAGTGTTCGAAGCACCTTTTACACAGAGGTGGCAAAAACCATGGTATAGAGACATGTAAATGTACAGATTCCGGTAGTATCACGTGCACAGGATATAAAAGGGCAGTGCACTGACGGAACTGTCATTTGTACTCAAGTGATTCAGGTGAAAAGGCTCCCGACGTGATTATGGTCGCATGACGGGAATTAATAGATTTTGAACGTGGAATATTAGTTGGAGCTAGCCGCATGGGACATAACATTTCTGAAATCATACGATAATCCAATCTTTTGGGATCCACAGTGCCAAAAGTGCGCCAAGAATATCAAATTTCAGGCATTACCCCTCACACGGACAACGCAGTGGCCGACGCCTGACTGAACGACCGAGAGCAGCGGCGTTTGCGTAGATTTGTCAGTGCTAACAGACAAGCACCACTGCGTGAAATAACAGTAGAAATCATTGTGAGACGTACGGCGAACATTTCCGTCAGAAGAGTGCGGCGAAATTTGGCGTGAATGGGCTATGGCAGCAGACGACCGACGCGAGAGCCTTTGCTAATAGCACGACATTGCCTGCAGCGCCTCTCCTAGACTTATGACTATATCGGTTGGACCCTAGACGACTGGAAAACCGTGGCGTGGTCAGATGAGTCCCGATTTCAGTTCATACGAGCTGATGGTAGGATCTGAGTGTGGTGGAGACCCGACGAAGTCATGGAATCAGGTTGTCAACAAGGCACTGTGCAAGCTGGTGGAGGCTTCTTAATGGCGTGGACTGTGTTTACATGGAGTGGACTCGGTCCTTTGGTCCAGCTGAACAGATCATTGATTGTAAAAGGTTATGTTCGGCTACTTGGTGACCATCTGCAACCATTCGTGGGTTTCATGTTTCCGAACAACGATGGAATTTTTATGGATGAAAATGTGCCATAATTATTCGCGATTGGTTTGAAGAAAACTCTGAACAGTTCGAGCGAATGATTTGGCCGCTCAGATCGCCTGACAAGAATGGCTTGGAACATTTATGGTACATAATCCTGAACCTGCTACACTTTCGCAATTACCGACGGCTGTAGAGGCAGCATGGCGCAATATTTCTGCAGTGGACTTTTAACGACTTGTTGACTCTGTGCTACGTCGAGTTGCTGCACTACGCCGAGCAAAAGGAGGTACGACACGATATTTAGAGGCATCTCATGATTTTTGTCACCTCACTGTAAATTCGTCATCTTCGACACCTGCTAGCGCCGTCGTGAAATGGCGTTTTATATTGCCGACATCAGCAAGACGTTTCCTTTCAATTCACTTTTCATCCGATGGAACAGGGAGAGCTCCGAGGGAGCTAAATCTAGCTAACAGGGCGCGTGTGTCAAGGAGCCATCTTCGCAAAGACGAAAACTGGCGAACACAGAATGCAGCGTGCACGAGAGCATTATCATGATGCTGGAAACCTCTCAGGAATTCGACAATTGTACAAATTTTGTGCGAAACGTCTTTGAACCCATTTCAGAACCTCCAAATAGAATTTTTGGTTTATTTTCTGTCTTTGAGGGACGAATCCTTAGGGTACGATCCCTTTCATCTCAAAAGGACGAATCGTCATGGCCTTCACATTCGATTTCTCCTGACCAACTTTCTTTGGAGGAAATGAACCAGGTGACTTCCATTGAATTGACTGTTATTTATTATCTGGATTGTACCCACAGGGTCCTGGCTCATCGTCTATGATGATGTTGTTGAAAAAATTATGATCGTCTTTGAATGCATTTTTCATCTCACAGTAGGCTCGATCGCGATATCACTTCGATCCCCAGTGAGAAGTCTGGATACAAACTTTGCTTTTACTTTTCATGGTACCAAACCAACATTCAAAATGCGCTGAATTGTGTTGTAGGACAGTCTGGATTGTGTTGAGGACAGTTCTTCGATTTTCCTGCACCGATGTTCACTGATGAGGTTGCGGAGTTTCCCAATGTATTCCTCGGTTCGAGCAGTTGAAGGACGACTGGAGAGGCGCTGCTCTTCAGTGGCTACTTCCCTCTTTTTAAACAGAAAACCATTCATACGCAAGAGTTTACCATGAGCGCGTTCCTTGAATACAGTTTGCACCACCACAACAGTTTCCACTGCGTTCAGGCAGAGCAAAAACAGCAAACTTCAGAGCCGCACCTTGTTCATGACTGTCAGCCCTTTCTTCTTGTGGTGAGGGCACTACAGACACACACAAAGAACTGTCGCGGAAACTACGCTCGTCGTTGAAGGATGACTCCACTTGGCACACTGACTCAAGAGAGGTCCTAAACACCTTGCTAGCGACGCAACCTGGTATAAGTAAACGATGCGCAGCATTACGACTCCTAACTACTCTTGGGTCGCCTTCCTCTAATTATAGAATTTCAGTCATCGTAGATGAGATAATGGTGATCTAGCTGATGATATATTCGGGCTCGGCTTTACGATCGCGCGGGGCTCTTAGTGTCTCTGAACTATGGGATCTCTATGCAGCAATAAGTACTCATATTTGTGTACACATATTATTTTCCTTCCATACCAAATGTCAAGAAACGTTTCATAATATTTTATTTCACTTATTTGTTCACACGCAGATTTTACGCGCTCTGAGTTCTGAACCACTGTCTGACTAACGTAAGGTACCTGAGTCAAGACATTAAAATTAACTATCACAATTGAGTTTTATTCAAATGGTTCAAATGGTTCTGAGCACTATGGGACTCAACTGCTGAGGTCATTAGTCCCCTAGAACTTAGAACTAGTTAAACCTAACTAACCTAAGGACATCACAAACATCCATGCCCGAGGCAGGATTCGAACCTGCAACCGTAGCGGTCTTGCGGTTCCAGACTGCAGCGCCTTTAACCGCACGGCCACTTCGGCCGGCAATTGAGTTTTATTACTTATTACAAATACCTCTTACAATTTTTCTCCGACTGTGCATATGACGCACAACATTGTATGGAAGTGAATCATGGGCTGTGATAAAAGAAGAGAATCGAAACATTTGAGACCCGGTGTTAATCGAAGTGTGTTGAAAACTGCATGAACTAATTGGATAAGGAATGAGGAGGATCCTGTAGAATGGGCGAGGAAAAAAATATATGAGAGACACTGACAGGAAGAATTAACAAGATGATAAGGCAAGCATTAAAAGATCAAAGAGGGAGCTGCAGAGGTAAAAGCTGTAAAGGATGGTATAGACTGGAATATATTCGACAAATAATTGACAATGCTGGGTGTAAGTGTGTTCTGAGATGAAAAATTTGACACAGGAGAGGAAGTCATGGGGTTCTGCATCAGAGAAGCCAGGGAAATGATGACTAAAAAAAGAGGGATGTTCATTAGCCAGCTCTTGAGCATTCAGGTAACAGGCATTTACAGCAATTATACATTAAGTGCCAAGAGCAGCTGGCAGATGAGACCTTGGTGACATTACGGCCATTTAAAAATATCCATTATTTTCCCATGTGGAAAACATAGCACTTAGTTCTACGTGGCTCAACTAACAGGGTACAAACTAACAGTTTTTATTCAAATTATCCATTTTTTAATCGCAGTTGCTACGCTCAGCGTCCAGATTGAACAGCGCAAATTTGCTGGTAACCTAGTTTCTATTGAGTTTGTTCTAAGCGTGTGCTGTACATGATCACGGCAGTAAGGAAGAGAAAATCCGCTAAAACGATCGGATTGGGTTTTAACGTGCCGTGGACAACAGGGTCTTTGGAGACATAGCACACGTTTGGACTGGAGAACAATGAGAACGGAATTGGGCCTTATCCTTTCCCAAGGGACCATTCCGGTTGTCTTAAGTTATTTAGGGAAATCACGGAAAAATTAAGTCTGGCTGGGCCGAAGGGGGCTTGAGTCCTGTATCGTAACTACTGTCACACCTCCTACTGTGCAACCTCGCTCGATAGGACAGTGCTTAGCGCAACTCAAAAGGTACGGTTGACTGACCTGTAGAAAATAGTTTGTCTCATCGCAGTGAGTAGCTTGCGCTTGCTCATTGTCATACGTTGATGTCTCTCACTCAAATATGCAAAGTTTATTATAAAATTGTTGAACTTTTAATTTTGTTGCCGAGAGAATAAAATGAAATACTGCAGGAATAAAAAATCTTACAACGTGTAAATTAAGCTAATGAGTCGATTTCTCACTGCGGAAACTTACAATGAATTAATACAATATTTCGTACTGTTTACGCTCTGATGAACATTTGTGGCGTATCCGGACACGGCACGAGTAGGCCGTTGCCTCACGTAGTGACCCAAGAATTCAACTGTCCACTTGTTTCCGCCTAACACGTTCAAGCTGCAGGGATGCTGTGCAGTTGCGTTGCAAAGTTGGTCAAAAACATCTTCAGATACGGGTTCGAGTCCCGACTGGCACAAAAATTAAGTTTTTATGCCTGTCAACAGAGAATGAAATTTATAGCCTTCCATCATTACATAATAGAGACGAAACGAAATTGTATATGGAATAGGTGGTATAAGTGAAAACAGTGGAAGGCAGCATGCTCAGCTTCTGGGGGAATTCCTTTTATAACCTGCAAAAGAAAAAAAGTCGCTCTACATTTAGTCGACTGTACTCGGATCTTCCAAATGGATCATACACAGCAGGGTACTGAATTATTTTAAACTTTGTGTGAGGCAGGTATCAAAAGCAAAGGCAAGTGCTCACCTAACCCAGCGACTAACATCTGCAGATACACACATCAAAAAAAGTTTTCCATCACCTCGGTTCCGAGAGTTCCGGAACCTGTACAGAAAATTGGAATAGAAATCAACATAAACATCATTTTCGCTCTTTTATTGCTCATGAAAACCACACATTGCCTGTTGTGCCACCGTACAGCGAGATCTTCAGTGGTGGTGGTCCAGATTGCTGTACACACCGGTACCTCTAATAACCAGTAGCACGTGCTCTTGCATTGATGCATGCCTGTATTTGTCGTGGAATACTATCTACAAGTTCATCAAGGCACTGTTATTCCAGATTGTCCCAGTGCTCAACGGCCGTTCGGCGTAGATCCCTCAGAGTGGTTGGTGGGTCACATCGTCCATAAACAGCGCTTTTCAATTTACCCCAGACATGTTCGATAGCGTTCATGTCTGGAGAACATGCTGGCCACCCTAGTCGAGCGATGTCGTTAGCCTGAAGGAAGTCATTCACAAGATGTGCACGATGGGGGCGCGTATTGTCGTCCATGACGACGAATGCCTCGCCAATATGCTGCCGATATGGTTGCACTATCGGTCGGAGGATGGCATTAACGTATCGTACAGCCGTTACGGCGCCTTCCGTGACCACCAGTGGCGTACGTCGGCCTCACATAATGCACCCCAAAACAGCAGGGAACTTCCACCTTGCTGCACGCGCTGGACAGTGTGTCTAAGGTGTTTAGCCTGACCGGGTTGCCTCCAAACACGTCTACGACGATTGTCTGGTTGTAGGCATATACGACACGTTCACAGAGAACGTGGTGCCAATCCTGAGCGGTCCATTAGCATGTTGTTGGGCCCATCTGTACCGCGCTGCATGGTGTCGTTATTGCCAATATGGACCTCACCATGGACGTCGGGAGTGAAGTTGCGCATCATGCAAGCTACTGTGCACAGTTTGAGTCGTAATACGACGTCCTGTGGCTGCACGAAAAGCATTATTCAACATGGTGGCGTTGCTATTAGGGTTCCTCCGAGCCATAATCCGTAGGTAGCGGTTATCCACTGCAGTAGTAGCCCTTGGACGGCCTGTGCGAGGCATATCATCGACAGTTCCTGTCTCTCTGTATCTCCTCCATGTTCGAACAACATCGCTTTGGTTCACTCCGAGACGCCTGGACATTCCCTTTGTTGAGAGCCTGTAACAACAACTGTACATATAATAATTTTTTCCTTCTGATTTTCGATAAATTAGTGTAAGCAATGTTTTGATTTCATTTCTTTTTCTTTTCGTGTCATTATGTTGAAGAAACTGTAAGCAACTTTCGAGGTGGATATTAATATTTATGTCAAATTTCAAGCAATGCTGTAACAGAATTGAAGTGTAATCCATGTTGAATCTATTGTAACATGTTTGAAATTGTAATTGTGTGCCTGGTCCATACGTAGGCAATGTATTAGGATATGTGGAATGTAAAACCTTTGGTGAATACCCTGTCTGTAGGGGAGCGGTAAAAGGTGGATGGCAGGCGAGCGCGGGAAAATGCACACGGGCGCGGCACGGCATAACGGGCTCAGCAGTGATAGTCGGAGTTGAGCATCGGTCTGAGAAACACGCTCTGGATCGAGGAGGCTCTCCTGGAAAACGTGATTTCATTGAGCCTCGGATGTGCCGTTTCCGACGACTATACAGCATGGCTATATTCTATAGGCACTAAATTGAAAAGGATTGCGACGCTAAGAAGAAGCAAAGTGCCGATACACCAAGAGCCATAGCTGTGATTGTATGTGTGCTGTGCGCCTCGCCATCTCGCCGCCCGCCAACCGCCGCATCGACACGAACAGGTTGAATCTTTGGAATTGTATTCGTGTGGACCAGTGTTAATTTTGTTCCTGACTGTTCAATAACAACTTAACTTTTACCAGAATTGTCCTATCAATTAATTATCCTCATCACTAACCTAGACAGGGTCCATTCCACATGTTGTGCAATCCGAGTGTCCCAAAATGAAGATTTAAAGTTTATGTTAATAAGAATTACCTGCAGACCTATCTATGCTAGAAAGATGTTTAAGGAGCTTTATTGTTAATGAAAATATAAGCAAAGAACAAAGGTCTGACAAAGTTGGAAGATAATTTTTGAATTGGTTTAGTAATGAAGTTTAATTAATTTGAGACAAAAATAATGGTATTTAAATGAGGAAGTAATAAGACAAAAAGAATAGTAACTCATATATTGTAAATCTTTCAATAGTTTATAGTTTCAACACAGTGATCATAACAGTTTCAGGGTCCCCCCTCCACTCCTTTCTTTTCTATTCATTTAAATTCTGAAGTGTGTTGAACTGATTTGACCAGCAAAGTTGAAGTCAATATAAAATCTAAATTTATCAGTGTTTTACCCTTATTAAAATTGACATTGTATGTGTGTTTCAAAAGTGCTATTTCTAGGGTAACCTATGCCCGATTTCAGTCGGATCAATAGACAAAACGCAGTTTGTAGTAATCATTATAGTGTAATGTTGTGTATTTATAGCTTGTCCAAATTAGTACAAAAAGGGAAAATATTAGTTCAGTAGATTTTTCTGTTTCTAAAATTTTCCATATAATGCAGTATTACTACGTGTTGTTATGCTTGAACGTACACCCACTTGTACAAGGAAAAAACTTACTTAATGCCTAATTAGGCTGGCGACCGTATTATTAACAATTGGTAGCATCTGCTGTGTATGTCTCTTGCCCGTCCTAACGTGTAGTTGCACTTTAGACTTGCTTGACGTATCATTGTTGTTACTGAGCGGGTGTAAGTCTGATTGTGCCTCCATTCAGGTACACGCGGTCAACATATTTACTAAAATCCTTTCTTATAAGGTGAAGCCCGTCAACTTACCATAGTACAGGCTTTAAAGAGTTAACGTACGCCCGAGCGTAGACGTTACAAGTGGCTTCCCGGTGACAGGACATCCAGTTTTTGTCGGTCACAAATTAAAGTGAATATCGAACAGTGGATGTTCAGTGGCTCGAATTGCAATAATAATTAGTAAAGTAAATAGCAGTGAACGTCAAGTACGATAGTGTGGTGTAATTTGCGTTCAGTATGGACAAGAATGTAGAAACAGTAGATGTGCCGAGCGTAATGGAAAATGCGGCTGGCAGTAGCAGGAGTTTACGCGGCCAGATAACAGTTGGCTTTAGCGGAAGACAATTGGCGTACTTACAATATCACGAACATGTTAACGAACAGATTGAAATGTCGAGAGTGCCTCGAACACAACAAGGGATAAAACAAGAAGTAGAGGGTGACTTTGTAGATGATAGTGGATATGTAAATGAATCCACTGACATGTTTGATTCACCACAGATAAAGAAAGAACCGAAAGAAACTTCTGAAGTAGGATCGGAACACACAGATTCCGTAGAACAAAACAGTGTGAAAATTTTAAGCATGAACGATTTATTTGAACAATTAACCAAACAAACAAATTTCAGGGCAGAATAATCAGCTTAAAACACACGTTGCCGAGCAGCTCAAAACACAGAATGATCAGCTTAAAACACACGTTGCCGAGCAGCTCAAAACACAAAGTAATCAGCTCAAAACACAGAACGAGCAGCTTAAAACACAAATTGGTCAAATTAAAGCACAGGTCGAAGATCAAGGAATTAAAATTGGTAAACAAATAGAACAGGTAGAACAAAAAGTGGGTAATTTAAATTCTGTGATAAATACTATGAAATTTGAAATTGACACCATTAACAAAAATATGGATACTATGCAGGGGGAAATTGGTAACATTAACAGTAGGTTCTATGTTGAAATTCTCAACATCCAAGAGAAAGTAGAGCCTCTGGTTGAAACAAAAGTAAACGAAAAAGTTTTCGGTCTTAAAACTGAGATCGTAAACGAATGTCAACACGGAATCTCACAGTTGAAAAAGGCAGTTTCAGACACTGAAAGAGATTTAGATGAGAAAGTTACCGGATGTGTACAAAAATGTGAACAAAATACTTCGAAAATTCAAGGCAAAATTTTCGATCTTGAGAGTAAAATTAAAGATAGACCTGGTGTTGTCTGTAATGACACACCAATTACGAAGCTGTTAGAAGGTGAGGAACGCTTCGATCCCGCCAAGAAACATAACGGATGGCATCCGTTAGATTTCATCAAAAATTGCGAGAGGATATTTCCTGAACACTTGTCTGATCAGGAAAAGATAAATGTAGTAATTAGCGCCTTAGCAGGTGACGCTAAGCGCTGGGGAATTAATTTGAATACCGAACGAATGACGTTCGAAGAATTTAAGCAAAGGTTTACGGAAGAATATTGGTCCGAACAAAAACAGGATCATTTGTGGCGCGAGTTTATCATGGCCAAGCTTCATGATAACAGGGGCAGGAATTCTTTGAATGATTTCTGCGAATATTGGTACCGGAAGTTAACGCATTTAAGAGGAAGAAGGTCCGATTCAGAAATCATCTGGGAACTATATAAAAAGCTTCCAGAAGATTCAAAGAGATACGTGGGAAGCAATCATCGCAGCTTCCAAGCATTTCTCGAAAGGGTCGAAGACGAAGACCACTGGCGCGAAAGTCGTGCCAATTATCAAAATTTTGGTAACCGAAATAATCGTAATAATGACGAAAGAAATGACGGCGATGGATTTCGCGTCAATATGATACAGAGAGGTAGAGGAAGAGGAAGAGGAAGTTATCCTGGTCGCGGTAGAGGGTATACCGCGCAAAGTAATAACGACGCGGGAAACTGATTTCCGCGAGCGTTGCGGGCCAAACGGAAGTGGACAATATATACTGGCCCCGATTTAAGAAAGGTTACCGAACTGACAGTAAAGTTATGAGACAGGTTAAGAGACAGGCGTGGAACGACGCAACGTGTTGTTGCGAAACAAGCGTCAGGTGCAAGCCAGAATGAGTCATCCCCGCCGCGCAGAGCACTACTTGTTAACAGGCGAGTGGAGCATCAGAGAGCAACGGCCCAGCCTAGCGGAACAGCTGTTCAGAGAGAAGCCGCTAGCAATACGGCAGCATTAGGTACGAACATAGCCGTAAGAGCTGATGAATATATTACGAGTGATAATTCCGTGGCGACGGAAATAATAGATGAAACTGTGAATACACAGAGAGGTGCGGTTAGCAGTGTTAGCAATAAAGTAAAAGGCGAGAATGGATTGGTGGAAGTAAGTAATTGGCGTGTGCAGATCGACGATCTGTACAAGGGCCTAAAGCAATGTGAGTGGGAGGATTTTAAGAAGGAGTATGAGGCAAAGAAATTAGTTAGTGGAAAAGGAGGTAGTAGGGACGTCGATAAGGTGACGTGGCCCGAGTTTAAAGAGGAGAGAATAAATAGCGCTGCGCAAAGTACGCGTGCTGCCGATAGGACGAAGGTTAATGAGAGGCAGGAATTGGAGGATGAAATCCTTAGCATTGACGAGGAAGTAACTTCTGTTAACAATCCGCCAACAGTACAAGCTGCTACCGAAAGGCACCGTGGAGAAGGGGCAGATAATTACCTAAAAGTAATTGAAGTCCACGAGGATTACACTAAATATGAAGTAACAGTGGATGTGAGTAAAGCTGATAATGAGGCCGTGTTGTCGAAAGAGGATACCGAGTTAAAATCAAAGCCTGACGAAAATGCAGAGGGAGAACTTAATGCCTGTCTCAGAAAAGCTTTTATGTTAGAACCTGAAAGCGATCCAGAATGGTCGGATTCTGACGATAGTTCAGATGACGGATATTTCGGTACTGGTGAAAATAATGGAAATACAGTTAATTGCGATATTGTACCTAATGATGACGAAGTTTCAAAACAAAATCCAGATGTTCAAATGGTTCAAATGGCTCTGAGCACTATGGGATTCAACTGCTGTGGTCATAAGTCCCCTAGAACTTAGAACTACCTAAACCTAACTAACCTAAGGACATCACTAACATCCATGCCCGAGGCAGAATTCGAACTTGCGACCGTAGTGGCCGTGCGGTTCCAGACTGTAGCGCCTTTAACCGCTCGGCCACTCTGGCCGGCAAATCCAGATGTTGAGACCGAACAAAGAAAGAAAGAGCCACCTGACGACTCAGGGTCTATTTTACAAAGAGTTCAAGTAATTAATGACTTTGAACTCCCTGAACCAAAGAAACCGCCAGATATAGGTGATGTGAATGTTAGAAGCATATCTTGGGACGATGTTATCGTCGACCCGGATTTGCTTAGGGAAGATCACCACAATGAAAAACATTCGACGGTGAAACAAACTGTAATACCAGTTGAAATTTACAGTGTGAAATTGCAAGTACTTCTTGATACTGGATCTCAGATAAGTGCAATCTCCCAGTCGTTTTTCGAACACATTTGTGATAAACCTGGACTAGTAATTATGTCAGTGACGGGTGTAAAAATTGTTGGTGCTACGGGCAAGACTAGCAAGCCGGTAAAGAACCAGATTTTGGTAGAATTTAGTATGAAAGGACAAACATTTGAACACGATTTTTTGGTTGTGCCAGACTTGAGTACTGAAATGATTCTGGGAATAGATTGGTTAGATAAAGAAAAGGTTATTATTGATTGTAGCCAGGAAGTGATCAAAATTAATAATGCATCTAGGAATTTGGAATTAAAATTTGAGGGAAATGGGAAGGTGTTCGATTCAGAAATTGATTCTTTATTGTTGGAGATCGACCAAGGGAATGATGGTTTGACAAACAAGTATGAGGTGTACCATGTCCAGAGGTTAATAGATGAGAGTGACAAGCAGGGGCATAATTTTAAAGAAATTGTAGAAAATTTGAAGGAGATATCTCCCGAACAGAAAACAGAATTGCTTGATATTTTAGATAGTAACAGCACCGTATTTTCGGACAAACCTGGCCTAGTTAAGAACTTTGAATACCAGATTGAGACAATAGAGCATAAACCTTTCTTTGTAAGACCGTTTTCGATACCCATATCAAAGAGGCAGGCTGTTCAAGTGGAAATAGATAAAATGATAGAATGGGGTGTAATCGAACGGAGTAGCAGCGAATATAATAGTCCCCTTATCATCGTGAACAAAAGGGATGGGGGAGTGAGAGTAGTTATCGACGCCAGGACTTTGAACAAAATTGTAAAGAAGGAAATAGACAGACCTGAAAATCTGGACGAAATGCTCCAAAAATTTTATAACGTGAAGTATTTAACCAGTCTGGACATGACCGCTGGATACTGGCAAATCCCATTGAGTAAAGAATCCCGTAAATATACCGCTTTTCTATTCGCTGGGAAATGCTATCAGTATAAAGTAGTGCCATTTGGGCTTAGCACTTCGGTGGCAGTATTTATTAGGGCACTGGACTTTGTATTAGGGAGAGAACTGAGTTCCCGGCTAACCATTTATGTAGATGATTTACTGATTGCTACAGAAGAATGGCAAGAGCATTGTGAATTATTGCAGAAAGTTTTTATTGCTCTACATGCAGGGGGCATGACACTTAAGTGGAAGAAATGTGAATTTGTGAAGTCGGAAATAAAGTTTCTGGGGCACATTATTACTACGACCGGTATTGGCAAGGACCCGGAAAAGCTAAGTGCAATAGCAGGGTGTTCAGCTCCTAGAAATAGAAAACAGTTGAAAGCCTTTTTAGGTTTATGTGGGTTCTATAGAAAATTCGTTAAGGGGCAAGTTTTTAATAGTCCTCATTTGAATAATATACTTAAGAAAAATAGTGCTTTTGTGTGGACTGAAGGGTGTATGAGAGATTTTGAAAATTTAAAAAGTGAACTTTTGAATGACAATATTTTGCATCACCCCATACTGTCAAAACCTTTCCACATGAGTACTGACAGCAGTAATTATGGAATTGGTATAGAAGTTTTCCAAGAAATCTGTGATGGCAAAGAAATCGAACACAGAACAATCGCGTTTGCGAGTAGAACTCTAACAAAATACGAGAGAAACTACACTATATCGGAAAAGGAAGCTTTAGCCATAATATGGGGGTTAAAGAAATTCAGAAATTATCTGTGGGGCCATAAGCTCATCATACATACTGACCACAAAGCTTTAACTTTTCTTAAAGATTGTCGTTTACTTAATGGCAGGCTAACTCGTTGGGCTTTGTACTTGCAACAATTTGATTACGAGATTTGCTATGTTAAGGGTACTGAGAATTATGTGGCAGATGCTTTATCTAGATTTCCTAATGGTATGAGTGAAGTGCCCAATGAAAATGATGAAGAGGGTACTTTTCAGATAAGGTATATGAAAGAGGTTTCAGGAAAAAGGAAAATTGAGCAAATATGTAAAAATATGAGATACCATCAGAATGAGGATCCGACATGGAAATCTGTGAAGGTAAATTTTGACAGTGTGCAGTATTCTCAAATTAAGAAGTATTACAAAATCTTTAAAGGCATTTTATATAGGAGGAAGGATTTAGTCACTGAGGAATGGAGGGTATGTTGGCCACACCAGTTTGATACTGATGTCATAGACTATTTTCATTTAGCATTGGGGCATAGTGGGCCAAAGAAATGTTTGAATAAATTGAATAATGTAGTAGTGATTGCTGGTAGTGTCAGTAAGAAGGTAAAAGAACGAATTAAATCGTGTGATGTCTGTCAAAGGGCCAAAGTACCGAACAGAACTAGTAGGGGTCCAATGCAAAGTACATTACCTGAAGACACCCTAGAATTATTATCAGTAGATCTGTATGGTCCCCTCCCAAAGACTTCGGGAAATTGTGCATATATTTTAGTAATTTTGGAAGTATTCTCGAAGTTTGTGAAGTTATACCCCTTGAAAAGAGCAACAGCAAAAGCTTTATTTAATAGGATGGTCGAATACTTCAGAACCATCGGGAAACCCAAGGCAGTACTATCTGACAACGGACTCCAGTTCATATCCAAAAATTGGAAAGAAGGAATGGAGCAAAATGGTGTGGAGGTTAAATATATCGCAGCCTACCATCCTGCTAGCAACCCGGTTGAAAGGTACATGCGAGAAATCGGAAGATTGTGTAGAACATACTGCATACTGCAGTCATAACCATAGGGCCTGGGGCAAGTTTATATCGTACTTTGAGACTGTCATGAACACATTACATCATGAAACTACTGGATTCCCACCGGAAGAAATTTTGTTAGGCAGCAGAAGTAAAAGTTTAATTGAGGAAAAACTAGAGTTTCCACCTTGTACAAGTTTGAGGTTGAGTCAAAAGAAAGAATTAGTCAGAAAAAGGGCAAAGCAAAAAGCTGAGTCTAGATCTAAAAGACACGATAAAAATCTGAAAATTTCAAAATTTAAAATTGGGGATTATGTTCTTTTAAAAACCCACGAAAAGTCTAGTGAACTGAACCATGAAATTTCCAAATTGAAATATATTTATAATGGACCGTATATAATACAGAACATTCCACATGATAATGCTTACTACCTGATCTACCCAAAATCCAAAAAACCTTTAGGTGTAAGAAATGTTGTGGACCTGAAACTGTATGTTCCTAGGAATGAGTGACATCAGTACACTCAGAAAGCAATTTGCAGTAAATGTGCTGTATCCTATGCTGAAACTATTTTATTCCAAATGTAACAAATCTTTGTAAATGTATGTATACCATTGACAGTGTGCTAATGTAGTTATGTGAGTTTCAGATTACCAAATGCACTATAAATGTAAGAATGTATGGAGAAAAGGACTGAAAAGGAAAGGGTAAATGCCGAAAACCAAAGTGGACAGTATATGAGTCATAATATGAAGGACTGCCAAACACCAATGAGGGCAGATAAATAGTCAATGGAGAATTGTAAGTGTGGTACAGGAGATGTGACAATATGAGGTGAAAAGGACTGCCCAAATCTGAATAATAGGCAGCAAATATGTGTAGTAAATTTTCTGAATATTACTGTGTGTGTGTTTTTTTTTTGTAAGTAAGGAAATGGACTGCCATTCAATGCAAGCAGCAATAAATTGTCTTATAGTGTATACAGATATTTGCATTTGCTTTTGTAGTTAAATGTTTGTGTTACAGATTTTGAAATTATTTTTTTGAGAAATTTAGTAAAAATGAGTAATTTGCTATTTTAATAATGTTGTGATGGGAGGTTGAACTGTGCAAAAGGCACTTAAGTAAATGACAAGTAAATGTTCTTGATAAGTTAAAAAGTATAGACCTATATGATGTGAGTGAAAGGAAGTATGTGGTATAAAATTTTTTTGACATTCACATAAAGATTCAGAACCACTGTATAAATGTAAAATTTAGTGTTCCCATTAAATTTATACTTAGTAAAATTTACTGGAAACAGGGGCATGTGTAACAACAACTATACATATAACAATTTTTTCCTTCTGATTTTCGATAAATTAGTGTAAGCAATGTTTTGATTTCATTTCTTTTTCTTTTCGTGTCATTATGTTAAAGAAACTGTAAGCAACTTTCGAGATGAATATTAATATTTATGTCAAATTTCAAGCAATGCTGTAACGGAATTGAAGTGTAATCCATGTTGAATCTATTGTAACATGTTTGAAATTGTAATTGTGCGCCTGGTCCATACGTAGGCAATGTATTAGAATATGTGGAATGTAAAACCTTTGGTGAATACCCTGTCTGTAGGGGAGCGGTAAAAGGTGGATGGCAGGCGAGCGCGGGAAAATGCACACGGCGCGGCACGGCATAACGGGCTCAGCAGTGATAGTCGGAGTTGAGCATCGGTCTGAGAAACATGCTCTGGATCGAGGAGGCTCTCCTGGAAAACGTGATTTCATTGAGCCTCGGATGTGCCGTTTCCGACGACTATACAGCATGGCTATATTCTATAGGCACTAAATTGAAAAGGATTGCGACGCTAAGAAGAAGCAAAGTGCCGATACACCAAGAGCCATAGCTGTGATTGTATGTGTGCTGTGCGCCTCGCCATCTCGCCGCCCGCCAACCGCCGCATCGACACGAACAGGTTGAATCTTTAGAATTGTATTCGTGTGGACCAGTGTTAATTTTGTTCCTGACTGTTCAATAACAACTTAACTTGTACCAGAATTGTCCTATCAATTAATTATCCTCATCACTAACCTAGACAGGGTCCATTCCACATGTTGTGCAATCCGAGTGTCCCAAAATGAAGATTTAAAGTTTATGTTAATAAGAATTACCTGCAGACCTATCTATGCTAGAAAGATGTTTAAGGAGCTTTATTGTTAATGAAAATATAAGCAAAGAACAAAGGTCTGACAAAGTTGGAAGATAATTTTTGAATTGGTTTAGTAATGAAGTTTAATTAATTTGAGACAAAAATAATGGTATTTAAATGAGGAAGTAATAAGACAAAAAGAGTAGTAACTCATATATTGTAAATCTTGAGTGCTTAATGCTTTCAATAGTTTATAGTTTCAACACAGTGATCATAACAGTTTCAGGGTCCCCCCTCCACTCCTTTCTTTTCTATTCATTTAAATTCTGAAGTGTGTTGAACTGATTTGACCAGCAAAGTTGAAGTCAATATAAAATCTAAATTTATCAGTGTTTTACCCTTATTAAAATTGACATTGTATGTGTGTTTCAAAAGTGCTATTTCTAGGGTAACCTATGCCCGATTTCAGTCGGATCAATAGACAAAACGCAGTTTGTAGTAATCATTATAGTGTAATGTTGTGTATTTATAGCTTGTCCAAATTAGTACAAAAAGGGAAAATATTAGTTCAGTAGATTTTTCTGTTTCTAAAATTTTCCATATAATGCAGTATTACTACGTGTTGTTATGCTTGAACGTACACCCACTTGTACAAGGAAAAAACTTACTTAATGCCTAATTAGGCTGGCGACCGTATTATTAACAATTGGTAGCATCTGCTGTGTATGTCTCTTGCCCGTCTTAACGTGTAGTTGCACTTTAGACTTGCTTGACGTATCATTGTTGTTACTGAGCGGGTGTAAGTCTGATTGTGCCTCCATTCAGGTACACGCGGTCAACATATTTACTAAAATCCTTTCTTATAAGGTGAAGCCCGTCAACTTACCATAGTACAGGCTTTAAAGAGTTAACGTACGCCCGAGCGTAGACGTTACAAGTGGCTTCCCGGTGACAGGACATCCAGTTTTTGTCGGTCACAAATTAAAGTGAATATCGAACAGTGGATGTTCAGTGGCTCGAATTGCAATAATAATTAGTAAAGTAAATAGCAGTGAACGTCAAGTACGATAGTGTGGTGTAATTTGCGTTCAGTATGGACAAGAATGTAGAAACAGTAGATGTGCCGAGCGTAATGGAAAATGCGGCTGGCAGTAGCAGGAGTTTACCCGGCCAGATAACAGTTGGCGTTAGCGGAAGACAATTGGCGTACTTACAATATCACGAACATGTTAATGAACAGATTGAAATGTTGAGAGTGCCTCGAACACAACAAGGGATAAAACAAGAAGTAGAGGGTGACTTTGTAGATGATAGTGGATATGTAAATGAATCCACTGACATGTTTAATTCACCACTGATAAAGAAAGAACCGAAAGAAACTTCTGAAGTAGGATCGGAACACACAGATTCCGTAGAACAAAACAGTGTGAAAATTTTAAGCATGAACGATTTATTTGAACAATTAACCAAACAAACAAATTTCAGGGCAGAATAATCAGCTTAAAACACACGTTGCCGAGCAGCTCAAAACACAGAATGATCAGCTTAAAACACACGTTGCCGAGCAGCTCAAAACACAAAGTAATCAGCTCAAAACACAGAACGAGCAGCTTAAAACACAAATTGGTCAAATTAAAGCACAGGTCGAAGATCAAGGAATTAAAATTGGTAAACAAATAGAACAGGTAGAACAAAAAGTGGGTAATTTAAGTTCTATGATAAATACTATGAAATTTGAAATTGACACCATTAACAAAAATATGGATACTATGCAGGGGGAAATTGGTAACATTAACAGTAGGTTCTATGTTGAAATTCTCAACATCCAAGAGAAAGTAGAGCCTCTGGTTGAAACAAAAGTAAACGAAAAAGTTTTCGGTCTTAAAACTGAGATCGTAAACGAATGTCAACACGGAATCTCACAGTTGAAAAAGGCAGTTTCAGACACTGAAAGAGATTTAGATGAGAAAGTTACCGGATGTGTACAAAAATGTGAACAAAATACTTCGAAAATTCAAGGCAAAATTTTCGATCTTGAGAGTAAAATTAAAGATAGACCTGGTGTTGTCTGTAATGACACACCAATTACGAAGCTGTTAGAAGGTGAGGAACGCTTCGATCCCGCCAAGAAACATAACGGATGGCATTCGTTAGATTTCATCAAAAATTGCGAGAGGATATTTCCTGAACACTTGTCTGATCAGGAAAAGATAAATGTAGTAATTAGCGCCTTAGCAGGTGACGCTAAGTGCTGGGGAATTAATTTGAATACCGAACGAATGACGTTCGAAGAATTTAAGCAAAGGTTTACGGAAGAATATTGGTCCGAACAAAAACAGGATCATTTGTGGCGTGAGTTTATCATGGCCAAGCTTCATGATAACATGGGCAGGAATTCTTTGAAAGATTTCTGCGAATATTGGTACCGGAAGTTAACGCATTTAAGAGGAAGAAGGTCCGATTCAGAAATCATCTGGGAACTATATAAAAAGCTTCCAGACGATTCAAAGAGATACGTGGGAAGCAATCATCGCAGCTTCCAAGCATTTCTCGAAAGGGTCGAAGACGAAGACCACTGGCGCGAAAGTCGTGCCAATTATCAAAATTTTGGTAACCGAAATAATCGCAATAATGATGAAAGAAATAACGGCGATGGATTTCGCGTCAATATGATACAGAGAGGTAGAGGAAGAGGAAGAGGAAGTTATCCTGGTCGCGGTAGAGGGTATACCGTGCAAAGTAATAACGACGCGGGAAACTGATTTCCGCGAGCGTTGCGGGCCAAACGGAAGCGGACAATATATACCGGCCCCGATTTAAGAAAGGTTACCAAACTGACAGTAAAGTTATGAGACAGGTTAAGCGACAGGCGTGGAACGACGCAACGTGTTGTTGCGAAACAAGCGTCAGGTGCGAGCCAGAATGAGTCATCCCCGCCGCGCAGAGCACTACTTGTTAACAGGCGAGTGGAGCATCAGAGGGCAATGGCCCAGCCTAGCAGCACAGCTGTTCACAGAGAAGCCGCTAGCAATACGGCAGCATTAGGTACGAACATAGCCGTAAGAGCTGATGAATATATTACGAGTGATAATTCCGTGGCGACGGAAATAATAGATAAAACTGTGAATACACAGAGAGGTGCGGTTAGCAGTGTTAGCAATAAAGTAAAAGGCGAGAATGGATTGGCGGAAGTAAGTAATTGGCGTGTGCAGATCGACGATCTGTACAAGGGCCTAAAGCAATGTGAGTGGGAGGATTTTAAGAAGGAGTATGAGGCAAAGAAATTAGTTAGTGGAAAAGGAGGTAGTAGGGACGTCGATAAGGTGACGTGGCCCGAGTTTAAAGAGGAGAGAATAAATAGCGCTGCGCAAAGTACGCGTGCTGCCGATAGGACGAAGGTTAATGAGAGGCAGGAATTGGAGGATGAAATCCTTAGCATTGACGAGGAAGTAACTTCTGTTAACAATCCGCCAACAGTACAAGCTGCTACCGAAAGGCACCGTGGAGAAGGGGCAGATAATTACCTAAAAGTAATTGAAGTCCACGAGGATTACACTAAATATGAAGTAACAGTGGATGTGAGTAAAGCTGATAATGAGGCCGTGTTGTCGAAAGAGGATACCGAGTTAAAATCAAAGCCTGACGAAAATGCAGAGGGAGAACTTAATGCCTGTCTCAGGAAAGCTTTTATGTTAGAACCTGAAAGCGATCCAGAATGGTCGGATTCTGACGATAGTTCAGATGACGGATATTTCGGTACTGGTGAAAATAATGGAAATACAGTTAATTGCGATATTGTACCTAATTATGACGAAGTTTCAAAACAAAATCCAGATGTTCAAATGGTTCAAATGGCTCTGAGCACTATGGGACTCAACTGCTGTGGTCATAAGTCCCCTAGAACTTAGAACTACCTAAACCTAACTAACCTAAGGACATCACACACATCCATGCCCGAGGCAGGATTCGAACTTGCGACCGTAGTGGCCATGCGGTTCCAGACTGTAGCGCCTTTAACCGCTCGGCCACTCTGGCCGGCAAATCCAGATGCTGAGACCGAACAAAGAAAGAAAGAGCCACCTGACGACTCAGGGTCTATTTTACAAAGAGTTCAAGTAATTAATGACTTTGAACTCCCTGAACCAAAGAAACCGCCAGATATAGGTGATGTGAATGTTAGAAGCATATCTTGGGACGATGTTATCGTCGACCCGGATTTGCTTAGGGAAGATCACCACAATGAAAAACATTCGACGGAGAAACAAACTGTAATACCAGTTGAAATTTACAGTGTGAAATTGCAAGTACTTCTTGATACTGGATCTCAGATAAGTGCAATCTCCCAGTCGTTTTTCGAACACATTTGTGATAAACCTGGACTAGTAATTATGTCAGTGACGGGTGTAAAAATTGTTGGTGCTACGGGCAAGACTAGCAAGCCGGTAAAGAACCAGATTTTGGTAGAATTTAGTATAAAAGGACAAACATTTGAACACGATTTTTTGGTTGTGCCAGACTTGAGTACTGAAATGATTCTGGGAATAGATTGGTTGGATAAAGAAAAGGTTATTATTGATTGTAGCCAGGAAGTGATCAAAATTAATAATGCATCTAGGAATTTGGAATTAAAATTTGAGGGAAATGGGAAGGAGTTCGATTCAGAAATTGATTCTTTATTGTTGGAGATCGACCAAGGGAATGATGGTTTGACAAACAAGTATGAGGTGTACCATGTCCAGAGGTTAATAGATGAGAGCGACAAGCAGGGGCATAATTTTAAAGAAATTGTAGAAAATTTGAAGGAGATATCTCCTGAACAGAAAACAGAATTGCTTGATATTTTAGATAGTAACAGCACCGTATTTTCGGACAAACCTGGCCTAGTTAAGAACTTTGAATACCAGATTGAGACAATAGAGCATAAACCTTTCTTTGTAAGACCGTTTTCGATACCCATATCAAAGAGGCAGGCTGTTCAAGTGGAAATAGATAAAATGATAGAATGGGGTGTAATCGAACGGAGTAGCAGCGAATATAATAGTCCCCTTATCATCGTGAACAAAAGGGATGGGGGAGTGAGAGTAGTTATCGACGCCAGGACTTTGAACAAAATTGTAAAGAAGGAAATAGACAGACCTGAAAATCTGGACGAAATGCTCCAAAAATTTTATAACGTGAAGTATTTAACCAGTCTGGACATGACCGCTGGATACTGGCAAATCCCATTGAGTAAAGAATCCCGTAAATATACCGCTTTTCTATTCGCTGGGAAATGCTATCAGTATAAAGTAGTGCCATTTGGGCTTAGCACTTCGGTGGCAGTATTTATTAGGGCACTGGACTTTGTATTAGGGAGAGAACTGAGTTCCCGGCTAACCATTTATGTAGATGATTTACTGATTGCTACAGAAGAATGGCAAGAGCATTGTGAATTATTGCAGAAAGTTTTTATTGCTCTACATGCAGGGGGCATGACACTTAAGTGGAAGAAATGTGAATTTGTGAAGTCGGAAATAAAGTTTCTGGGGCACATTATTACTACGACCGGTATTGGCAAGGACCCGGAAAAGCTAAGTGCAATAGCAGGGTGTTCAGCTCCTAGAAATAGAAAACAGTTGAAAGCCTTTTTAGGTTTATGTGGGTTCTATAGAAAATTCGTTAAGGGGCAAGTTTTTAATAGTCCTCATTTGAATAATATACTTAAGAAAAATAGTGCTTTTGTGTGGACTGAAGGGTGTATGAGAGATTTTGAAAATTTAAAAAGTGAACTTTTGAATGACAATATTTTGCATCACCCCATACTGTCAAAACCTTTCCACATGAGTACTGACAGCAGTAATTATGGAATTGGTATAGAAGTTTTCCAAGAAATCTGTGATGGCAAAGAAATCGAACACAGAACAATCGCGTTTGCGAGTAGAACTCTAACAAAATACGAGAGAAACTACACTATATCGGAAAAGGAAGCTTTAGCCATAATATGGGGGTTAAAGAAATTCAGAAATTATCTGTGGGGCCATAAGCTCATCATACATACTGACCACAAAGCTTTAACTTTTCTTAAAGATTGTCGTTTACTTAATGGCAGGCTAACTCGTTGGGCTTTGTACTTGCAACAATTTGATTACGAGATTTGCTATGTTAAGGGTACTGAGAATTATGTGGCAGATGCTTTATCTAGATTTCCTAATGGTATGAGTGAAGTGCCCAATGAAAATGATGAAGAGGGTACTTTTCAGATAAGGTATATGAAAGAGGTTTCAGGAAAAAGGAAAATTGAGCAAATATGTAAAAATATGAGATACCATCAGAATGAGGATCCGACATGGAAATCTGTGAAGGTAAATTTTGACAGTGTGCAGTATTCTCAAATTAAGAAGTATTACAAAATCTTTAAAGGCATTTTATATAGGAGGAAGGATTTAGTCACTGAGGAATGGAGGGTATGTTGGCCACACCAGTTTGATACTGATGTCATAGACTATTTTCATTTAGCATTGGGGCATAGTGGGCCAAAGAAATGTTTGAATAAATTGAATAATGTAGTAGTGATTGCTGGTAGTGTCAGTAAGAAGGTAAAAGAACGAATTAAATCGTGTGATGTCTGTCAAAGGGCCAAAGTACCGAACAGAACTAGTAGGGGTCCAATGCAAAGTACATTACCTGAAGACACCCTAGAATTATTATCAGTAGATCTGTATGGTCCCCTCCCAAAGACTTCGGGAAATTGTGCATATATTTTAGTAATTTTGGAAGTATTCTCGAAGTTTGTGAAGTTATACCCCTTGAAAAGAGCAACAGCAAAAGCTTTATTTAATAGGATGGTCGAATACTTCAGAACCATCGGGAAACCCAAGGCAGTACTATCTGACAACGGACCCCAGTTCATATCCAAAAATTGGAAAGAAGGAATGGAGCAAAATGGTGTGGAGGTTAAATATATCGCAGCCTACCATCCTGCTAGCAACCCGGTTGAAAGGTACATGCGAGAAATCGGAAGATTGTGTAGAACATACTGCATACTGCATTCATAACCATAGGGCCTGGGGCAAGTTTATATCGTACTTTGAGACTGTCATGAACACATTACATCATGAAACTACTGGATTCCCACCGGAAGAAATTTTGTTAGGCAGCAGAAGTAAAAGTTTAATTGAGGAAAAACTAGAGTTTCCACCTTGTACAAGTTTGAGGTTGAGTCAAAAGAAAGAATTAGTCAGAAAAAGGGCAAAGCAAAAAGCTGAGTCTAGATCTAAAAGACACGATAAAAATCTGAAAGTTTCAAAATTTAAAATTGGGGATTATGTTCTTTTAAAAACCCACGAAAAGTCTAGTGAACTGAACCATGAAATTTCCAAATTGAAATATATTTATAATGGACCGTATATAATACAGAACATTCCACACGATAATGCTTACTACCTGATCTACCCAAAATCTAAAAAACCTTTAGGTGCAAGAAATGTTGTGGACCTGAAACTGTATGTTGCTAGGAGTGAGTGACATCAGTACACTCAGAAAGCAATTTGCAGTAAATGTGCTGTATCCTATGCTGAAACTATTTTATTCCAAATGTAACAAATCTTTGTAAATGTATGTATACCATTGACAGTGTGCTAAAGTAGTTATGTGAGTTTCAGATTACCAAATGCACTATAAATGTAAGAATGTATGGAGAAAAGGACTGAAAAGGAAAGGGTAAATGCCGAAAACCAAAGTGGACAGTATATGAGTCATAATATGAAGGACTGCCAAACACCAATGAGGGCAGATAAATAGTCAATGGAGAATTGTAAGTGTGGTACAGGAGATGTGACAATATGAGGTGAAAAGGACTGCCCAAATCTGAATAATAGGCAGCAAATATGTGTAGTAAATTTTCTGAATATTACTGTGTGTGTGTGTTTTTTTTGTAAGTAAGGAAATGGACTGCCATTCAATGCAAGCAGCAATAAATTGTCTTATAGTGTATACAGATATTTGCATTTGCTTTTGTAGTTAAATGTTTGTGTTACAGATTTTGAAATTATTTTTTTGAGAAATTTAGTAAAAATGAGTAATTTGCTATTTTAATAATGTTGTGATGGGAGGTTGAACTGTGCAAAAGGCACTTAAGTAAATGACAAGTAAATGTTCTTGATAAGTTAAAAAGTATAGACCTATATGATGTGAGTGAAAGGAAGTATGTGGTATAAAATTTTTTTGACATTCACATAAAGATTCAGAACCACTGTATAAATGTAAAATTTAGTGTTCCAATTAAATTTATACTTAGTAAAATTTACTGGAAACAGGGGCATGTGTAACAACAACTATACATATAACAATTTTTTCCTTCTGATTTTCGATAAATTAGTGTAAGCAATGTTTTGATTTCATTTCTTTTTCTTTTCGTGTCATTATGTTAAAGAAACTGTAAGCAACTTTCGAGGTGAATATTAATATTTATGTCAAATTTCAAGCAATGCTGTAACAGAATTGAAGTGTAATCCATGTTGAATCTATTGTAACATGTTTGAAATTGTAATTGTGCGCCTGGTCCATACGTAGGCAATGTATTAGGATATGTGGAATGTAAAACCTTTGGTGAATACCCTGTCTGTAGGGGAGCGGTAAAAGGTGGATGGCAGGCGAGCGCGGGAAAATGCACACGGCGCGGCACGGCATAACGGGCTCAGCAGTGATAGTCGGAGTTGGGCATCGGTCTGAGAAACATGCTCTGGATCGAGGAGGCTCTCCTGGAAAACGTGATTTCATTGAGCCTCGGATGTGCCGTTTCCGACGACTATACAGCATGGCTATATTCTATAGGCACTAAATTGAAAAGGATTGCGACGCTAAGAAGAAGCAAAGTGCCGATACACCAAGAGCCATAGCTGTGATTGTATGTGTGCTGTGCGCCTCGCCATCTCGCCGCCCGCCAACCGCCGCATCGACACGAACAGGTTGAATCTTTAGAATTGTATTCGTGTGGACCAGTGTTAATTTTGTTCCTGACTGTTCAATAACAACTTAACTTTTACCAGAATTGTCCTATCAATTAATTATCCTCATCACTAACCTAGACAGGGTCCATTCCACATGTTGTGCAATCCGAGTGTCCCAAAATGAAGATTTAAAGTTTATGTTAATAAGAACTACCTGCAGACCTATCTATGCTAGAAAGATGTTTAAGGAGCTTTATTGTTAATGAAAATATAAGCAAAGATCAAAGGTCTGACAAAGTTGGAAGATAATTTTTGAATTGGTTTAGTATTGAAGTTTAATTAATTTGAGACAAAAATAATGGTATTTAAATGAGGAAGTAATAAGACAAAAAGAGTAGTAACTCATATATTGTAAATCTTGAGTGCTTAATGCTTCCAATAGTTTATAGTTTCAACACAGTGATCATAACAGTTTCAGGGTCCCCCCTCCACTCCTTTCTTTTCTATTCATTTAAATTCTGAAGTGTGTTGAACTGATTTGACCAGCAAAGTTGAAGTCAATATAAAATCTAAATTTATCAGTGTTTTACCCTTATTAAAATTGACATTGTATGTGTGTTTCAAAAGTGCTATTTCTAGGGTAACCTATGCCCGATTTCAGTCGGATCAATAGACAAAACGCAGTTTGTAGTAATCAAAGTGAAAAGAATTAACGTGTACTGTGACTGTGTTTAAAAATGCGCAAGAAGTGTATGTCTGAAAGTCTCGTAACAGGCTTTCCAGCTTCCGAGAAACATTTGTTCACAAATGTATTGTAGATGTGAGGATTTAAAAATTGCGGTTCACGTACGCTTTTCCAAATTAGTACAAAAAGGGAAAATATTAGTTCAGTAGATTTTTCTGGTTCTAAAATTTTCCATATAATGCAGTATTACTACGTGTTGTTATGCTTGTACGTACACCCACTTGTACAAGGAAAAAACTTACTTAATGCCTAATTAGGCTGGCGACCGTATTATTAACAATTGGTAGCATCTGCTGTGTATGTCTCTTGCCCGTCCTAACGTGTAGTTGCACTTTAGACTTGCTTGACGTATCATTGTTGTTACTGAGCGGGTGTAAGTCTGATTGTGCCTCCATTCAGGTACACGCGGTCAACATATTTACTAAAATCCTTTCTTATAAGGTGAAGCCCGTCAACTTACCATAGTACAGGCTTTAAAGAGTTAACGTACGCCCGAGCGTAGACGTTAGAAGCCCATCCTGGCACAAAGTAACAATGCAGACGCGTTAGAACCATGGTATTGACCGTCTAGGCATGGTTGAACTACAAACAAAACGAACCGTGTACCTGGTGGAAAGACTGGAGCTTACCGGCTCTCGGATCCCCTCCGTCTAATAGGCGCTGCTCTTGCATGGTTGTTTACATCTTTGGGCGGGTTTAGTGACACCTCTGAACAGTCAACGGGACTGTGTCTGTGATACAATATTCACAGTCAACGTCTATCTTCAGCAGTTCTAGGAACCGGGGTGATGCAAAACTTTTGTTTTTGTGTGTATATTCTCGAACACATAGAGAACTGATGTAGAGAATTTCTTATATCATGACTGTTTCCAGACTGAAATTTTCACTCTTCAGCGCGGTGTGCACTGATACGAAACTTCCTGGCAGAGTAAAACTGTATTCAGTGTTGAGCCGTGGACTCAGTTTTTAATTACAGGGGGCAGATAACCCTCTGACCGAACACGCTGAGCTACCGTGCCGGCAAGTTTATGCCACAGTCAGGACTCGAACCCACGTCTCCTTGCTTACTAGGCAGGAATGTTGACTATTACACCATCACAGCACTATGTCCATCTGAGCTACCCAAGCACGACTTAGGAACCGTCCTCACACCCTGGGCAGGTTCGCAGGAGAGCTTCTGTGAAGTTTTGAAGGTAGGAGACGAGTTGCTGGCGGAATTGAAGCTGTGTTGAGGGGTCGTGAGTAGTGCTTGGGTAGCTCAAATGGTAGAACACTTGTCCGCGAAAAGCAAAGGTACCGCGTTCGAGTCTCGGCCCGACACACAGTTTTAATCTGCCAGGAAGTGTCATGACGGTTGGTGAGTATGGCTTTCTAGCACCATAGTAGAGTCCTCAAAGAAACCCACGCTTTTTCGTAATTCCAATTCATCAAAGTGAAAAGAATTAACGTGTACTGTGACTGTGTTTAAAAATGCGCAAGAAGTGTATGTCTGAAACTCTCGTAACAGGCTTTCCAGCTTCCGAGAAACATTTGTTGCAAATGTATTGTAGATGTGAGGATTTAAAAATTGCGGTTCACTATAGTGGTCCTCAACGAATGTATTTTCCACACCTAGTCATATTAGGTTTCATTTGACATTTTACTTTTTAGTCGTTGTACGTTCTTTTAATTTGATGACTATATTCTTAGAAATGGCACTGTCTAATTTTACTTTATTACATCGGAGAGATAACTTATTACAAACATATGGTTCTATGGCAGCTACATATTGACGAATTTAATCGATCTCTTACATTGTCTTATCTAGGATGAGATTCTTACCACTGAGTTCAGCAAACAGTCTAAGTAATTACCTCACGTTAACGACGCGGGACCTTAACTTATTAAAGCTTTCCTGACTCTTGTGCCGTGTTTGGTGTACCGTAGATAGCAATATGGTAGAGCTCGCAGAATTTGTCAAATCGCCGAGGGCACCACCAACAAGGCTCGGAAACGATACTCGCGTTCGAACAGGCTTGAGATTTCCCGATAATCCGTTGAGTTCCGTAGGGTATCGAACCTTCATACGAGTTTGGACTCGCGCCACGCGACTGCAAGTGATACACGAGAAATTACAACCTAGCCACAAGAACAACCTGTAGGTCTATGACCCGGTTGCTACTTGTCAGCAATAAGCAGCAACCATAACAAAACTTGATGTGGTGACAGTCCCACGAGCTATATGTTAAAGCTGTAATTGTGTTTAAAGTTTGATAATAACGTAAATCACAGGAGGGAATAGCATTACAGCCTACCAAAGTACAATCTGCTGTTGTATTTAAACAAACTTGCATTAAGAGTTCTCACATAATACGGTACGTATGGATAGTCAGTATAAACATCTTTGATGAATTTTGAGCAGAGCGAAAATGTAAAAGTGAAAATATTGCCTGAAAAAATATTACTTGATTCTGAACTCAGTACAATATTTTATTTGTACTTTGGTACTTCACCTAAGCCTATTGACGTTTTATATTTCGGTTTTGCACAGGTTTACAGATTTCCTATTCTGTGGTTGGTGAATATCATCGTACTTAGTGCATAATCATGTGATTTCTTAAACTCAAAGCGAATTACATTATAGCTGATTTATTCGTTTCTCGATTTTAGCAGTTGCCGGTTTTTTAAAATATTTTTATCAGTCTTCTGAGTGATTTGATGCGGCCCGCCACGAATCCCTCTTTTACGCTAACATTTTCATCGCGGAGTAGCTGTTGAATCCTGAATCCTCAATTTTCCTCTACAGTCTTTAACCTCTACAGCTCTCTCCAGTGCCACTGAAGTTATTCGGTAATGTCTTAACAGACGTCCTATCATCCTCTTCCTTCTTGTCAGCGTTTTCCATATATTCCTTTCTCGCCGATTCTGCGGAGAACCTCCTCATTTAAGACCTTGTCAGTCCATCTAATTGACAGCATTCTTTTGTAGCACCACATCTTAAATTCTTCGATTCTCTTGTCTTATCTTTATGTTCCTCAACTCATTTCTCAGCCACTAAATTCGCAGTACACCTGGACCAACATCAGTTCACCGCAAGCCACCTGACGGTGTGCGGAGGAGAGTACTCTTCGTATCACTAATTCCTCCTCCTTTCCCTATTCCATTTGCGAATGTGTTCAGATCTTAACACAGTAGTGCCACTTTTCTCTAGAATTGATGCAAAGTGAAATTAAAAGCACGAAATGAATTCGCAATTCTGAATAATGACAACCATGAGCTGTAGAATGGAATGACGACGATGAAAATTGGTGCCGGATGGGGACTCCAACTCGGATTTCCCGCTTTTATTACGAGCGGTCGCCTTACCATTTGACTATCCGTGCGCGACTCACGGCCAGACCCAAACTTCCACATGCCGTCAACCATGCATCTACGACCTGTACTCGTACGTCCATTATGTTTATTCCCGTGCAAGTCATACGTTGTACTTGAAAGTTGCTTGCTCGGTATCGGCAGACATATACGATTTTCGTCGTAACACAATAACGCAGGCCCTGCAACATCGTATTTACCTGCCGATACCGGACGAACAACTTTCAAGTAAACGTCTGACCTGTACAGAAATATGCATAATGGATGAACGAGTACAGGTGGTAGACGTCTGGTTGACGACATATGGAGGTTTGGGCCTGGCCGTGAGTCGTGCACCGATAGCGAAATGGTACAGTCTAAATAAAATGGTTCAAATGGCTCTGAGCACTATGGGACTTAATATCTGACGTCGTCAGTCCCCTAGAACTTAGAACTACTTAAACCTAACGACATCACACACATGCGACCGTAGCGGTAGCTCGGTTCCAGACTGAAGGGCCTAGAACCACTCGGCCACACCAGCCGGCAGTACAGTCTGCCTTTGATAGGGCAACAGAGCGGACGCGTCCGTGTTTTCCGTGTGCGGAGCGCGAGCTCTCCTTGTTTACATTCTGACGGCCGTTGTTTAAGTGCCAGCTTACCGTATACGATACATGGCTAACCGTTATCGTAAATCTACAATCCGGTTTACTTTCTGCAACGATTATGCCCGAACCAAAGCACTCGAGGTGGAGCGTTTTCTGCGAGAGGAAGTGAAGATCCCGGCGACCGATATTATCGGCTTACAATTGTGGATCGTGAGCTGCACGGTCATTGTTAATATCATTAACGACGCGGCGTGCGAACGCATCCTACGTGAGACCAAACAGAGGCTACGCTTCTGTCATGCTGATGGGAATGTGGGGCCGGTAACCGTCGACCATGCGGGCTTAGGTATGCGTACGAAACGCATTTTCCAATTGCCATTCGAACTTCCTGCTGAGGAAGTCGTCGCAGCACTCCAACCATACGGCACAGTCGACGGCCATACTGTGGAGAAGTGGACACAGCTTCGGACATATCCTGTCCTAAACGTCGTCCGTCTGGTCACCATTGATCTCCGAAGCCACTTCCCATCATACTTACAGATCGGCGGATGCCGTGCTATAATTATATACGACGGCCAGCCTCGGACCTGTTACTGGTGCGGTAAAGAAGGTCACCTTAGATCCGAATGCCTACAACGGCGTATTACGCAACTTCCAGCTGCCCAAGAACCACCCACGTCGCAACCTACGGTGCTACCGGTGACCTAGGGCGATGCTCTAGCTTCTCCTACCGCTTCGCAACGCCGCCCGGACGCCACAAACGGAGCCACAAACGAGTCCGACGAGACCCCGACGGAGAGCGCCTCGGACGGCCGGCCATCAACGCCGCTCCGACGATGCCGACGAGATTGGCCGCTGGCACTACCCTTGGCAACACGATGGAAATCGACTCGCTCATCGTCCCTACGGTAGCCTTTCTGCCAGAACAACCCTTTCGTCGTCGGACACGGAGGGTCGCATACGGTAACAACGTTCTCCGGAACGTCGCAAGAGAAGGCGCCGCACCATTTCCGGCCAAGAAGAGACGTTGCTAGTCGAGGATGACGCAACCGTTGACGAGTACGACTCCCCCGAATCCGCTACTGCCGACGAAGACATGAGCTCGGAGGCATCCACCGGTGTGCGTGCGCCCGTCTCCCCGACGCCCCACGCGGACGCTGAACTAATTAATCGACATATCACAGCCGACACTACATCACGATCCATTCCATCATCTTCTGCAGACAGAATGGACGATACACCGGTTACGGGACCCTGCCCCGTCGGGGCCGATCCACTAATCATACTCTCCCCAGAATACCCTGCGGGCGAACAAGATAACGTTCCACTGCGACGCCCACGCCCTTGCGCTGACGCCAGAGGGGACCAGCCTCCAGCAGTCCGCCACCAGGCTTACCGGATAGCAACCATCAACACCAACAACATCCGTTCCAGGGTGAAAATCCGCCTTATGCAGGAGATTTTCTGGGCTTCTGGTATTGATTTCGCTCTTCTGCAAGAAGTTCACTTGGCCAGTCTCCCGGATATCAATGGCTATACCACCCACGCCTTCGCGGGGGATCCTAAGGGCCGTGGAATGGCCATCTGCGTCCACCACGGGATTTCTGTCACCGACGTCGCCTTCCTTCCATCAGCTCGGGGCATGGCACTCGCTGCCATGGGGACAAGCATCATTAATGTCTACCCTCCTTCAGGCACTGACCAACGACAGAACGGGCCCAGTTTTATTCAGAGGAAATCACCCCCCTGTTTTTAGGGCGACACGACCGCTGCCTACTAGGAGGTGATTTTAACTGCGTTCTGCACCCCAAAGATCAGATTCCATTTTATACTACCTGCCAGGAACTACTATAGTGGTGCGTGACCTCCTGCTTCACGATACGTGGGAAATTCAACATGGCGACCGTTCTGGCCATACCTTTCTTACCAGTCGTTCCACACGCCGTCTAGGCAGGATATATGCCTCACAAACTCTTAGATCTGCGATACGGGGCGCTGAACGCTTGTCACTGGAATTTCCCGACCATTGCGCTTACATCTGTAAGCTCCTACTTCCGCCGCAATCTGTATGGCGCTGCCGTGCACCATGGAAACTAAATACTTCTCATCTGCATGATCTGACTCGTCGCCAACAAGTCACTGAGACGTGGACAGCCTGCGAATGACGCCTTCCACGCTACCGCTTGATGGTGACATGGTGGATGGACTGCGCCAAACCAGCGATCCGGAGGACTTGGCCGACTGGCATCACAACACTGTTGACTTCTATTATGCGATTCTCCGAGATCTGGACACTCAGCCGCCAATCCCAGACAACCAGTTAGAACGGCAAAGAACTAAGGCGAGGATAATTGCGATGGCACGCCAGAAATTGCAACGAGTGGTGATACGGGCTCGGCGCCGATCATGCGGGTCTGGAAATTCAATCCATGCATTATATAGTGTCCGACGAACGACGGCGTCGTCGGCAGATCATCAGCACTCTGACCACGCCTCAAGGCACGCAGGTGAGCACTCAGAATGACATCGTCCACGGATTCGTCGAACACTACCGTCGTACTTATAGTGAAGAACATGCTGATACTGAAGTAGACGACTCTTTTTGCATTACGTCACGCGCACCCTATCCCACACGGAGGCGGACGCTTTCACAGTGGCGGTCGCGCGAGACGAAGTCTCCAACGCCACCGACAAGGATGCAGTCAACAGATTGCCCGGCACTGACGGCTTATCGATTGAGTATTACCGTGCCTTCCGGGACCTCATGGCACAACAGTGGACGACTATGTATCAAGAACTGATGACATGTGACCAAACAATCCCACCCGCATTTGTTGAGGGCATCACAATTCCGGCCCACAAACCAGCCTGTGGTTCGACGGTCACGAGTTACAGACCACTCACCCTACTCAATGCCGATTACAAGATTTTCTCTCGCTTACTGGCAATGCGTCTTCCAACAAAACTCCCTCATATCCTCTCCCCGGAGCAAACGACGCCTGGAGGACAGGTTAACATACAGACTGCCACAGGGGAATATCGCAACTTAATTGCGATGGCGGCGGTCGTCGCTATAGAGATCGATAGCGCCTTCGATAAAGTGCGCCATCGTTTCCTGTTTCCGGTGGCGTCCTCCGGCGTCTTTACAACAGTGCCAGTTCACGTGCCCAAGTCAATGGACGTGTAGCGAGGCCGTTACATACGGCAAGAGTGCCCCTTCTCTACTCTCCTGCATGCCATTGTCCTTGAGCCCCTCATTGGGGGCTTGACAACCAAGCTCTCTGGCCTCACCCTTCGCCAATACTCTTTTCGCTGTCGGGCATATGCTGATGACCTCCTCCTCCTCCTCATTCGCTCCGGCTCTGAGAGTCGAGCATTCCTCGAATTGATCACATGGTACGGGGCTGCCGCTGGCAGTGCTATGAATGTCCCCAAATCTTCTGCAATGCACGTTGGACGAGGCCTCCAGGAAGGTGAAGTTGCACGCCTGACGCTTGTGCGGATTTTACGGTACCTGGGCATTAGCTTTGCCGCCACGGTCTCCCGCACAGCGGCAACGAATTTCCGTCACTTATTACACGTCATCCGAAACGACGTCCGCCAGAACCTCCTGCGCCGCCAGGACACACTTCAACGCGCAGAGTTTCTTATTCGTTATGTGACATCAAAATTCGTCCACATCGCGCAAGTTCTCCATCTGCCGACAGCGATTGGGCGCAACCTTCAGGCGGTCTTTGGCTATTATCTCACGGCTGGTTCCATGTTAAAAGTCCGTTATGAGACACTTACCCTGTCCCCACGGGATGGTGGCCTCTGGTTCGTCAGTGTCCGTATGCGAGCTGCGGTCTTGTGTATGAGTACCGTGTGAAGACAGTGGACCAGACGGGGCAGATCTCTAACATGCAGCTTGCTTTAGGTCTTCCTGCCTGCTTCCACCTCACCACCGATGTTTGTCGGCCACATCGTGCCTCATTTGTCTCACATTTCGGCCTTTTACGTCGACTACAGTTACACACATACCAGTCTGCCAGATACGCGCCCATCTAGGACTACGGAATTTTACAGCCTACTATAGCGCCGTGTTCCTTGGAATGTGATGGAGACCAAACATTCCTCCATTTACTGGTTCATAGTGTGGACTACCATCCACCAGCCCTTCCTCCCTACGGACATCCGGGCACTGTGGTACCACATAGTCAACGGGAAATTTGCCACGGAACAGCGACGGCATAACATTGGATTGTCAGATTCCCCTCTTTGTCTGCTTTGCCAGCAACTGGACACTGATGACCACCGTCTGACATGCGCCTCTTCGCACGATGTCCGGCGCTTCGTGCAGCAAATCATCGCCTGCTATCTCCGAGTGCCACCAGACACAATCGAACCTCGAATGTTTCTAAACCTGGAGGACAAACATTTTCCTGCCGCCAAATGTCATGCAATTACGTGGGTCAAAGGGTGGGTGGCCGCTTATCTCTTTCATGAGGGACCTAAATCGCGCCTCGACTTCTGGATCTATTTACGGAAAGCCCACGCAGCTCTCGAAAACATGCCACGTTACCGAACATTATTTGCTAACTATCTTCGATGGGTCGTTGTTACACATGCACTAAGTTGGGGGATGCCTGGAGCTGAGGAATCCTACCCTCCCCCTCCCCCCTCCTCCCCCGGCGGTGTCTGAGTTTAAGCCGCCTATGATCGATTCTACCTCTGACCTCCGCGGATGGGAGAGCGCGTCGTAAATTGAGCGGATTTTATTTTTGTTTCCTTTCTTTTTATTTACCCAGCACTTATATTTTTTTCTCTGTCGCTGATGTATGTTACACATAATTTCATAATAATAGTGAATATTACAAAAACAAAATGCAAATAAATAAACAACAACAACGCTTTCCACTTCTGTTGATTCCTGTGTCCCACTGGTCCACTATCCCTTAAAATAAATGAATAAAGATGTTAGAGCAGTTGCCCGCGAAAGGCAAAGATCCCGAGTTAGAGTCTCGGTCCGGCGAAAAGAAATAAAAAAGAAAATAGAAAGGTACGGCGGCCGCTCGCGATAAGCTGGAAATCCGGGTTCGAGTCCCGGCCCGGCACAAATTTTCATTGTCGTCATTCCATTATACAGCTGATGCTTGTTCTTATTCGCAATTGCGAGATCAGTTAATGTATTTCATAACGGTTGTAGTTGCCGCAGTGCCTGTTCCTTTGGTCAAGCATGCATGCATGCAAATCTTCAATAGCACGGTGTTAACAGAACGCACAAGACGCACGTTGTCATAGTGGACCAAAACGTAAGATCACGACCAAAGGTTTGTTAGTGTGGTTTTGTCCCAAAGAAATAAAAATAATTGAGCAATAGATATCGAATAAGTTATTCCATGGACAGTACGTCGTGTTTCAAAAGTACGACTATGTATCTCACACGGCGTACTCCAATACTGGAAGAAAGCCAAAGACAGGACAAGGTCCCAAGGTCGCGGAGTGATCGTGCCACGCTAGGCTACAGGTTGGAGAACGGGTTCCAGTTATCGGAAAATGCCTCACGCAGTTCAGTCTACGTCGGCCAGCTGCAACAGCAGCCGCTGATGACCGCTACGTTCGCGTCTGTGCGCGCCAAAACCGTCCGACTTCCGCAAACGTCGTCGCTACTTGTCGTCGACTAGTCTGTGTAAGTACTTTTCCCAGATGTCTTCCGGAAATAAGCTAACGTCCCAGAAACCGATATCCACCATTAAATACATCATCGCAAGCGAAAAGAGCTCAGTGGATATCTCTTGGTAGTGTTTCCTGATATGCCTAACTTAAAAAAACAAAAAAAAAAAAAACAAGGCTCTTTTACCGTGCCTTCTGTATCACTATCTGTGATTGGTATGTAGATGGCAATGTTACTTCACGGTCGCTTTTCTCTTTGGAGTCATTGTGCTTGTGCGCCGGACCATGCATATCCAAGAGATGAAGCGGTAGCATCCTGTATCGATAGACACTTCGTGTAATACGCAATGTCCAACCACGTACAACATTTCAGTACTTGGACAGGCGTCAAAATTATAAGAATGTGTACGAGTAGTGGATTGCGGGCGTCCACTTTCATGAAAATCTCGCTGCCGCTGAGAAACACTCATAAAGATGTCCTTGTAGGACTGATGCGTGGTTTCTAGGGCAGCATACACACAAAGAAAGTAACACACAATAGTGAGTAGTAAAATATATTATTCACCTTTGGTAATGCTTGTTACAGCAATTGTAGAATTCAGGTTTAGCCTATCTGTTCAAATGGTTCAAATGACTCTGAGCACTATGGGACTTAACATCTGTGGTCATCAGTCCCCTAGAACTTAGAACTACTTAAACCTAACTAACCTAAGGACATCACACACATCCATGTCCGAGGCAGGATTCGAACCTGCAACCGTAGCGGTCACGCGGTTCCAGACTGAAGCGCCTAGAACCGCACAGCCACACCGGCCGGCTGCCTATCTGTCCTGTTTTGGCTCCAGTTCCATGAACACAAATTAATAATTTTCTCTGAACTGAAGTCAGAATAAAACTGATCTTCTGTCTTGACGTACTATTCGATGAACAGTTCCAAACTGACAGTACTCAGTTTAAATTTCTAGGCAGGTGACCTCTGTCCATACACGGAAATTCTTAGCCGGCCGTCGTGGCCGAGCGGTTCCAGGCGCTTCGTTCTGGAACCGCGCGACCGCTAAGGTCGCAGGTTCGAATCCTGCCTTGGGCATGGATGTGTGTGGTGTCCTTAGGTTAGTTAGGTAAGTAGTTCTAAGTTCTAGGGGACTGATGACCTCAGATGTTAAGTCTCATAGTGCTCAGAGCCATTTGAACCATTTTTCGACAATTCTATTCACTGTTCAGTTTGTACTGAAGACTAACCACTGTCTATCTATCGACCACTATTTATATCTCACTCGACGACTTTGGAAGACAACAAACGTTCTGCAGGAACTCCTGGCAAAACACTGACTGACTCAAAACTTGCAAATGACAACTTCGGCTTGTGCACGTTACTTAATCGCGTGTCTCTGCTTGGTGGGGCGGCGACTCCAGGGGGCGTGATTCTCGCTGGCAACGTGATTGGTTTGCGCGCAGCGATGTTGCTGCTGCTGACGGACGTTCACGGTACTTCTGGAATCAACTGTAGGAAACTCTTTTTATGTGGTAGAATGGAGTTACATATAGTGATCACAAAACTAAATCCTGATGATAACCGATGGGACGCTTTCCATGGTAGCCAGACTAAAACAGGATCCTTGCCGCGAGCTCTACAGGGATTGTCTAGTGCTCTCTGAAGACAAGAAACACGGATACCAGCAATGGAAGTTTTTCACACATGCAGATATTAGTAGCACAGGAAGTGCGATACCTACATTAGTGTCCACATTCCTTGTTAGAGGTTAGGTGCAACCTTTCACTTTTAACAGAGACCTCAACGAAACGAAATAACAAAAAGAATGCAGTAATGATGGCTAGAATTTATCTTGTCGTCGACATCGAGGTCATTAATGTCACAGTAATAGCTCAATTAGAACAGTATGGAGAAATCTTACGATTTAAGCAAATCAATCACCATTATCAACATGTATAAATCTGTTAATAGCCAGATTTCGTTTGTAGGATGCAGTATTATTTGAAGCTTCCTTTAATTCACAGTAGGATATTGCTTTCCTCAAATTTGTTAGCATACCATTTCTTCTGTCTTTGTTTGTTTACCTTTCCTTTTAGTGTGTGGGGAAAAATATTTCCTTAGAATGCATCCAGCCTATTTCACTTTCCAATTTCTGACACACTTCCGAAGAGTTTTTGTTTCCTCTACTCTTCCTATATTTCGTTCTGTACTTCGTCAATCCATTTCACTTCCCCCATCCTCCTCTTCAATCAGATTTTAAAGTTTTCCAAATATTCTTCCCACTTCTTCCCTATTGTCGAAATCTGAGCCATGTTGAAGTAAACTTTGATCGATTCCTATTATTCTTATTGACAGTACATTTTGTATTTTTTTTAGATGCATCCTTCGCATGTGCTATCTTTCTTACTTCTGCGAGACAGTTTTCAGCTTCATTAAGCATCCTTCCTAAATAATAAAATTAATTTAATTTTTGGTAATCGATGTTGGTTGGGTAGTCTAAATGTATGCTAATTACCTCTATTATCTGCCGTTAAATAATTAGACACCTTCCAAAGTAATGAACCAGAAATTCAACTATAACAAAATGAAACAAGAATCATAATTAACCAGGTTTATTGCATTAAGGTGACTCATAGATTATCTGACAAACAACAGCATTTCCAAAGTAAAACCGTGGCATATCTGACTAAAGCGTCTGGGGTAAGTTCTAATAATTTTGTATCAAAAATGAGTCAGTTACGTTTGTGGAGCTGTACGTAATTATCGTGATTTTAGTGTAAAAAGCAGACAGAGAAGAGTATGCGTTGCAACTGTGGCCAGATGTGAAAGCATATTTGTTATACCAATCTGAAAGCAAGCCTTCATGGTGAAGCCTGACGTTATTGAAATTCTATAAAAATGACTGTTCTTATGGCCTATCTCACTGCCACTGCTCGATCTCACCATATCAGTCCGTAGGTGGAGTCTAAAGCGGCTGCAGAATCGGTCATTGGCGGTCCATAAGCGGCTAAGTTCAAGGCAGCCCGAAAGCTTTCTAAGTCCCTCAGTTCATCTGCTCGGAGTTAGATCCTAGCAGCAATGAAGGCCAAATGACAGTGGAAACTCCTTGGGGTTAATTCATTCTGTACTGACAGATCCTTAAAAAGGAAGTCTCGTATTTCCGTGTTTTACGCTCTTTACTAGGGAGAACTCATGTATGGTGTTCTCCAAGGTTTAATCTTAGACCCACTATTGTTCCTCATATATGTAAACGATAGTATATAACAAGCAGAATTAGTTCTTTTTGCAGGAGACACTAGTATTATAATCAGTCCAAGCATATGTACAGAAACAGAAGAAATCGTAAACAAAGTTCTTAAAAATTTCATCGACTGGTTTTCTGCGAATGGTCTTACTCTCAATTTTAAAAAGACAACATATTCAGTTCTGGACATCTAGAGACACTACACAATGATAAGTATAACACATGGTGTGGAAATAATAAATGTGGTGGAAACATGAAAATTCTTAGGGGTCCATATTGATGAGAATATAAATCGGAACTTCTAAAACAAATTTGTGGTTACATTTGCGCTTAAACTCGTTGCAAATCTTGGGGTGAGATAAATCCGAAAGTTGACATATTTTACATATTTTGATTCATTAATGTCGTATAGAATAACGGTCTGGGGTAACTCGTTTTTAAGAAAGAAAGTCTTCATTGCACAAAAATCTGCTATAAGAATAATATGTGATGCTCAGCCATGCTCATCTTGTAGACATCTGTTTAAAGAGTTGGGCTTTCTGACTACTGCTTCAAAGTATATATATTCCCTCATGAAGTATGTTGCAAATAATCCACTACAGTTCAAAAGGAACAATGAGCCAAGTAATTACAATATCAGAAGGAAAAATTACATTCTTTGCTCTACATTAAGGTCATCTTTAGCACAAAAAGGGGTGCACAATGATGCAAGAAAGTTTTTGATCACTTACCCAGTGATATAAAGTGTCTGACAGACAGCAAAGTGAAACTTGAGAGCAAACTAATAAAGTTTATCCTTGAGAAGTGCTTCTATTCCGTGAAGACTATCTGTTTCTGTAATGTGTGCAAGTAGTGGGTAGGATTTACTATAAAAAACCCTCAGAAATGTTCAGAATGTAGCCCTATGAGCATACTAATTTGTGATGGTCCATGAACATGTAACTAACTAATTTTGTTCAGACTGGCTGGGCTATCGATCTTTCGAATGCCAACCAGTATACAGAGTCCTTGAAAGATGCGGATCCCTTTTCCCGTGTCTTGCTTCAGCTGATTAAACAGTAACAAAGTTCCTACTATTTTCTGCTGAAAAGAGGAATCTCATTTTCTTTCTATCTCTTTCTGTGGCCAGTGAAGTGGGACCTCAGCAGAACACTCGAGTTTCTCTCTCCAATTTCCAGTTTATTTACATTAGATCCTGACAGTTCTTACATCGCATAAATATTTAGTTTTTGTGGATCCAGCGTTCAGCGTCATCCCACACTTACAGAGACGTCCCAAACTGTCGGCTCTCACTCCCTTTTCTAGCTATTACCTATGGCGTCTAGCGTTTTGTTCACAATGGTACCTTTCCAGACGTTGCTAAAAACAGCATTTTTCCCCTTTCCACCTTCGAGTCATAAAACCGTCACCGCTGGAGGTCTTACGTTGTGAGAGATCTTTGTTGCCTGTGGAGCACGCTGAAACCGGTTGCGGCATTGCAAAGGAAAGTCTTGTCAACCGAGTGGCATTGACCTGAAACTCTGCCAGTGCGTCCTTCTGAGAATTCCTATGGGGATGGTCTCGCTGTCTGGCTGTGCCACCTCACTGCTCACCTGAGTGCTGACAGCTCATCCAGACGTGCTTAGAAAATAGCTTTGTACTTGTATAAACCATGCAGTTCTGAATACAAATGTAAATTATGTTAATTAACTACTGACAATTACTGATACTGAAATGCATTATATTTTTCATTATTGATTAATTATCCGATATTTATATGCTGATTTTGTGTTAGTTATGGGACATTTTGGAAAAAATAGTCACAAAATATCATACAAACTTCTTTCCCTGTCGCATTATTTTTATTGGCCTTTATGTCTTTGCTATTTTATTTCCTTTTGTCTTGGGAGTGTTGATAGGTCTTGCAATTATTTCTAATGTTTTCTTATTACTGCCATTATTTTCCATATGCGGTCTTCAATTTCTGGTAGGACTTCCACTCTAATTCCTCCTGCTTTTGTTCTGCCTGTATAATTCAAGGAATAACCCACATGTCCGTCACTATACATATTAAATATGGCTGGACACATATGCACAAATATTATGTCATTCCTCTCGCAATAACTATTTGACCTAAGTAAAGATTCTTTAATAGTCTTTTACCCTTCATCTATTCCTATTTCTTTCAAAGTTTTGATCATGGTTTTTCATTTTACCCAATCAAAAGCTCTCCTCAGGCTATGATAAACAAATCCCCTACTGACTTCCGTCATTCTTTCCATCGATACACTCACACATTTTGTGCTGCCTCTTATTCCCCTTTCTCTTCTGAATCCAAACAATCGTCTGGAAAGATGTTGTCTGTCTTGTATCCCATTCTTCTCAGTTTTATAGGTGCAGGACCTTGGTGTTGAGAGATATAAGACTAATAATTATATAATACTTGCATTTTTTAAATACTAGTCACAGAAGCATAAGACGAGGTGGTTGACTGTGTATTTGAATTTTTCCACTTTGCTTGAGTGACAGATTCATGAAGCTAAGTATTCTACGAAAATGTTGTACAATTTCTACTATTTTATTAATATGTGGAGTATCTATAACATTTAGTAAGATGAAAGTAAGCACAGCGCACCCGAATTTTGTTATTATTGTATACTTCCACTTATTTATTAAATTTTGATTGAATGACGAAAAATAGTGACAACGCGAGATATCTCAATTGCTATCTTGTCAATATGAAGTGGAGTGATTTTCTGTCACCTACCTCGTTTATGGGCGAGTGGCGTGAGGACTGTAATTATATCGTTTGAGTGACTTTGGCGAATGTGTGTGTCTTATTAACGAATATAGTAAAGAAAGGAAGAGAGAGGAGGTGATGAAACTTGCACTCCTCTCAAAGAAAGCAAATAGTGCTGCCCGCCTTCTCTCCGAACACAAGGACGAATCGCCGTAAAATCTGCGAGGACCCTCACACAATGTGGTTTGACTGTTGTGTGATCTGGGGATTAGGAGTTGAGTATAACCATCTGCTCCCCTCTTTCCAGACAAATGCTGGCGACGAAAATTTCCTATAGTGCCAAGAGTCGAAGGGGCATCTTCTAGGCCAATGGCCACTGCATTTCCATGCATTAAGGATTATGCTATAAGAGTTGCTGCCTTCAGTACAAAGTCTGGTTTAATGAATTTTCCCAAACCAGTATACCCTGTGCAAGCCTTTTCATCTCTGCACGACTGCTGCAATCTTCATCTATTTGAGTCAGGAATTTTCTCTGCCTCGTGATGATTGGGTGTTGTGTGATGTCCTTAGGTTAGTTAGGTTTAAGTAGTTCTAAGTTCTAGGGGACTGATGACCATAGATGTTAAGTCCCATAGTGCTCAGAGTCATTTGATTTTTCATGTATTTGAACCTGCTTACCATAGTCATTCTCTACAAATTTTACTCCTCCTACCTCTCTCCACTGTTAAACTGACAAGTCCTTGATGCTTCAGGGTGTGTCTCATCAATCAATTCATTCTTTTAGACAAGTTGTGATATAAATTTCTTTTTTTCCCAATTCGATTCAGTAGCTCCTAATTAATTATCTGACCTAGCTATCTTATCTTTAGCGTTTTCCTCTAGCAACACATTTCCAGAGCTTCTATTCTCCTCTAGTCTGAGCAGTTTATCATCCAAGTTATGCTCCCATAAAAGGTTAAATTCCAGACAAATACTTTCAGAAAAAAACTATTTAACACCTAAATTTTTGTTAGATGTTCACAAAGTTCTCTTTTACAGTAGTGTTTTTCTTGCTGTTGCCAATTTACATTTTATATCCTCTCCATTTTGTAAAGGTTTTTTAAATTACCGCTACCAGCCACAAACTTCGTTGACTATTGTCTTACTTATTTATTTAGCGACATGTTTCGAGGGAATACCTGCCCTTCAGGCTAAATGGCATTACAAAACAACTTTACAATAAGGTTATACTGATGTTACATAGTCTTTTCGTAAATGCTGTGGTTATCTTTGTTCTTCTGGCGTGGCTGTCTCGTTGTGATGCTCTGAGGTGTTTCCATTTCCGTGGCTCTCTTGGCTTTCTTGGTCACTGTTCACAAATTTTCATTAACGTAACAGTAACTTGGAAACACGATGTGTGCTCTAAGGAGCCCACAAAAGTAAAGCTTTGTCAATTACCACAAATATGAAGACATATAATACCGTCATCTGCCCTGTAGTACTGTATGGTTCGGAAAGCTAGACGCTTACCAAGAAAGAAAGAGAAAAACTGAATGTTGTAGAAAGAAAAGTGATAAGAAAAATCTGAGGACGTGTGTTGGAGAATGACGTCTGGAGAGTTCAAAAGAGCACTGCAGTTTATCAGTTAATGAAGTAACTGTCCAGAAATTAAAAAGTCGGAGACTGCAACGGGCTGGGCATGTGGCTAGAATGGAAACCAGTAGAATGCCTAAAAAAGTGTTTAAGGATACTCTCCAAGCAACAAGACCATTGGGTCGACCTCGCAAATGGTTGAAAGATGACATAGAGAAGGACGTCGCAGCGTTAAGAATCTCGCCTGGTTGGGGGGAGACAGCGAGAGATAGAAGACGGTGGAACCAGATTGCTGATGCAGCGCGTGGTCTACAGGGCCCGTGATTGCTGAAAAGAAGAGGATTGTATACTGAACGCCACTCGTGCTATACATTGTTGATGTCATGTGAATACATACAATAAAATAAATGTTGTAATTCCACTGTACCTTGAATGTAATTTATGTTTTTAGAAATTATATCGAACTCATGTTAGGTATTGTAAATGTCGAGGTACCGATGCCACGGCCCATTTACTTGGGACAGTTTTGACGTCAATTAAATGATTAATTTTTATCAAAATAATTAGCTTTTCCATTGTGTACCAATTTTAATAAGTAGTTGGGTTCGTGGGAGCTACCTGCCTTAAGTAACTCCAGGTGGAGTGGATACTTTTTACTGAACTTTGTACGAACTGGGTCGGTATCTTGCAAACATTTCTGCAACTATCAATTCCGTTCATATTCTCTTGTTGGTCCTGCGTCCTTTGCAAACCTCGAAGTTAATGTGTCTTCTACCTCAACTTTAATTCCCTTTCCAAAGCTCTTCTTGGTGAGTACCAGTTATTACTTTTTGTCGAACAGGAATAAGCGGCAATTTATTTGTGAAAAAGTCGCTTCGAAATTAACAATGAATGCTTGTCTTTGGTCATCAGTTGGAAGAGTTTATACGTGTTGTAAACCGTAATACAATGGTTGCTTGTCTTTGGTCATCAGCTGGAAGAACTGTGTACGCGTATTGTAAGCCGTAATACAAAGGGTGCTCATCCTTGGCCATGAATTGGAAGAACTGTGTGCACGTACTGTAGGCCGTAAGGCACTTGGTAACGGATGGTTAAAGAGGAGCGTACTGGCACAAAATAGTAGCACGTCGTGTGAGATGAACGGCGTTGCTGGAGGATCTCGGAGAGGGAGGAGGGGACGGCGTCCCACACGTGGGTGACCTGGAGCGTCGCGATTAGCTGCTGAAATGAGGATTATGAGCGACATACGGCCGGGCTGGAGGCCAGCGTCCAGGCACAAAGGGCTTAAATGGTACGCAGCTGGGGACGGGAGGGGGGAGGGGGGAGAGGGTGCAGGGGCGGGCGGAGGCGTAATTAAAGTCTGCAGTCGGCCGGGAGGGGTGCGTAGGCGGCGACACACGAATCCGGGATTACGTCCGTCTGCGGCGCTCAAACTCCGGGCGACCATTGTCTTCATTACAGACTTACACGCGCAGGCCGGCGTCGCTGCGGGCCAGAGATTCGGTAAACAAACCTCGGCGAAGGCGAGCTGCCTTTCCTATCAGGGCAGAACCGTCCAAAGCTACTTTCCTCCTAACGAGGGAAACTCTCTGTTGGACTCCCTCAGATTTAGTGCTAAGATTGCCCAGTGGATAGCCCATCAAAAATTGAACGTAGATCAAGGATGAAAACAGGAAGAAAATATACTAAACTGTGAAAAAAGAAGCAAAACAGAAACAGTGAATGCTTCAAGTTCAAGATGTGCAACATGGAGCGTATTGCAAGAATCACGGCGTCCAACAGTATTGGACTGCAAAGCGAGAGATCCGTGTTTAAATCTCACTCGTGCCCCATTTTATTTGTGTCTGTGCCGTGGTGTAACGTCCGTTTGCAACAACGAGGTGTAGGGAAAGGACCTCGAGACGTACATACCTCATACTTCCGTTTTGGAAGTTTTGACTATTGAATTCCTTTGTTGTGACATAGTTCACACCCGTTTATTTGTTGCTTCCAGTCCTGCGAGAGGTCTATGCGGCATTTTGCCTTCTCTCAGCATTCATGACTCATATTCTATAACGAATGTATAGTATGACAGTTGCCAAGACTACAGAAGGAGAACCGATACGTCAATGAGCGGACGGAAAGTTCATAATTTTGTGAAAAAAAAGGAAAACTGGGCACGAGTAAGATTTGTACACGGATCTCCCGATTTGTAGTCCAACAGCGTGGCCACACAACCACGACACAGTGATTCTTGCAATACACTTGATGGTGCACGAGCTTGGACGGTTCACTGTTTCTACGAGTATTTTGCTTATTTTTTCACAGTTCAGTACGCCTTCTTCCTGTTTTCATGCTTCATCTGTGTTCTGTTTTTGATGGGCTACGCACTGGGCTTTTTACTACTAAATATGAGGGGTGTGTGATGGGAGTTTCTCTTGTAAGTGACTTCGCCAGCACTGAGACCGTCAGGCAGCAGCGGTGCAGGTTGTGTTGTTGTGGGATACTCCCAGTGGATCGTATTAGTTACTTAGATGTACCACGGCTGCTCTAATACGATACGCTTTTCAAACGTTTCTGAGAAATCAAGGCTCAAAGTTTTGCGAGCCTATAACAGCACCTTCCTTCGAGCAGCGGTTCTACCGTAACCGACTACAGCTGCGCTTGCAATGGCACTAACATGTGGGCATTCCATCGAAGACTTAAACTGGCACGAGTATCGATCTTTTCAGAGAAGGACGCCAGTGTGTGCAACCGTTCTCATAGTCTGAACGTACAAACTTCGGATGACGGTCGCCGGAAATCAATTCAGCTTTCTTCCGTCGAATCGGGTGACGCTCCCAAATGCGAAGCGTAGATTGTGAGAAATTTTCAAATTCAGAACAAGAAGGGAGTTCCTGGCATCCTCAGGAGAAGAAATTCATTGCTCAAAACACTTAGTCGGTGAAGTATTTGATCAAGTGTACAGTACAAGAAGCAAGTTCCTGGCATCCTCAGAAGAGGAAATTCATTGTTCAAAACACTTAGACGGTCAAGAATGTGATCAAATGTACCAGTATGTAGTCTGCTTTTAGAAAGTAAACAATTGTTATAAGTCTTCCGACATGTTTTGACAGTGAGAACAATCCTCCACAAAACATCTGAAAGTATTTTTGCAGTATTCAAACGCGTTGTCGTGCTTTGTAGGTTATCCTGCAACAAGACAATGCGAGAGAGCATTCGGCGCAGCCACCAATGAAACGTTATAGTACATCGCGATACAAACGCTAGACTAGTCTGCTCTGTGTTCCGACCTCAATAGCAATGATAATTTATGGGACTTGCTGGATAGAAAACTTCGGGCTCGTCATGCAGCACCTCAGACTCATGAACAACTTGCAGAGGACCTTACTGAGCAATGGAAAAAAAAAAACACAGGAAAATGTTCGAAGAGTATGTCTCAGAAGATGTGAGTCAATAATAGTGGCACATGGAGGCCTACACGATATTGAAATATTCCTTTTTGTGCCTCGCGTGACTTAAATGAAAGTGTTTTTCCCCTTTAGTTTACGACACTGTGTTGAATTTTTTGTCATAGCACATACATTGCAATGAGAACAACATATGTACATTTTTGTTAAATAAAGGTTTCATTTTCCAAAAGAAAAGTCTGTTTGAAACCGAATATTCCAGAAAAATAATGCAGGTGTTTAAAATGTTCTCCCTCTAATTTTTTGAGCGGCGTATAATAACAGTGATATATAACGGAGTCTGTGGACTGAAATCCCTGTTGTACTGGAAACCAAAAGTTTCGAATAACATAAAAATGTAGGATGAGCACGAGCTGAAAAGTAAGGCCTACGAAAACTTTTTCTTTTCTTTTGGGGGTGGGGAGGGGATGACATCAGTCTTCGTACTGGTTTGATGCGGTGAGCCACGAATTTCTCTCCTGTGACATCCTTGTCGTCTCAGAGTAACACCTGCAACCTGCGTCCATATTTGCTGGATATATCCCAACCTCTGTCTTCTTCTACAGTTTCTAACCCCTGCAACTCCCTCTAGTACGACATAAGTTATTCACTGATGTCTTAATGCATGTGCTATCATCTTGTCTCTTCTTATTGTCAGTATTTTCCATATATTCCTTTCCTCGCCAGTTCTCCCGAGAACCTCGTCATTCCCTACCTTATCAGCCCACCTAATTTTCAACATTCTTTTGTAGCACCATATTTCAAATGCTTTTATTCTCTTCTGATACGGTTTTCTCACAACCATTGTCTCACTGCCATACAATGCTGTCCTCCAAACGTACAGTCTCAGAAATTTCTTCCTCAAATTACGACGCAATTTCATACTAGTAGACTTCTCTTGCCTAGGAATGCCCTTTTTGCAAGTGCAAGTCCTGCTTGCTCCATCTGTCACGGGTAGCAGAATTCCTTAACTTCGTCTACACTGTACTCAACAAATCCGATGAAAAGTTTCTCGCTGCTCTCATTGCTACTTCAAATTATTTTAGTCTTTCTTCGATTTACACTCAGTCCATATTTTTTACTCGTTAGACTATTCATTCCATTCAACAGACCTTGTAATTCTTATTCAGTTTCTCTGAGGATAGCAATGTAATCACGAATCTTAACTTTGATATCCTTTAGCCCTGAATTTTAATCTCACTCGTGACCTTTCTTTTAACCTCGTCATTGCTTCTTCGACTTAAAGATTGAACAACAGGGGTGAAAGACTACATCCCTGTCTTGTACTCTATTCAATCCTCGCACTTCTTTCTTTTCAAGTCTTAATGCTACCTCTTGGTTCTTGTATATATTAATATTACACGTCTTTCCCTTTAGCTTGTCTCTGTTTTTGTTGGGACTTCTAGCATCTTCCACCACTTAAAGTTGTCGAACACTTTTTCCAGGTCGATAGATCATATGAACGTGTTTTGATTTCCCTTCAGCCTTGCTTCCATTATCAACCGGAACGCCAGAACTACCACTCTGGTGCCCTTACTTTCTCTAAAGCCAAACTGATCGTCGTCCAACAGATCTCCAATTTTGTTTCCCACTCCTCTGTATATTATTCTTGTCAGCAACTTAGATTAATAAACTGTTAAGCTGATTGTGCTATAGTTCTCTCACTTGTCGGCTCTTGCAATCTTCGGAATTGTGTGGAAGATACTTTTCCGAAAGTCTGATGGTATATCCCTAGTCTCTTACATTCTACACACCAACGTGAATAATAGTTATGTTGCCACTTCCTCCAATGATTTCAGGAATTCCGATGGAATGTTATCTATCTCTTCTACCTTATTTGATTTTAAGTCTTCCAAAGCTATTTTAAATTCTGGTTCTAATACTGGACTCCCTATCTCTTCCCTGTCGACTCCTGTTTCTTCTTCTATCATGTCATTGGACAAACCTCCCCACTCCTCTGTATTCAACAAAGGAATTCTCATTGTACGTTGCATTCTTAATGTTACCGCCCTTGCTTTTAATCTTTTAATTCTGCCGAAGGCTGTTTTGACTTTTCAATATGCTCAGTCAGTCCTTCCGACAATAATTATTTCGATTTCTTCACATTTTTTATTCAGCCATTTCGCCTTAGATTCTCTGCGCTTCCTATATATTTCATTCCTATGGGACTTCTATTTCTGTGTTTTGACTTTCCGTGAACTTTTTTGTACTTCCCTCTTTCGTCGATCAACTGAAGTCTTTCTTCTGTTACTCATGGTTTCTTCGCAGTTACCTCTTTGTACCTAAGTTCTTCTCTTCAACTTCTATGATTGACCTTTTTTGAAATGTCCATTTCTCTTCAGCTGAAATGCCTACTGAGCTATTCACAAGCGCAGCAAAAGGTTTTTAAATAAAATAAATGTTATTAACATTCCATTACGTTATTGTTCATGACTACATATTTGCAACGCTCTGCCGGTAGAAGGCTGCGATTTTTAGCGTGTGACATGGCGGTGTCTAACGTAACTATGTTGTTGCGTGAGAAACAGCGTGTGTAATCGAGTTTAGAATTCGAAGAGTTTGTCCACTCATGGAGCAACCCTCTCCTTCATCATGAGAATGAGCTCTGCATCAGTAACAATCTGACAACCGGGGTTCACTGCCATCCCTCATCCACCATACAGCCCGACTTTGGCTTCATCCGATTTTCTATAAGTTTCCAGGAGTTTCCAAAAATTTACAAAAGTTAAAGAACACCTTCGAAGACTTCACTTTGGTAGTGATGACACGATGCAAGGAGAGGTAAGGTTGTGACATAGTTGAAAAGTCACACTTTTACAGTGACGGTATCTACGAGCCGAGCGGTTCTAGGCGCTACAGTCCGGAACCGCGCGACCGCTACGGTCGCAGGTTAAAATCCTGCCTCGGGCGTGGATGTGTGTGATGTTCTTAGGTTAGTTAGATTTAAGTAGTTCTAAGTTCTAGGGGACTGATGACCTTAGAAGTTAAGTCCCATAGTGCTCAGAGCCATTTGTACCATTTGGTATCTGCGAATTGGTCTCTCGCTGGGAGAAATGTGTTCATCTCCGGCATGACTATGTTGTGAAAAAAATACGTAGACATGAAGGATAAAGGTATAGAATGTTAATAAAATTGGTTTTATTTAAAAAGTCAAGAATTTTCATATAAAAAGTTCGGAGGTATTATTTTTCAGCACGCTTTCGTAATAATTAATTGAACGTTAGCTTATAATTATATAACACATGTTCTGTGGCTGTTTAGCCATTTCAGCCTCATGTCTATAGTTAATGCAGCATGTCGTCTGAGATACAGGCAAAGTCTGTATCGAAAATTTTAGGCCTAGATTGTAATCTCAAAAAAATTATCTGTTGAAGTGAGAAGGTATTGTAGTGCACCATTTTCTGTTTGTGGTAGATGGGAATTAGCTGTATGCGAATTACTACTACTGCTTACTAATCTTTTTATGTGAGTAGGGCGATGATTCTGCTGTATGAGGTGGTTTGCAAATCAAGTGTATGTTTTTTCACGTTTCAGTGCTTTAGGTGCTCAGATCATCTTTTTTATGTTTGTCTTTCACAGAAATGGTGAATGACGGTCACTGAAGCTTAATTGTCGTATACTACATCTGTTTTGCTGAATTCATTTGAACTTCTGCAGAATGTTTGTAATCTTGCTTCTTAGTGTTTCCACGAATTATCTTTAGTAATCATAGCCTAGAACGTTATCCATTGACCTCTCATATTCGTAAAACTTGTTTGGTTATTCTAATAACCGATGAACGAGCGTGCAATACTATCCATATTCTTTCATTGGGAGGTACAGGTCATTCAGATGCATTCAGCGGCGTCAAAAGACGTAATGCAGCTATCGTCTCCAAGAATGGAGCTGTCGTGGCGTCTAACCCGCTCAAGGACATGTAGATTCTAATTTTCGTGATTCCGCCAAAAACCTGTCGAAGGAGATCGTTTGCATTGATACCAAGTTGTCGGCCGATATTACCGGGCGACCTGTGGCGACGGCGTCTGGCGAGTGTTGTCGGTGCCACTATGATAGCAACCTTAAGGCGGCGGACTAGAAATCTACTCATATCGCGTTTCCTAAGTCCACAATTCACTTGCATATATTGCTGTGCTCCAAATAAAAATTATCAGAAATTCCTTCTTCTTTTGACCAGAAACTTGACTGCACGGCTTGCTGAGTTAGTAATGCGATATTTCTCGCTCTTATCTGCCCTAGATATATTCGGGATTGTATAGACGATATTTTTCAGAAAGTCTGGTGATACCTCTCCAGATTCACAGATTTTATAAACCAACTTGAATAGTCGTTTAGTTTCCACTTCCTTTAATGGTCTTGGGAAATTCTGATAGAATGTTATACGTCCCTTCTGCCTTACTTGATCGCAAGTGTTCCAAATCTCTCGGAATCACCGACTCTAATACTGGATCACCTATGTCTTCCGTATCGATTTCCATTCCTTCTTCCACTACGTCATCAGGCACTTCTTCCGCCTTACCACCTGTTTGCTCTCTCCTTTGCGTTTAACAGTGAAATCACCATTCCACGCTTAATGTTGACGCCTTTGGTTTTAATTTCACCGAAGGTTATTTTTACTTTTCTGTGTGTATAAATCAGTGCTTCCAATGACCATTTATTTTCTATTTCTTAACATACGTGCAGCAGCCATTTCGGCATGGATGCCATGCATTTGCTATTTATTTCATTCCTAACGGATTGATACTGCTGTGTTTCTATTTTTCTCTGAAAATTTTTGTACTTCCTTCTTTCGCCGATGAATTGAAGAATTTCTTTCGTGACGCAAGATTTCTTGGCAGTTACCTACCTTGTAGCTATGTTTTCTGTCCAACTTCAATGACTGCCCTTTTTAGCGGTGTCAATTCCTCTTGAGCTGCAGTGCCTGCTGTGATATTCACTATCGCAGTATCTACAGCATAAGATAACTTCAGACGCACACCATTATTCCTCAGTACTTCAGAATTCCACTTCTGGACTATTCACTTCAATGTTCTCCTCACCGTTACCTAAGTGTGATCTGAATCTGTATCTGCTCCTCGGTATGGCTTACAATTAAAAATCTTATTACGGAAACTGTCTTACCATAATATACTGCAACTGGATTTTTCCCGTACCTCCACCCTTTTCGAAGTATACCTCCTTCTCTTGCGATTTTTGAACAATGTACTCGTTAATGCTAGCTCAAATTCACCTAGCAGAACTCTTCTATCATTCATACTACCGAGCACATATTCTCCCATACCACTGTCTTCAATTCCTTCTCCTAAATCAGCATTCCAATGCGTCATGATTATTAGATTTTTATCTCACTTTACATAACGAATTACACCGTCAGTATCATATACTTTCTTTGTTAATTCATATTCTGCTTGTGACACAGGCATCTATACCTGAGCTACTGTTGTTGGCATTGTTTTGCCGTTGATTTTTTTGTATCTTCCTATTTATGACGAGTCCGGCTCCCGTTGATATTACAGTATACTGTATCCGTCTGGACAGAAATATCTTCTTTAAGTTTCACTAGATTGACTCTAACAATGTCTAGACTCAGCCTTTGCGTTTCCCTTACCAAATATCTTGTGTGTCTTTAATACAGTGGTATCCATTGCTCTCTGTATCCTCATGCCGGTGATCATTGCTGGTTCTTCCGTCTGTTAGAGGCAGTTTCCCACCCAATGGCCAAGAGGGTCCGCTCCTGTCGGTAGAACGAGTGCAGTTCCTCAAACGAAGTCTTTCGCCGACAACGGTGATGAGTTTTGTCAAAAATGTAAGCAATGGCTGGGATCGAACACAGTCCTAAGGACGATTACTAGCCGAAGATGTTACTTATGGACCACCTTAGCATTATAAAATGGAATATTCACGTAGTTGGTGGTAAAGCAGACGGCAGACTTCAATTCATTGGAAGGGTGATGGAAAAATGCAGCGAATCTTACAAAACACTCTTGCGACCCATTGTAGACTGTTGCTCAAATGTGTGGGACTCATTCTAAACAGAACAGGGTGTGTTGAACGTATACATACGAGGAAAGCACGTATGGTCACCCACCTGTTTGTCTGACCCGCGGGAGAGTCTCGTGGAGTTACTGACAAACCTGAATTAGAAGATGCTTGAAGATAGGCGCTAACTATCTTACAAAGACCCACTTAAAAAGTTTGAAAACCAGCATTAAGTGAGGAAGCTAGGAATATATGACGACCCGCTACCTATCGTTTCTGTAGGGACTGCTAAGAGTACACTAGACTGCTAGACTAATTACCCCCAGCACAGAATCATTTAAGGGGAATTGGAATGCCCTGTACTGATAATCAAAAATCGCAATAGCAATGGTAATGAAACTTTTACAGGACTTAACGTGTTATGTTCTTGATGTACTGAACTAAAAACATTGCGTTTCAGCACTGGTTTATGGAAATAAAATTTTTTGATTAAACGGTTAAAATTTTGTAGAATGTTTTGTACTTTTTCCGAAATAATTTTAATTATACTTTACATCATGCTTGTACTTCAGTTCAGTAGACTCAATGTGTTTTTGTTTGTGTCCCTTAAAATCTGAATACTCCAATTGGTTCCTGACATTTATGGAATAATGCAACCGAAAATGAAAATTTTTAGAAATCACTTATAAAGTCTGAAATGACTAAAACTTACTTAGTACGTGTTTTATTTGTTACTTTTACTCACCCAGAAGCCCCCTCCACCATACTGTGTATAATCGTTTCGATGATTTTCCATGTATCTCATTTTTTATCCCTTCTGAACTCCTTGGTGGCCATATTTGCTGCACAGTGGTGCGTTATTGATGCGAACCTTGTCCATTCGTTGAAGTTCTATGATGTAGTTTACTCCAGGAAATTTCACCCTAGCAATATTGCCATTATTAAAGGCAGTAACTCATCACAGACCACGCCCCCATTTTAGTGCCTTCTTCTAAACAAAAGCGTGTTTTGGTGTGCGATTCCATATGACACTGGTGAAGCGCTTATTTGGATTCTGTGTCTGCCCATGCAGATACTTTTTCAGTATGTCAGGATGTGCCAGGTCTCTGTACAAGTACTTTATGACTTTCTAGACAGCTGCTGGGATGGAATGTTTCTGCCTGTATGTAGTGTCAGTTCGTCGCTTGTCTTCGGAGGATGCCTTCCGTAGTCGAAGGCGAAACGTCAGAGGAGAGTTTTATGTATGGACCACGGCATCTCAACCCGGAAGTGTTAAGTGATGACAGCACCTGCCGTGAAAGCCTTCATTCTATGTCTGATATTGGGTGTTGCGTGACTTGGACAATGAATCTGGTCTGAGAGAACAGAGTTGATGTATTGGTTGGTCAATTGTTGACAGTTTGTGGAAGGAGGTAGCTCATATTGCCTGCCGCATTCTGATCAGTTCATCAGTGTTAGTCCTAATGGTCGTCCCGTACTACTGTTGTAATTCATCAATAATTTTATCTACCAGCCTATCCCTTATGGTTTTACCATCAGAGTGTTTCTTGTTCCTCAAACTTAATTTAGACTTCTTAACCTGACATCCATCCTCTTCTGGACATGACCCACAAATTTCAGTTTAGTGATACCTTATCAGTATAACGCCTGGCTGCTATTATACTGTTGTATGCTTCTCAGCCCCCATCGCCTAAGACTGAAAATTTCAATAGCTGCACAGATATCCGTTGCACTACTTATTCATAGTTCCTATTCAAGACATGTTCTGCTTTGTCCACTGATTTACTTTTATAACAATGTTTTGTCGGAATCTGAAAGTCAATTAACCTTTTAGATACCGACACTTGTCATTGTAGCAATAGAGTTCTTAGAATTTCTACATGGTAAATGGGTCTTCAGTATGAAAAGCTACTTTAATGAATATAGAAACAACGTAATTTCGCCCTTGTAATACTGCAATCCGTTCGTTACCTGATATAAAAAGTTATCGACATTTCTTGATGATAGGCAATGCATGAAAAATTTGTGACATGTTAATCAGGCAAAGATGACATCTAAAAAAAAAAAAAAGTTATCCAGTTGCGAGTAGAACTCGCCCTCTGAGGACTCTGTACAAACTTAATTATATATATTGACAGTTCATCCATTCCAGGAATCGAGAAACTCGGCGAGTTTTGCCTGTTATCGACATTGATACTGGCAAGGTGTCGGTACCGAGAATTCCAAAACTTTCGAGAATGTTTTAATTTTAAGTTTGAAGTCGGATAAAAAATGACAAAATAAGTAGTTTGTTCGTTGTTGTTGGTGTGGTCTTCAGTCCTGAGACTGGTCTGATGCAGCTCTCCATGCTACTTTATCCTGTGCAAGCTTCTTCATCTCCCAGTACCTACTGCAACCTACATCCTTCTGAATCTGCTTAGTGTATTCATCTCTTGGTCTACCTCTACGATTTTTACCCTCCACGCTGCCCTCCAATACTAAATTGGTGATCCCTTGATGCCTCAGAACATGTCCTACCAACCGATCCCGTCTTCTGGTCAAGTTGTGCCACAAACTTCTCTTCTCCCCAATCCTATTCAGTACTTCCTCATTAGTTATGTGATCTACCCATCTAATCTTCAGCATTCTTCTGTAGCACCACATTTCGAAAGCTTCTATTCTCTTCTTGTCCAAACTATTTATCGTCCATGTTTCACTTCCATACATGGCTACACTCCATACAAATACTTTCAGAAATGACTTCCTGACACTTAAATCTATACTCGATGTTAACAAATTTCTCTTCTTCAGAAACGCTTTCCTTGCCATTGCCAGTCTACATTTTATATCCTCTCTACTTCGACCACCATCAGGTATTTTACTCCCAAAATAGCAAAACTCCTTTACTACTTTAAGTGTCTCATTTCCTAATCTAATTCCCTCAGCATCACCCGACTTAATTCGACTACATTCCATTATCCTCGTTTTGCTTTTGTTGATGTTCATCTTATATCCACCTTTCAAGACACTGTCCATTCCATTCAACTGCTCTTCCAAGTCCTTTGCTGTCTCTGACAGAATTACAATGTCATCGGCGAACCTCAAAGTTTTTATTTCTTCTCCATGGATTTTAATACCTACTCCGAATTTTTCTTTTGTTTCCTTTACTGCTTGCTCAATATACAGATTGAATAACATCGGGGAGAGGCTACAACCCTGTCTTACTCCCTTCCCAACCACTGCCTCCCTTTCATGTCCCTCGACTCTTATAACTGCCATCTGGTTTCTGTACAAATTGTAAATAGCCTTTCGATCCCTGTATTTTACCCCTGCCACCTTTAGAATTTGAAAGAGAGTATTCCAGTCAACATTGTCAAAAGCTTCCTCTAAGTCTACAAATCCTAGAAACGTAGGTTTGCCTTTCCTTAATCTTTCTTCTAAGATAAGTCGTAAGGTCAGTATTGCCTCACGTGTTCCAGTGTTTCTACGGAATCCAAACTGATCTTCCCCGAGGTGGGCTTCTATTAGTTTTTCCATTCGTCTGTAAACAATTCACGTTAGTATTTTGCAGCCATGACTTATTAAACTGATGGTTCGGTAATTTTCACATCCGTCAGCATCTGCTTTCTTTGGGATTGGAATTATTATATTCTTCTTGAAGTCTGAGGGTATTTCGCCTGTCTCATACATCTTGCTCACCAGATGGTAGAGTTTTGTCAGGACCGGCTCTCCCAAGGCCGTCAGTAGTTCCAATGGAATGTTGGCTACTCCAGGGGCCTTGTTTCGACTCAGGTCTTTCAGTGTTCTGTCAAACTCTTCACGCAGTATCGTATCTCCCATTTCATCTTCATCTACATCCTCTTCCATTTCCATAATATTGTCCTCAAGTACATCGCCCTTGTATAGACCCTCTATATACTCCTTCCACCTTTCTGCTTTCCCTTCCTTGCTTAGAACTGGGTTTCCATCTGAGCTCTTGATATTCATGCAAGTGGTTCTCTTATCTCCAAAGGTCTCTTTAATTTTCCTGTAGGCAGTATCTATCTTACCCCTAGTGAGATAAGCCTCTACATCCTTACATTTGTCCTCTAGCCATCCCTGCTTAGCCATTTTGCACTTCCTGTCGATCTCATTTTTGAGACGTTTGTATTCCTTTTTGCCTGCTTCATTTACTGCATTTTTATATTTTCTCCTTTCATCAATTAAATTCAATATTTCTTCTGTTACCCAAGTATTTCTACTAGACCTCGTCGTTTTACCTACTTGATCCTCTGCTGCCTTCACTACTTCGTCCCTCAAAGCTACCCATTCTTCTTCTACTGTATTTCTTTCCCCCATTCCTGTCAATTGTTCCCTTATGCTCTCCCTGCAACTCTGTACAGCCTCTGGTTCTTTCAGTTTATCCAGGTCCCATCTCATTAAATTCCCACCTTTTTGCAGTTTCTTCAGTTTTAATCTACAGGTCATAACCAATAGATTGTGGTCAGAGTCCACATCTGCCCCTGGAAATGTCTTACAATTTAAAACCTGGTTCCTAAATCTCTGTCTTACCATTATATAATCTATCTGATACCTTTTAGTATCTCCAGGGTTCTTCCATGTCTACAACCTTCTTTCATGATTCTTAAACAAAGTGTTAGCTATGGTTAAGTTATGCTCTGTGCAAAATTCTACCAGGCGGCTTCCTCTTTCATTTCTTAGCCCCAATCCATATTCACCTACTATGTTTCCTTCTCTCCCTTTTCCTACACTCGAATTCCAGTCACCCATGACTATTAAATCTTCGTCTCCCTTCACTATCTGAATAATTTCTTTTATTTCATCATACATTTCTTCAATTTCTTCGTCATCTGCAGAGCTAGTTGGCATATAAACTTGTACTACTGTAGTAGGTGTGGGCTTCGTATCTATCTTGGCCACAATAATGCGTTCACTATGCTGTTTGTGGTAACTTACCCGCATTCCTATGTTCCTATTAATTATTAAACCTACTCCTGCATTACCCCTATTTGATTTTGTGTTTATAACCCTGTAGTCACCAGACCAGAAGTCTTGTTCCTCCTGCCACCGAAGTTCACTAATTCCCACTATATCTAACTTTAACCTATCCATTTCCCTTTTTAAATTTTCTAACCTACCTGCCCGATTAAGGGATCTGACATTCGACGCTCCGACCCGTAGAACGCCAGTTTTCTTTCTCCTGATAACGACATCCTCTTGAGTAGTCCCCGCCCGGAGATCCGAATGGGGGACTATTTTACCTCCGGAATATTTTACCCAAGAGGACGCCATCATCATTTAATCATACAGTAAAGGTGCATGTCCTCGGGAAAAATTACGGCTGTAGTTTCCCCTTGCTTTCAGCCGTTCGCAGTACCAGCACAGCAAGGCCGTTTTGGTTATTGTTACAAGGCCAGATCAGTCAATCATCTAGACTGTTGCCCTTGCAACTACTGAAAAGGCTGCTGCCCCTCTCCAGGAACCACACGTTTGTCTGGCCTCTCAACAGATACCCCTCCGTTGTGGTTGCACCTGCGGTACGGCTATCTGTATCGCTGAGGCACGCAAGCCTCCCCACCAACAGCAAGGTCCATGGTTCATGGGGGAGTTTGTTCGTATAGTTACAAATTAATAACTTTCACATTTTCATCCTTTACTCTGATGTGAAGCATTGCTTTCTGCCAAATTTCATGATTCGAGTTCGACGCGAATTACGTACAGGTTTTAATGAGTGAGTTTGCGAGTATGACATATGTGACATAAATGGCCGTATCTTCTGACTGTATTGACTTAGAAGCTAAACATTTTTTATATCACCAAGGCCCCGTAGACCTTAGTATGTGACATAAATTTCAAGTGTACCTCTACCTGTTCCTGAGAAAAAGACGTCTTATCACACGGACAGACAGACAGTCGGGTAACAAATGAAAGAAATATTTTTTTCGTGTGATATAACTACAAATAAACACTTTTCCGGATTTTCCCTTTTTTATTGTGACTCCTAGCTTCGTCCTGAATTTCATGATTCTAGGTCAACCTGATTTACCTTATAGGCTTTAATGAGTGAGTTTGAGAGTATCAAAACATGTAACATAAACAGCCGTACCCTTTGACTGTATTGACTTAGAAGCTTGAATATACCGCACCATCAAGGGACAATAGACCTTAGTATGTGACGTAAATTTCAATTTGATACGTCTAAAAGTTTTTGAGGAAGTGGAGTCTTTAACAGACGGACGGATAGACAGACAGTCGGATCACAAATGACAAAAAAGATTTTGCTTGTGACAGAATTACAAATTAACAATTTTCGGATTTTTTCCTTTACTTGTGTTGTGAAACCTTGCTCTTGGCCAAATTTATTGATCCTGGGCCAAAGGCAAATATACTACGCGTTTTGACAAGTGAGTTGCCAATATCAAAAATATGTAACATAAATGACTGTATCGTTTGATTGCATTGACTTAGAAGCTTCAGTTCATTACAACGCGAAGAGAGGTTATACTTCAATGTGTGGTATAAATTTCAACTAGATGCGTCTATCCTTCCAGGAGAAAGAGGGCTTTTAAGAGCCGGACAACGAAGTGATCCTACAGGTGTTCTGTTTTTACCGCCTGAGGTACGGAATCCTTTTCATGCGACTTCATATAATTCAGTCACCATTTTATTAAGATAACTGCCAATTTTATAATGAAATGAAAATAAAAAAAAGACAAAAAATTTCCTTCTAATTCCTCTTCAACAGTTATTCATCTAAATCAACATGGCTACTCTGCAAATCACATTTGAGTACCTGGCATAGTGTTCATCGGACCACCTTCACATTAATTCTCTGTTATCGAACTATCGAACAGCGCGCGGGAACAGCAAACGCGTATATTTTTCAGTGCGAGCTCTGATTTCCTTTATTTTATTGTGATGATCGTTCCTGCCAATGTATGTCGGCATCAAACAAGTATTTTTGCGTCCGGAGAACAAAAGTGGTGACTGAAATTTCGTGAGAGAATTCCGCCACAACGGAAAACGCCTTTCTTTTAATGATTTCTACCCCAAATTCTGTATTATGTCCGTGACATTCTATTCCCTATTTCTCTATAATACAAAATATGCTACCTTTCTTTGAACTTTCTCGATGTGCTCCGTTAATTCTATCTTGTAAGGATCCCACAAGAGGACAGACAGGGATCTACATCTACATCTAAATCTACATCTACATGATTACTCTGCAATTCACATTTAAGTGCTTGGCAGAGGGTTCATCGAACCACAATCATACTATCTCTCTACCATTCCACTCCCGAACAGCGCGCGGGAAAAACGAACACCTATACCTTTCTGTTCGAGCTCTGATTTCTCTTATTTTATTTTGATGATCATTCCTACCTATGTAGGTTGGGCTCAACAAAATATTTTCGCATTCGGAAGAGAAAGTTGGTGACTGAAATTTCGTAAACAGATCTCGCCGCGACGAAAAACGTCTTTGCTTTAATGACTTCCATCCCAACTCGCGTATCATATCTGCCACACTCTCTCCCCTATTACGTGATAAAACAAAACGAGCTGCCCTTTTTTGCACCCTTTCGATGTTCTCCGTCAATCCCACCTGGTAAGGATCCCACAGCGCGCAGCAATATTCTAACAGAGGACGAACGAGTGTAGTGTAAGCTGTCTCTTTAGTGGACTTGTTGCATCTTCTAAGTCTCCTGCCAATGAAACGCAACCTTTGGCTCGCCTTCCCCACAATATTATCTATGTGGTCTTTCCAACTGAAGTTGTTCGTAATTTTAACACCCAGGTACTTAGTTGAACTGACAGCGTTGAGAATTGTTCTATTTATCGAGTAATCGAATTGCAACGGATTTCTTTTGGAACTCATGTGGATCACCTCACACTTTTCGTTATTTAGCGTCAACTGCCACATGCCACACCATACAGCAATCTTTTCTAAATCGCTTTGCAACTGATACTGGTCTTCGGATGACCTTACTAGACGGTAAATTACAGCATCATCTGCGAGCAACCTAAGAGAACTGCTCAGATTGTCACCCAGGTCATTTATATAGATCAGGAACAGCAGAGGTCCCAGTACGCTTCCCTGGGGAACACCTGATATCACTTCAGTTTTACTCGATGATTTGCCGTCTCTTACTATGAACTGCGACCTTCCTGACAGGAAATCACGAATCCAGTCGCACAACTGAGACGATACCCCATAGGCCCGCAGCTTGATTAGAAGTCGCTTGTGAGGAACGGTGTCAAAAGCTTTCCGGAAATCTGGAAATACGGAATCAAGTTGAGATCCGCTGTCGATAGCGGCCATTACTTCGTGCGAATAAAGAGCTAGCTGCGTTGCACAAGAACGATGTTTTCTGAAACCATGCTGATTACGTATGAATAGATCGTTCCCTTCGAGGTGATTCATAATGTCTGAATACAGTATATGCTCCAAAACCCTACTGCAAATCGACGTCAATGATATAGCTCTGTAGTTCGATGGATTACTCCTACTACCCTTCTTAACACTGGTGCGACCTGCGCAATTTTCCAATCTGTAGGTACAGATCTATCGGTGAGCGAGCGGTTGTATATGATTGCTAAGTAGGGAGCTATTGTATCAGCGTAATCTGAAAGGAACCTAATCGGTATACAATCTGGACCTGAAGACTTGCCCGTATCAAGCGATTTGAGTTGCTTCGCAACCCCTAAGGTATCTACTTCTAAGAAACTCATGCTAGCAGCTGTTCGTGTTTCAAATTCTGGAATATTCCATTCGTCTTCCCTGGTGAAGGAATTTCGGAAAACTGCGTTCAATAACTCCGCTTTAGCGGCACAGTCGTCGGTAACAGTACCATCGGCACTGCGCAGCGAAGGTATTGACTGCGTCTTGCCGCTTCTGTACTTTACATACGACCAGAAATTCTTCGGGTTTCTTTAGTACATCTACATCTACGCAGATACTTCGCAAGCCACCGTACGATGCGTGGCAGAGGATAGCCTGTACCACTACCATTCACTTCCTTTCCAGTTCTACTCGCAAATAGAGCGAGGGAAAAACGACTATCTATACGCCTTCGTATGAGTGCTACTTTCTTGTATTCATCTTCGTGATCCTTATGTGTAATGTATGTTGGCGGCAGTGGATCGTTCGGCAGTGAGCATCAACAGCCTCGAAAAGAACGTCGCTTTCACTCCAGGGATTCCCGTTTGAGTTGCCGAAGCATCTCCGTGACACTGACGTGTTGCTCGAAGCTGCCAGTAACAAATCTAGCAGTCCGCTTCTGAATTGTTTCGATATCTTCCTTTAATCCGATTCGCTACGGATCCCAAACACTCGAGCAGTACTCAAGAATAGGTCGCACCAGCGTCCTGTATACTGTCTCCTTTACAGATGAACCACACTTTCCTAAAATGTTCCCAATAAACCGAAGTCGGCCATTCGCCTTCCCCACCATATCCCTCAAATACTCGTTCCATTTCATATCACTTTGCAATGTTACGTCCAGATATTTAAACGACACTACTTACGCTGCGTCCGAACATTACGGGTTTGTTTTTCCTACTCATCAGCTTTAACTTACACTTTTCCACTCTCCTCAGACGCTGCTAAACTGTTATACATCACACCAACTAGATATTTTATTTAAGTCATCTTGTATCCTCCTACACTCACTCAACTTTGACACCTGACCGAAGCCGGCCGCTGTGCCGAGCGGTTCTAGGCGCTTCAGTTTGGAACGGCGCCACTGCTACGGTCGCAGGTTCGAATCCTGCCTTGGGCATGGACGTGTGTGATGTCTTTGGGTTAGTTAGATTTAAGTAGTTCTAAGTTCTAGGGGACTGATGACCTCAGATGTTAAGTCTCATAGTGCTCAGAGCCATTTGAACCTGACCGAACACCACAGCATCACCTGCAAACAACCTAAGGCGGCTGCTCAGATACTGGACGACTCTGGTCAGTGTATGTCTTGTTGCATCCACTGAAGACGTGCAACATTATGTCCAGCTGTGAGCAGTGGCCTGTTGTGAGGGACACAACCCCAAAAAAGCATTGTTTCCTCTTCCCTTCGTAATGTTCGCACGGATTTTACTTGAGCTGGGGCTTTATTCACTGGCAGTAGCGGTTTCTGTCGTACTTGAATCTGATTGTGTTACTACGGACTGTAACTTCTATGCAAGAAAATCACGAATCCGCTCGTATGAAAGACGATACGCCTTAAGCACGCCATCTGATTACAAACCGCTTCTGAGGTGAAGTGTCAAAAGCCTTCTGCAAAATCTAGAAATACGGAATCAATTCGAAATTCCTTGTCGATAGCCCTCAACACGTAGTGTCGGTAAGAAGCTAGTTGTGTTTGACAAGAACGATGTCTTCTAAATCCCTACTGACTATATGTCAATATACTGCTCTATTCGAGGTAACGCATAATGTTCGAATAAAACAAACGTTCCTGAATCCTGGTGTATATCGACGTCAATGATATGGGCCTGTAGCTTGCTGGATTACTCCTATTGCCTTTCTTGCATATTGATGTAACCTGTGCAACTTTCCTGTCTTTGGATACGGATCTTTCGTCGAACGAGCGGTTGTACGAGGGTTGTTCGGAAAGTAAGGAACGATCGGTCATGAAATCGAAACCATAGTGATAATCAAAGCTGTTTTACTTGCACATTTGGTTATACTTTCCAAGTACTTCTTTACATAGTCGCCGCTCCGACTTAGACATTTGTCGGAACGTTATACCAAATTTCCAACACCATCGTCATAGAAGGCAGCCGCCTGTGCTTTCCGATAATTCTCTACCCTGGTCTATAGCGCGTAGCCTGCACCCAAGTGTTGTCTTCGTATCCAGCGTTTCATGTGAACAGAGATGATAGGACGAGCCAATTAGGGCTGTGTTGTGGGTATGGAACACTTACCATCGAAAAGGCTGCAGAAGCGTCTTCACTGCCCCTGCAGAGTGCGGCTGAGAGTTGCCATGAAGAAGGAAGTGCGTGGCAGTTGTGTTAGGTGGGCTGCATTTATTAAGGCGAAGCCTCTCAGCGGGCCCTCCTACTTGGCGTGAGATATTGTTGTTCTAGGCACCTTTACTCGCCCACAGTGCGCTCACAACTGAAAAGAGCGTCTTGATGCGGTCGACAGGCATACTAGAGACACTACCCAAAAGGTCTGTGAAAAGTCTAATCGAATTTTCACAGTTGTTTCGATTTTGCGACCGATCGTTCCTCAGTTTCCGAATAGCCCTCGTACATGTGTGTGTGTGAAATCTTATGGGACTTAACTGCTAAGGTCATCAGTCCCTAAGCTTACACACTACTTAACCTAAATTATCCTAAGGACGAACACCCACACCCACGCCCAAGGGAGGACTCGAACCTCCGCCGGGACCAGCCGCACAGTCCATGACTGCAGTGCCTTAGACCTCGTACATGATTGTTAAGTTTGGAGATATTGAATCAGCATACTCTGAAAGGAACCTAACTGGTATACAATCTGGACCTGGAGACTTACTTTTATTAAATGATTTAAGTTGTTTGCTCGTGTTGGCAGCTGTTCTTAATTCGAACTCTGGAATATTTACTTAGTCTTCTTTGATGAAGGAATTTTGGAATGTTGTGTACTACAACTCGGCGTTAGCAGCACTGTAATCGATTGTATTTCCATTGCTATCACGCAGAGAAGGCATTGTATCTTGCCACTAACAAATTTTACATACAACCAGAATCCCTTTGTATTTTCTGCCCGGTTTAGAGACAAAGTTTCATCGTGAAAAGCATCTTGCATTGAAATCCGCGTTAAATTTCGAGCTTCTGTTAAGTGATCGCCAATCTTAGTGGGTTTTGTGTTCGTTTAAGTTTGGTACTTTCTTTCGTTGTTACCGCAACAGTGTTCTCACCGGTTTTATGTACCATGCGGCATCAGCTCCGTCGTTTGTTAATTTATTTGGTATAAATCTTTCAACTACTCTCGATACTATTTTCTTGAATTCAAGCCATATCTGGTCTACACTTACACTTTTAATTTGGAAGTAGTATAGATTGTCTCTCGGGAAGGCGTCATCCCACGTTCCATATTTAAATAGAACGGCAGGAAATCCTTATGAGTGGTAGAACGATAAGCACAAGATAAGTACGCTGGGCCATGCAGTTCGCAGTGGTTTGCTGAGTATCCTGTAGGGGCAGCACAGAGGAGCGACCGCAGCGCCAGCGCCAGCGCACTCACAGCGGCATCTCGACGAGGGTGGTGACGCCGCCGGCGGCGGCAGCGCGCGTGCCCGTCCAGAAGCCCTCCCATTCGACGCGGCCCGGCTCGTTGAGGTGCACGTGCGAGTCCACCAGGCCCGGCATCAGCACCAGGTCGCCCACGTCCACGATCTGCAACACACGCCAGCGCTCTCTTCACACGCTCTTCCGTACTCCGATCTCCTTTGAAACCGCCACGCAATCGTTTTAGAGGACAAGAACAAGGCGGAAAGTTCCCCGATTGCCAGTATAACACTTCTTCCCTACATAAAAATGTGGTTATTTTCGGTGTCGTCTGCTTCTAGGCACATATACTCCGTCCGCCTTTTTTCCAGTTAGCTGGTTCCACGCTTGAGCGGTTTGCCAAATACTCTTCTACAGTGAACTAAACCTCAGTATCTACGTGATTACGCTGCACTTCAGAATTAAGCACTGATGGAGGGTTTATCGAAACTCCTTCAACCTAATTCTCTATCGCCCCACTCTTAAACGGCGAGTGGGAAAAACGAACACGTAAATCTTTCTGTGCGAGCTCTAATTTATCTCATTTTATTATGATAGTTACTTCTCCCTATGTACGTGGGCGCCAACATAATAGTTTCACAAAGGGAGGAGAAAGCTGGTGACTGAAATTTCACGTGAAGATACTGCCGCAGCGAGAAATATCTTTGTTTTAACGACTGGCAGCCCAATCCACATACCATGTCCGTACCAATCTGTCCTCTATTTCGCTATAATAGAAAACGAGCTGTCCTTCTATGAACTTTTTCGACGTCCTCCGTCAATCCCATCTCATGCTGATCCCCCACCGCACAACAGTACTCCAGAAGTGGGCAGACAAGCGTGGTGTAACCATTCTCTTTGGTAGATCAGTGGCACTTCCTTAGTGTTCTGGCAATAATTCGCAGTCTCTGGTTCGCTTCCCTTACAACGTTCCAAAATAAGTTATTCGTAACTGTATTCCTAAGTACTTAGTTGAATTTACAGTCTTTAGAATTCCGTGATTTATCGTGAAACCGAAATTTAGCTGATTTCTTTTAGTACTCATGTGGATGATTCATCATTTAGAGTCATTGCCACCTTGAACACCATACACATATCTTGCATAAATCATTTTGCAATTGGTTTTGATCATCTGATGGCTTTACAAGACGGTAAATGGCAGTATCAGCTGCAAACAATCTAAGAGGGCTGCTCATATTGTACCCTAGGTCGTTCATGTAGATCAGGAACAGCAGAGAGTCTGTAACACTTCCTTGGGGAACGCCAGATATTACTTCTTTTATACTCGATGACTTTCCATCAGTTACTACGAACTGTGACCTTTTTTACAGGAACTCAAGAACGAGACGACACTGTATAGCACACAATTTGATTGGAAATCGCTTGTGAAGAAATGTGTCAAAAGTGTTCTGAAAATCTAGAAATTTGGACTCAGTTTGAAATCCGATGTCGAAATGCAGTCATTACTTCGTGAGAATAAAGAGTTAGTTGTATTTCACAAGAACAGGCGTCTCCATACTGTGGCCCCTGGGCCAACACCAGCCCAGAATCCCATCAACCAGGCCCGCGGTAACGGGTCAGACGTGCATGGTATCCGGCCCGCCGTAATTTTTTTATTACACCCGAGTTTTGCTTATCGAGCACTTTCCATAACGAGTGATTAGCACCAGTAGAAGAAAACATGAGACACAGACTGGCTTAACGAACGATGTTTCGCGTAATAAGTCTGCTAAGCGTTTTTTCAGTCTTAAATAACCATTTTCGTTCTCTTTGGCCACTGTAAATGAACACTAAGTCACGCGTTCTGCTATAAAACACCGATCGGTAGTAAGCTGTATTCAGTCAGCTGTACAGATCACAAAGCGCCTCCCGCCGCAATTGTTGTCACCCATACCACTGCTCGGGCTTCCTCGACGGTGTTACAAACTCACTGCCAGCCCCGGATCTACGATATTTCCGAATCGGGGACTAAATTTGATAGTGGCGCCCCCATCCCTCCTAGAACGTTTTGAGATAGGACGTCAAATGCTTAAAAAAATCGATTTTTCATAATATATTCATTTTGTGGCGCACTTCTTTTTGAAGAGTTTGATATATGCAACTTATATGTTAGAGGAAATGTAAAACGTGTTATTTGGTCTTAAGTGTGTCAAAGTGCAGCGCCACGCCTCTCCACACAGCATTCTTCTATCGCACTTCATTGTATTTTGCTCTGTGGAACTCAAACGTGTGTGTTTTGTAATAGAAGCCATCAGATCTACATTCAGCACAATGGAAATTAAAATGTCCTATGGTGCCTCTACTGCTCCCAGTCGGCCGGTTTGACATCCTGCCCCCCTTAGAAAAAACCTCACAGTTACCACTCGGTGGGATCATTTGTGACCGGGAGAATGAGAACTCTTCATAAAATTTACATTCTTTATTACCTATTAGCTAGTAATGCTCACTTTTGGGTGAAATAAAATTAAATAAAGGAGAAAAAAGCAGTAGAGACAAGAGACAAGCAAGACAGTACACATTTATTCAGTCCATAGGTACCAGCATTTTTTTTTCTCTCTGGTCTTGCTACAGCTTTACACGACGTGCTTTCCTTTCTGCGTAAGACTCTATTATCTCAACAAACGTTTTGCTCTATGGAAAATCAAAATGATGTTGTGTAGTATTGAAAAAGCTGTTAATACGAATAGTATCTAAGAGTGGTGTGGTCTGTCCATCTAATTACGTCTATTTTGTCACTGCCTGCTAGATAGAACGAAATAGGTCTTTCTAACATTGCAGCAATTGTAACACGTGCCAAATAAGCGAGACTGTTTTGATACAAATGGTCATTTTTATGTACCTCGCTTACATAAATAACAAAACAGAATTTAATTCACGAAGTACCAATATGAAATGCCTGTTATTCCTACTACAAGCAAAAAGGTTTATCTTAGGAAATTGTTTCCTATTTCATTTTTATACTCCAGTTTATCAAGCGTGAGATAGAAAAGTAGAAGTACGAAATTTTTATATAAATTTGGAATCGTCATATCCTTCCATATACCTTGTGAGATGTCCCCGTTTCTTCTTCTTCATAGTTCTAACAAACAACCTTGGTCGTGTCTAATTCAATAACTGTTCATGCCATTGTCAAAACTTGTACTCCGGTTAACTTCACTAACCAAGCAAGAGTCACCGGTTCACTTATCCCGTGTTTATTCTCCGGTTCGGCGTTATTACGTGTTCGTACAATGCATTTTCCGCGCTATTCCCAGAATACTTAAATCGGGTGCTAACCGGGGACTGTACAACTGGTAATTAGTAGTGTAGCGGTCTGACAAAATTTTTTGTCAAAATTTCATTTTATTGGATACACCGAGAAGATAATATCTAATCTTTGTTACCTGTTACTTCTGTTAAACGTTTATTTCCGCCCTAGTAGTCTGAATCTAAGGATTTTGCTAATAATTATAACAACGCTGATCATTAGTACACCCAGTCAACCGCATAAACAAACAGCTATTGGTACACACCCGTCCGGGTTTACTCGGCTCAGCCCGTATAGCCCCCCGTTTTTGTCTTTTTTTTTTTCTTTACTGCATTTCAATTCCCCCCCCCCCCCCCACTCCCATCCTCCACCCAGACGGGGGGGGGGGGGGGGGCTGGTAGCAGCGTAATAGGCGGCTCTACAGCCTACATAAAAATTGAAAAACATAATGAGAATATAAACAAACAATAAAAACAGGTGATAATACGGTGACATTGTAAATGGTGGAAAGATGTGGAATTTAAAATATAAAAACGCAGCGTTGACGATGCGGATGAAGACACACAGTAAGTAGACAGGCACAATTAAAAAAACACGGCGATAGTCTTGTTTCTGTTCGCACGAGATAAAAAAAAACAACTAGCGCCCTTTTGTCTGCGTGAAAGTATTTTTTTAATAGATGTGACGGGGATTCCCCTGGCAGCATTCAAAAATCAACTTATGGTTCGTTCAGAAATCAACTTTGAATGTGTTCATAAAGTAACTGCGATGCGTTTCAAAATCATATGAACAGTCAGTAGATCAACGCGCCCGCAGCTCGTGGTCGTGCGGTAGCGTTCTCGCTTCCCACGCCCGGGTTCCCGGGTTCGATTCCCGGCGGGGTCAGGGATTTTCTCTGCCTCGTGATGGCTGGGTGTTGTGTGATGTCCTTAGGTTAGTTAGGTTTAAGTAGTTCAAAGTTCTAGGGGACTGATGACCATAGATGTTAAGTCCCATAGTGCTCAGAGCCAGTAGATCAACGTGCACTGGATGCTAGATGCTTTGTGAAACAAGTTTTTTTTTTTTCTTTAAGATACCCTGGTCCCCCTCACCTAGATCCGGGCCTGCTCTCTGCAACTATATTGCAAAATCTTCCTTCGCTGGCGCGTGGTACCCTTTCCCTTGCAGTATTTGTTAATGAATTATAATTCTAATTTGTCGTTGGTTCATTAATGATGCTCATAAGGTAGTGACTATGCGCGCTACGAATATTCCATGTCTCTTTTTCGACAAACTTCGAAGCGCAGGCATAAACAAATATCTTAAGAGATCTTTCTTCTAAAACAGGGTGCACGGACTGTAAATAAACTACAATACTACATTGTGAATCTGTTTCAGTGCCTATTTGTGGAACGCATTGACCTATTCTACATGGATTCCTAGGGAAAAAGCGTTTCGCTTTACGAGTGTTAATTATGTGTAATATTTCGGAACGAATTATCCTTGTTTAGTGAAATAATAATGTAAAATTTACAATGCAAATAATACATACTAAATTCATACTATAATCAGTTGTCTTTATTTTATGACAAATTAAGATACTAAGTAACTGGCATATATAATGTAATTCAACATTTTAACTGTAATTAATTACATGAGATTTCCAATTTACATAATGAAATTAGTGATTGTAATGATGATTAGAGTGATTTATGTAGCTGTAACTTCTCACAACTGTTTGCTGTTGTGCATCGAATTTACTATTGAAAATTATTAGCAGCGACTTGAAATGCTTATGAGGTAATTTGCAGTTGTATAAAATTTTTGTATATTTTATTTAGGAGATTTTTTTTCATAGATAAATAATGCCGAAAAGGGAAAAAAGCGCTGGCAAACTTATGCAGCTGATCAAACTGTGTGAGTGGAAGACTCCTATGAAATTCGAGCAATGATGTATTTAAATATTTGTCTTTATAAAAATCGCAAGGTTGCAAAACAACAGTTTCGAAGGCTTAGTAAAAAATTCGGTTGTGACTAAAGAATTGCTCTGGATTTATCGTGAAGCGAATTTTAATTAAATTAAATACTCTCTGTTAAACACACCCTATCTACACTAAGGAACTGTACTCATAAAGCACAAAAGTCCCACTATATTTTCTTTTCAGAACACACATGTTGTCGTTATCCACAAGATGGTACAGCACTAATGCACTAAACTTCTCTGTGACAGTACAGTGCGTTCTAAGTAGTCACGTTGACTGAACGTAATTATAACGACACATATTACAGTCTAACTCAGGCACGTACAAGCATTAGTCCTCAAATATATGAGCCTGAGTTGGACTGGAATAAGTGTCGTTATAATTACATTCGGTCTACATGACTATTTACAACGCACTGATGAAAGCTATACTGTCAGTTGAAATCTAGATGTGCAGTGCAGTAAAAGAGACAAATGATATTACGACCAATGCTGACCTTGTTTCTGTCCTTGTAAATTATTTATTCACTGCCGGTTTGGGTCTAAATCATATTCACTGTGCGCTATATACAAACGAAACAAAACAGATGACTAAGCTACACGTAACAACTGGGTTCAAAGTTTTCTGTTATCAATGTCATCGAGACACCACCCACACTCATCAGCCACTGACAGAGAACGTCAGGATGTCATCTCTAGCTACAAAAGTACTTTTATTAAGCGAGATAGGTTCAGGACCAATCAGTAATTATCACATGAGTGCATCTAATAACTACAAGGATTGTGTGATAAATTCGTTCGAGTATAAATACAAAATCAAATAGGGGTAATGCAGGAGTAGGTTTAATAATGAATAAAAAAATAGGAGTGCGGGTTAGCTACTACAAACAGCATACTGAACGCATTATTGTGGCCAAGATAGACACAAAGCCCATGCCTACTACAGTAGTACAAGTTTATATGCCAACTAGCTCTGCAGATGATGAAGAAATTGATGAAATGTATGACGAGATAAAAGAAATTATTCAGGTAGTGAAGGGAGACGAAAATTTAGTAGTCATGGGTGACTGGAATTCGTCAGTAGGAAAAGGGAGAGAAGGAAACATAGTAGGTGAATATGGATTAGGGGGAAGAAATGAAAGAGGAAGCCGCCTCGTAGAATTTTGCACAGAGCATAACTTAATCATAGCTAACACTTGGTTCAAGAATCATAAAAGAAGGTTGTATACCTGGAAGAATCCTGGAGATACTAAAAGGTATCAGAAAGATTATATAATTGTAAGACAGAGATTTAGGGACCAGGTTTTAAATTGTAAGACATTTCCAGGGGCAGATGTGGATTCTGACCACAATCTATTGGTTATGAAAAATGGTTCAAATGGCTCTGAGCACTATGGGACTCAACTGCTGAGGTCATTAGTCCCCTAGAACTTAGAACTAGTTAAACCTAACTAACCTAAGGACATCACAAACATCCATGCCCGAGGCAGGATTCGAACCTGCGACCGTAGCGTATTGGTTATGAACTGCAGATTGAAACTGAAGAAACTGCAAAAAGGTGGGAATTTAAGGAGATGGGACCTGGATAAACTGAAAGAACAAGAGGTTGTAGAGAGTTTCAGGGAGAGCATAAGGGAACAATTGTCAGGAATGGGGGAAAGAAATACAGAAGAAGAGGAATGTGTAGCTCTGAGGGACGAAGTAGTGAAGGCGGCAGAGGATCAAGTAGGTAAAAAGACGAGGGCTAATAGAAATCCTTGGGTAACAGAAGAAATATTGAATTTAATTGATGAAAGGAGAAAATATAAAAATGCAGTAAATGAAGCAGGCAAAAAGGAATACAAACGTCTGAAAAATGAGATCGACAGGAAGTGCAAAATGGCTAAGCAGGGATGGCTAGAGGACAAATGTAAGGATGTAGAGGCTTGTCTCACTAGGGGTAAGATAGATACTGCCTACAGGAAAATTAAAGAGACCTTTGGAGATAAGAGAACCACTTGTATGAATATCAAGAGCTCAGATGGCAACCCAGTTCTAAGCAAAGAAGGGAAGGCAGAAAGGTGGAAGGAGTATATAGAGGGTTTATACAAGGGCGATGTACTTGAGGACAATATTATGGAAATGGAAGAGGATGTAGATGAAGATGAAATGGGAGATAAGATACTGCGTGAAGAGTTTGACAGAGCACTGAAAGACCTGAGTCGAAACAAGGCCCCGGGAGTAGACAACATTCCATTAGAACTACTGATGGCCTTGGGAGAGCCAGTCCTGACAAAACTCTACCATCTGGTGAGCAAGATGTATGAGACAGGCGAAATACCCACAGACTTCAAGAAGAATATAATAATTCCAATCCCAAAGAAAGCAGGTGTTGACGGATGTGAAAATTACCGAACTCTCAGTTTAATAAGTCACAGCTGCAAAATACTAACGCGAATTCTTTACAGACGAATGGAAAAGCTGGTAGAAGCGGACCTCGGGGAAGATCAGTTTGGAACACGTGAGGCAATACTAACCTTACGACTTATCTTAGAAGAAAGATTAAGAACAGGCAAACCTACGTTTCTAGCATTTGTAGACTTAGAGAAAGCTTTTGACAACGTTAACTGGAATACTCTCTTTCAAATTCTGAAGGTGGCAGGGGTAAAATACAGGGATCGAAAGGCTACTTACAATTTGTACAGAAACCAGATGGCAGTTATAAGAGTCGAGGGTCATGAAAGGGAAGCAGTGGTTGGGAAAGGAGTGAGACAGGGTTGTAGCCTGTCCCCGATGTTATTCAATCTGTATATTGAGCAAGCAGTAAGGGAAACAAAAGAAAAATTTGAAGTAGGTATTAAAATTCATGGAGAAGAAGTAAAAACTTTGAGGTTCGCCGATGACATTGTAATTCTGTCAGAGACAGCAAAGGACTTGGAAGAGCAGTTGAACGGAATGGACAGTGTCTTGAAAGGAGGATATAAGATGAACATCAACAAAAGCAAAACGAGGATAATGGAATGTAGTCAAATTAAATCGGGTGAAGCTGAGGGGATTAGATTAGGAAATGAGACACTTAAAGTAGTAAAGGAGTTTTGCTATTTAGGGAGCAAAATAACTGATGATGGTCGAAGTAGAGAGGATATAAAATGTAGACTGGCAATGGCAAGGAAATCGTTTCTGAAGAAGAGAAATTTGTTAACATCGAGTATAGATTTAAGTGTCAGGAAGTCGTTTCTGAAAGTATTTGTATGGAGTGTAGCCATGTATGGAAGTGAAACATGGACGATAACCAGTTTGGACAAGAAGAGAATAGAAGCTTTCGAAATGTGGTGCTACAGAAGAATGCTGAAGATAAGGTGGGTAGATCACGTAACTAATGAGGAGGTATTGAATAGGATTGGGGAGAAGAGAAGTTTGTGGCACAACTTGACTATAAGAAGGGATCGGTTGGTAGGACATGTTTTGAGGCATCAAGTGATCACAAATTTAGCATTGGAGGGCAGCGTGGAGGGTAAAAATCGTAGAGGGAGACCAAGAGATGAATACACTAAGCAGATTCAGAAGGATGTAGGTTGCAGTAGGTACTGGGAGATGAAGAATCTTGCACAGGATAGAGTAGCATGGAGAGCTGCATCAAACCAGTCTCAGGACTGAAGACCACAACAACAACAACATTCTTCTTATTTGTAGTTATTGCTGGTGGTGAGACATAATTATTGGATACTCTTTGTGATACAATAAAAATTTGAAATCGTGCTCTGATGGTTATGCTATAATCATCAACATTATAAAGTTTAAAGAAACAAGGTTTGGCGGATAAATGTACGAAGCATTGCTCGAAAAGGAAGAAAATTTCATAATTACACTGGGGTATCCCAGCTGCCCTTATCGCAAATGATATGTTAAGTGCATTTTCAGATAAACTCTGAATAAATAAGGATATATGATTATTTATGATTTTCCGATTTTCTCTTGGCTCAGCATCTACAGAAACGAAAAAATTGAGTTTCTAACAGTATCTCAGCTTTTCGGTTATGTGCTTGGGAAATTGCTAATTCTCTAATTTTAAAATAAAAAAAGCAACAAACGTGTATCAGGATGGATATTTGAATCTTACAGATCGATTAACCGAACAGTTTGATATTGTTACAGTAACTTCTCAAAACTTTTCAAGATTATTTATACATTGTGATATTTTTAATAAAGATTTTGAAAGTACTGAAATGTTATTCTACGAGTAATTTTATTACAGAAAAGACATGAAAACAGTGAGAGAGTAGAATTACTAACTGATTTCAGTTTTTGACCTAATATTTGTTCTTTATAATCTATTAAGGGACACAAAATTTCATATTTTGTCCATGAATCAAATATTTTACATTGAAGTTAGGGACAATTCAGTTGTAAGATAATTTAGCTCCTGTAAACAAATTTCAGAATTGTGTCATCGACTTTTTAAGTGTGACATCGCGATGACCACGGAGTTAGTATTTAGCAAAAGTCAGCTTTTCTGCGTTTTTTATTTGCCCTCTTCCCGCTTCGGACAAAGTAACTGATTCAAAACTGATGTTTTTCGCAAGTAACAGTGATAGTTAAACGCTCTGTAACGATGAGCTGTAAAACTGAATTATTTAAAACATCAAAAGCTGCCCTAAATTTTAGTTTTAAAGAAAGCAGAAAAGAATTTAGTGACATTCCCATCAGAAAAATCTCCTGCGTACTCATTCTTTATATCAACGCAAACGTAATGAAAGAGAGAGCTCAAGGTGCCAACCATACGTTATAGCAGGAAAAACCAACTAGCGGGACATTCAGTGCCATCGTTTTATCAGAGAAACATCTTGCAGATCATTCATATACATTTCGGGACTCGAAACCACACACTAACTTATCAACGGCATAGCTTTGCTATTCAAGCGCACTACATGGATCGACTTCACCCCACTGTCATTTGCCTCCTGTAATCAACACTGTGTTGATGCGGCAGGACTGACGCCCATGTCATAAGCAGTCCTACCGGCCGGTTTGCCTTCATTAAATGAGAGCGTAGCCCGATGTCATCGGGCCTCGATTATCTGTCGATCACAAGAATTGAACAGTTGGATGAGCACCATGCAGCCAATTCTGAGAACGGTTCTTCATATACAACAAGGTTCAGCTGGCGCGACAACTACTGCCAATTGACCATTTCCAAGAGCGAGAATTGGGTGCTGGAAAACCAATATGTGGATGAAAATTTTGAGAGGAATGTCCATCTTTAGCGATGACGCGCATTTGAAACTGGACAGTTACGTCAGCAAGTATAACTGTCAGATTTATTATGACGTGAATCCTCAAATAATCGGTCAAAAGCCGATGCATGCAAGACGATTTGCAGTTTGCTGCACATTTCGGGCGTATTAAGTGACTGGGCCTTGCATTTTCCAGACTGCCATACGTAATACAGTGACGGTGAATAACGTACGTTATCAGAACACGATAAGTGAATTCCTTTGACCTCAACTGGAGGTGTTTGACCTCGAAAATAGGAAGGTGGCGTCACTTGTTACGCCGCGCATTGTTTCAGGAGGAAATTCTGGATTATGTCATGGCACGACTTGAAGACGAGAATTAGCCATCAAGGTCTTGTGATATGACCTACGAATACTTCCTGTGAGGTTACGTGAAGTCACGCGTTTACACAAACAAATCCTGAACGATTTCTGAGCTAAAGCGTGAAATTGAGAGCGTCCATTAAGAAAATCGATCCAGAAATGCACAAAAAATGTTATTAAAATATTGTATAGAAAAGTAGGAGTTCATCAATAAAATTAGACGAACATTTGTTTTCCATACGTTACGACATTGCATATCGCTGAATTTTAATAAAGATATTTCTAATTTGAAGGTAACTAACGTATTTTTTCAGAAATTTAATTGTGCATTTTCATTGGGACATACGATCACTCAGAAGAATGTTCAGCGTTCTGACGCCTAACTTTCATCGGCAAAGTTCTTTCCTCCGGGATGCTCAAGCCACTGGTCTTAGCTACATCGGCCTTGATGATTATTCAATAAGACGGATATTATATAACTATTCTCCTTATTCTTTTCTTCTCCCTGGGACACTGGTCCTGCCGAATGAATAGGAGAAGAGGCTCAGTGAAGTTTATTAGTTAAGGAGATAAGAGCATACCCAGAGTCTTACTTAAGCGGGAAGAGGAAGGGGGTTCGGGGCGAAGGGAGTCAAGTTAGATTAGCTTGCAATGACGAAATAGTTTTGATGTACGCTTGCTACTAGTCAATATCTATTACAAGTTCTGGCTTTCTTCAAATTAATACTGTACTGATTCGTCTGACTGATAGGCGCGATTAGACGCGTACTGGTTTGACACGGTGTGCACCTGAGACAGGCGAGGAAATAGCGACTGGAGCTGTTAGTTTCATTACTTTGGCACTTAAGTTTCTGTTGCTCGTGAAATTTAAGTGCATACTCTGGGAGCGTGGCCATTACAAATCCACTTGCGGCATGTGTGTATCGCCACGGTGTACACCAAAGGCACAAAATTATTTTATGACTGTCACACAAGCAAAGTCCATACCAATAAAGATACAAAACAGACAATGGCACCACATGAAAGAGAAAAATGAGGCAGCAAATACATCTAAATATCCAATCTGTAGATGTAAAAGTACTTTAGCTATTGACCATGCAAGATATGTATGTACCAACTGCCTTTCAAAACAGCTTCAGTGAAGCCAGCCGATGTGGCCGAGCGGTTGTAGACGCTTCAGTCTGGAACCGCGCGACCGCTACGGTCGCAGGTTCGAATCCTGCCTCGGGCATGGATGTCTGTGATTTCCTTAGGTTAGTTAGGTTTAAGTAGTTCTAAGTTCTTGGGGACTGATGACCTCAGATGTTAAGTCCCATAGTGCTCAGAGCCATTTGAACCAGCTTAAGTGATAGTGACGAACAAGGTGTCAACAGATAGTCCTTGAACAGAGCTACCTGAAACCAGCTTCACAATTTTAGTCACAGCAATACAATTTCAATTACAAGTTAGAATGTTGATTATTAGGCTTAAAAACGCGTTAAGTACAAAGTAGTTTGCAGAACAATAGCGGTAGCGGCATAGGCTTATTAGATAATAGAGTACGACAGCTGCCTGTTGATATATAATTCTCCTTGGGTTTAAAATAGTTAATAGCAAAGAATACAAAATGTAATAATTTCTCCGAATAAGATGGCAATAACCAGAAAAGCAAATACGCTACGTGATCAGAAGTATCCGGACACCCCCAAAACCATACGTTTTTCATATTACGTGCATTGTGCTGCCACCTACTGCCAGGTACTCTATATCAACGACCTCAGTAGTCATTAGACATCGTGAGCGAGCAGAATGGAGTGATCCACGGAACTCACGGACTTCGAAAGTAGTCAGGTGATTGGATGTCACTTGTGTCATACGTCTGTACGCGACATTTCCACACTTCTAAACATCCCTAAGTCCACTGTTTCCGATGTGACAGTGAAGCGGAAACGTGAAGGGACACGTACAGCACAAATGCGCACAGGCTGACCTCGTCTGTTGACTGACAGAGACCGTCGACAGTTGAAGAGGGTCGTAATGTGTAATAGGCAGACTTCTATCCAGACCGTCACACAGGAATTCCAAACTGCATAGAGATCCACTGCAAGTACTACGAAAGTTAGGCGGGAGCTGAAGAAACTTGCATTTTATGGTCGAGTGGCTGCTCATAAGTCACACATCACGCCGGTAAATGCCAAACGATGCCTCGCTTGGTTTAAGGAGCCTAAACATTGGACGATTGAACAGTGCAAAAACTTTGTGTGGAGTGACGAATCACGGTATACAATGTGGCGATCCGATGGCAGGGTGTGGGTATAGCGAATGCCCAGTGAACGTCATCTGTCAGCACATGTAGTGCTAACAGTAAAATTCGGAGGCGGTCGTGTTATGGTGTGGTCGTGTATTTCATGGAGGGGGCTTGCACCCATTGTTATTTTTGCGTGGCAATATCACAGCATAGGCCTTCGTTGATGTTTTCAACACCCTCGTGCTTCTCACTATTGAAGAGCAATCCGGGGATGGCGACTGCATCTTTCAGTATGATAGAGCACCTGTTCATAATGCACGCCTTGTGTAGGAGTGGTTACACGACAATAACATCCCTGTAATGGACTGGCCTGCGCTGAGTCCTGACCTGAATCCTATAGAACACCTCTGGGATGTTTTGGAAAGCCGACTTCGTACCAGGCCTCATCGACCAACATCGATTCCTCTCCTCAGTGCAGCACTCCGTGAAGAATGGGCTGCCATTCGCCAAGAGACCTTCCAGCACCTTATTGATGCCTGCGAGAGTGGAAGCGTCATACAGGCTAAAGGTGGGCCAATACCATATGGAATTCCAGCATTACCGATGGAGGGCGCCACGAACTTTTAAGTAATTTTCAGCCAAGTGTCCGGATACTTTTGATCAGATAGTATATCGCAACAAAAATTTTAATACAGCCACTGAAAACATTGTGAAATTTTACTCCTAATTCGTTTGTTACTTATAATAATGATTATTTTAATGTAAGTTTTATTTATTATAAAGTTCATTTGTAAGCAATGGAAGACATTCTGTAAGATTTACTGATCAATATTTCACACCTCAAAGGAATAAGTACGCGAGTGCGAGTCATCTAAAGAGTTTAGATACGTACTTTTAATAGTAATGACAGCAGTATGTGTGATTTTGCAACAACAGATCGAGACTGTTAAAGGACAGCGGTTATGTTGTTCCGGGTCAGTTGGTTGTACGAGCTCACTGAGTCGCGCAGTGTGCGACTGAACAGCATATCAGTCGCGATTATGAAATTTTTTGGGTATTGTAGGAATTTTGCGGGAGTTCGGGAAGTTATACAAGTTTTGACAGCCACGTTTTTGGACTCTGGACAGCAGTGTAATCTTAATGACTTGTAAAATTTCTACTTGGGCTCGTGAACTTTTGCTCTGTGCAGCAGCATGATTTTTAGATACTTGTCAAATTTCTTCATAGGTTGCAAAATTTCCCACAATCGATTTTTCGAACTTTTAGCTTCGAACAGCAATATAATGTGCCGGGCTTAGAACATTCTTGATCGAGTTCATGGATAAGTCACTCATTGCACTCGCAGTTTTAAGCAAGGACTAAATTAACATTTTAATTACCAAACAGTAGCCAGCTTGTGTTGAGGACATTTATCTATTTCGCCATCCATAATTACGCATGTAATTTAGTTAATTTATAGAACATTAACAGAACAATAACAGGATAATATGACATGTGTGTGATCGTGCTCTAGGCATAAAAAATAGGTCACGCGCTTTATTAGCCACTTTTACACGAAGTGAGTGAAAAAAAAAGAGAATAGTAGATCGCGTACCTGTTTATCGGGGCGGGATGTAACGCGTTTTTTTCTTATAGAGGGTGTCGGATGGCAAGTGCCCTCTTCTGCCCCTCTCTGGACACTCTGTTGGAATGAGAGCCCTAGTGAAGGAGATTTGTTATTTCTTGACACATACTCAGGAATAGGAATGCCTGTGAACTAGTGAAATACAGGTACGAGTCCCCCAAGCCAGTACATAGTTTTAATTCATCAAATAGTCACCAAATACTCGGCATGAATCAAAAACGTTTCGTTTCTCTTCCGTGATAGATTTGACTGCGGGCTTGTCATTGGTACAAATGAATTCTCGGTTTAAATTCAACCGTACAGGAGGCTATGAATTCCTGTGTGGAAAATACCATTGCTTGGACATTAATTTCTCGAGTAACTCTGCGTGAAATACTGTATTTTTTTCACTGGTACGCAACATTATACATGACAGGATATTTTCTCTCCTTCCAGTGTAGCTAAATATTGTGAGGTAGTAATTAACAGAATATGCTACCCACCTCTGTGTTGTCTGCTTTGTCCATTTTTATGTTTGTAAATTTTTTAATTTTCTACTGCGCAGCTTTTAAGTGCAGCTCTGATATTTCCAGTCTTTTTCCTCACAATTTTATTCAGCGGGTTTTTAGTCAGCGAACAAAATTTTCCTCTTGCAGTCCAGACCAGTGGGCAGAATATTTAAATATAGCTCCACAGTGTTTAAATGTTCAGCAGACTCATTTTACGCTCTAGCGGGTAGAAGAATTCTTCCAATGGAATACGCTTACAGTGTATTAAGTTTTTAGCAGCTGCAACTCACTGTCTATTTTCCGAGATGATATCCAAAGTCCTCTTTTTCCGCATTAAATAAGTAATATTTTACTTTACACTACTCACAACGTGAAGCTGCGACAAATAATAAAGACTGTAATACGTGTGGCCATACGTCTCTATGTACGTCCCAGCACTGAGATCACTGTACAGAGCTGTCCGTGTGCATAGCATACGTTCCTTCTGTCGATTATATCGCTTCAGCAAAAGTCTAGAAGAGGCAAGAAGCATCTATTTTTATTTGTGTATTTATTTTTTTACGTTCTGGACTGAATCATGGGAAACGACAGCGATGAAAGACTTTCAAATGGGTAACATTTGAGAAATGTTAATTAGAGATTAATTACAGGAAAAATTCACTTAAAATTTGTTTACACCATAACCGGTTTAAATCAATGATCCTTATCACTTGATGGCGTTATTTGACTCTACATACTGCAGCACGTCAGCATTTAATCAAAGGCGACAGTAAGTGTAAATAATCAAGCACCATATTGTAGAAGAAGCAGAAAATATAACAAATCGTTAACACTCAGTAATTATATCAAGTAAGGTTAACTGCAGTTTTTTCCGTGTGGCACTGTATAAATTTCATGGGGATGTGTGTGAATTTTATCTTTACTTTGCGCTACCCGCATATTAATTTAGCACATCTTGAAGGCTATAGGTATGATGACATTACTATACTGACACTTTAGTATAAAATGAGGCACAACTATAAAATTTTCTGCAATTTCTGAGACAGAGGCATATGATAAGTTACTGTTGTGAGACGGAGGAAGAATAAATCATATTCTTAACTGAATGAGATTAGTTGCCGTATCTGTTCTGGTCTTCAGTCGAGAGACTGGTCTGATGGAGCTCACCGTGCTACCCTATCCTGTGCAAGATTCTCCACTTCCAAGTACCTATTGCAACCTACATCCTTCTGAATGTGCTTAATGTATTCATCTCTTGGTCTCCCTCAATACCCTTCACGCTGCCCTCCAATACTAAATTGGTGATCCCTTGATGCCTCAGAACATGTCCTACCAACCGATCCCTTCTTCTAGTCAAGTTGTGCCACAGAATACTCTTCTCCCCAATTCTGTTCAGTACCTCCTCATTAGTTACGTGATCTTTCCAGCTAATCTCCAGCATTCTTCTGTAGTACCACATTTCGAAAGCTTCTATTCTCTTCTTGTCTAAACTATTTATCGTCCATGGCTACACTCCACACAAATACTTTCAGAAAAGAATTCCTGACAGTTAAATCTATACTCGATGTTCACAAATTTCTCTTCTTCAGAAATGCTTTCCTTGCCATAGCCAGTCTACATTTTATATCCTCTCTACTTAGACCATCATCAGTTATTTTGCATCCCAAGTAGGAAAACTCACTCACTGCCTTAAGTGTCTCATTTCCTAATCTAATTCCCTCAGCATCAACTGATTCAATTCGACTACATTCCAGTATCCTTGTTTTGCTTTTGTTGATGTTCATCTTATACACACCTTTCAAGACACTGTCCATCCCGTTCAGCTGGTTTTCCGGGTCCTTTGCTGTCTCTGACAGAATTACAATGTCATCGGCAAACCTTAAAGTTTTTATTCCTACTACATGCATTTTAATTCCCATTCCAAATTTTTCTTTTGTTTCCTTTACTGCTTGCTCAATATACAGATTGAATAACATAGGGGATAGGATATAACCCTGTCGCACTCCCTTCCCAACCATTTCTTCCCTTTCATGCCCCTCGACTCTTATAAATGCCATCTGGTTTCTGTACAAATTGCAAATAGCCGTTCGCTCCCTGTATTTGACCTCTGCCACCTTCAGAACTAGAAAGAGATTGTTCTAGTTGACATTGTGAAAAGCTTTCTCTAAGTCTACAAATGCTAGAAACGTAGGTTTGCCTTTCCTTAATCTGTCTTCTAAGATAAGTCGTAGAGTCAGTATTGCCTCACGTGTTCCTTCATTTCTACGGAATCCAGACTGATCTTCCCCGAGGTCGACTTCTACCATTTTTTCCATTCGTCTGTAAAGAGTTCGTGTCAGTATTTTGCAGCCGTGATTTCTTAAACTGATTGTTCGGTAATTTTCACACCTATCAATGCCTGCTTTCTTTGGAATTAGATTTATTATATTCTTCTTGAAGTCTGAGTGTATTTCCCTGTCTCATACATCTTGCTCACCAGGTGGTAGAGTTTTGTCATGGCTGGCTCTCCCAAGGCTATAAGTAGTTCTAATGGAATGTTGTCTACTCCCGGGGCCTTGTTTCGACTTAGATCTTTCAGTGTTCTGTCAAATTCTTCACGCAGTATCATATCTCCCACTTCATTTTCATCTACGTCCTCTTCAACTTCCTTAACATTGCCCTCAAGTACATCGCCCTTGTATAGAACCTCTATACACTCGTTCCACTTATCTGCTTTCCCTTCTTTGCTTAGAACTAGTTTTCCACCTGAGGTCTTGATATTCGTACAAGTGGTTTTCTTTTCTGCCATGGTGTCTTTAATTTTCTTATAGGCAATATTTATCTTACCTATAGTGATATATGCCTCTACATCCTCCCACTTGTCCTCTAGCCATCCCTTCTTAGCCATTTTGCTCTTCCTGTCGATCTCATTTTTGAGATGTGCTTCATTTACTGCTTTTTTGTATCTTCGCCTTTCATCAATTAAATTCAACATCTCTTCTGTTACCCTCGTCTTTTTACTTACTTGATCCTCTGTTGCGTTCACTATTTCATCTTTCAAAGCTACCCATTATTTTTCTAGTGTATTTCGTTCCCCAGTTTTTGTCCATCGTTCTCTAATGCTCTATGAAACTCTCTAGAACCTCTGTTTTTTTCAGTTTATTCACGTTCCATCTCCTTAAATTCCCACCTGAGTATCTAATGAATCTGATATTTAACTTTTATGCTATTAATTTCGTACCTCTTTGTGTCTCCTGCCACATTACAGTAATGCCGTCTTCTTTAGGTACTCTGTTTTAAGCAGTCAAACCTATTGCAAACAGCTGAAGTTTATATTTTCACTAAATCCAACTCTCTGATCCATATCTCACAGTAATTCTGCTTTAGCTTTCCTTCCTTAAGTCCCATTCCTTGCCTTTATAATTTTTGAATACTGTCCATGTGTTATAGAGTTGATAGGTTCGTTATTAGTGCTCTTCTACGCGGAAATTCGACACCGGTATTGTCCATTACGGTTACGGTAACTGAATCAATAGTGGTTTGTCGTTATAGTGCTATAGATCTGCTTTTTCACTTACTTGCTTCTCAGTTATATGTCTTGGGAGCCAATTTTGTGTAGTGCAGGTGGACTGCGGGTTGACTATATTCTGTCGTTTTTTCTGCCTTGCGACTCGGTGCCTCCCGTTTGCTTGTGAGTGACTCCTCGCTTGATTGACACAAGCAGACGAAGTTGCAAACCATCCCAAATTAAATCGTCTGCAGCATCTGCCTCACTTATTCTATCAGGCATGAGGCATAGTTGGCTTGCCGAACATAAACTTTTCCAGATATCATGGTAACTACACTTGACAAACGGAGACAGAGAATGAAATAGAAAATTTATTAACAAATGAATATACACTGATGAGCCAAAACATTATGACCACCTTCTTACTAGCTTGTTTGTCGATCCTTGGAACAAAGTACACAACTCATTCTGTGTATCAGGGATCGGACAGTTTGTTTGTAGGTTTGTGGACGTATGTAGCACTAGATTTCTACGCACACGTCATGCAATATTCGCGTAAATAACGAGCCTCTAATTTGCGCACACGGTCATGGCACTCGTTAGCGACCCAGATGAGTTCCATAGATTTTACATCAGGCGAATTTTGTCGCCGAGCCATCAACGTGAGTTAACTATAATGATCCTCAAACCACTGCAGGACGTTTCTCGTTCCGAGACACGGACCGTTATTCTGGTGAAAGATAACATCGCCGTCGGGGCAGACATCAGGCACGAAGGGATGCAGGTGGTTCGCAGCAGTCAGCGTGTCTCGATTACTACCACGGGTCCCATGCAAGCGCAGAAGAAAGTCTCCCATAGCGTAATACTGCTCCCACCAGCCTGCGTCCTCGGCGCGCTGCACGTTTCGAGCCGCCGTCAACCTCGATCACTGCGTTTGTGGAGACGGCCATCGACCTAGGGTAGCAAAAATGTGATTCACCCGAAGAGCCGACACGTTTCCATTGTTCCATGGTGGAATCCAGATGGACTTGCGCTCACTGCAATGGTAATTGACGATATCGTTGGGTCAACATGTGAATACGTAGGGGTGGTGTGCTGCGGAAGTCCATCTGGATCGATTAATGTATGATGAACGGTGTGCTCCGAAACACTTGTGCGTGCACCAGCATTGGGCTCTTTCGGCATAGATGCCACGGATCACCATCTATCCTACGTTACAGAGCAGACAAGCCTCAGAACCCCACGTTCTGTGAAGAGTCGTGGACGGCCAACCATTTAGCGCCTATTCGTAATTCCCCTGTCGTTCTCCCTTTTTCCGTAGATGCTCATGACAGCACATTCGAACAACTTCGCTGCCGGCCGAAGTGGCCGTGCGGTTAAAGGCGCTGCAGCCTGGAACCGCAAGACCGCTACGGTCGCAGGTTCGAATCCTGCCTCGGGCATGGATGTTTGTGATGTCCTTAGGTTAGTTAGGTTTAACTAGTTCTAAGTTCTAGGGGACTAATGACCTCAGCAGTTGAGTCCCATAGTGATCAGAGCCATTTTGAACAACTTCGCTGTTTTCGAGATACTCGTTCACAGGTCCTGTTCAATAATAATCTTCCCTTTGTCAAAGTCGTTTATCTCAGTTGATGTACCCATTTGTAGCCCATATCTTCGCTACTTTGATCCCCCGTCCGTGTCTGCTCCGCTTACATACATTTTGTACCACGTCACGTGCCCGAAACTCCACCAGACGGCATCCATGGTCGTAGTGGGCAGTAGTCGTAGTGTTTTGCCTGATCAGTGTATGCATGAAAACCATGTGATTGTTAATTCACCTTTCTTTTGTAGCCTGTTATAGTAAAATCCGTGGTTAATTTCACCCATTGACTAGTGCAGACGATCTTTTTTCTCTGTGGAATGTGTAAGTAAAAATTTTGCTCGAAGATTAAGTTTTGTTTTATAACATATAAGTTATACACTATTTTTGCGCTACTGACATATCTATGTGATTTGGTATGTTATTTGAAAGTTGTTGCCTCATCTTTGAAAACTATGTATGTTGATATGTAAACAAAATGTGGATGGGATTACATTGTGATAACAAACACAAAAGAAGCCAACAAAATTCGCCGGTTTTAGCATAAAGCCACATATATTCTTCTGCAACTCTGTTTAGCAAGAAACTACATATATTATTCTATAACTGTATATATTCCTCCAAAATGTAGCAAATGGGAACCAAGAAAGCACAATGGGCCCCAAAGATACGCGTTTCTGGTGTTTTGACTTCACAACGAAGACTGTTACGTAATAACTGAAGCCCTGATGATTAAGTTTTGACTTTCAAATATACATTGGCAAAAACGCCATTGAAAAGGTAGTACACGGATTGTATTATGAAGTTTTCAAATCATATTTAGACTAAAGTACCGTCAGTTTTTGGACGTATGTATTATGTGCTAACAGTTTATACAAACGTGGAATCGAATCTGAAATCGTTGATTTTCAACCTCAACTGTTCGCCGTACTTTGAACTCTTCATGGAACTATTCACAAATAACAGAAACAAAAGCATAATTATGACGGAATCTTTGTTTTGATCGCATGACCCTACAAAATAAGACTTGCGAAAATATTTGCTCAGTACAGAAGCATAAAACTCAGCCAGTGAAATGATACAGACTGACAAGATGAAACCTAATGGAGTGCCTCAAAGTGTGAACATAACGTGTTAGAAAAGTGAAAGACGGTTAAAGAGTGGCACTGAAAACTACGACATAAGTTTATACCACGTAAGTAAGAAATATCTTTGATTTTATCGGTCGGTTCAAGGCGAGACGACAGATATGGAAGTACTTGGCGGAATGACAAACAAGACGCATTTGCTGCATATAGATAACTTAGTCGCTATCCTCATTATATCACGTGAAGGACAAACAGCAGTCTACAACTTGACACTTACGTGTGTAACTTCGGTGCTGTTGAGACATATTTACGTAATCTTTCATGTGAACGAACATTAGCGCTGATACAAAACACCGAAAGGACGATAACTTTACGCACTATGTTTAGCATGGGAAGAGCATTAAAGTTGTTGACGGTGTGCTAAGTATGGGAGCAACATTTGCTGTGGCGGACAAAGATGGGAAAGACAATCGGCTATGGTCGTTTCTAGGAATCATCCCACCATTTCTCTGAATCGATTCAGGTAAACGACAGCAAATATGGCGATGGGTGGCCGGACGGAGATTTTTTTGAACACTGTTGCTCCTGGGGAGAAGTGAAATGTTTTAACAACTGTGCCTTCTCATTATGTTCACTGTTTTATCTGCTAGGAAATTAGTCTGCGGAGAGAGCACAAGGACAATGCTTTCCTGAACTGGACTACGAGGGCGTACCAACGTGAGCAGGTGCTGCGAACCTCTTTACAGGTATTTACACTTCATTTCGACGTTAAGTGCAGATTTCAGAAGAGATACTGGAGTCCCTATTGAAGGCGTGTTCCTTAATTACTCACATCCCCAGTTTTACGTACTGGAGTGACGTATTACTGAAACCTTTACGTTTTCATTGAATATTAATCAATAGGCGAAACTGGAGATAGGTAAAAGTACAAATCTCTAAGGACAAACGGCGAATTTACATTTACTGTCACCACCATGATTAAAATATTCCATTACTTCCCTAACACATCTGAAATAATTCCTAGGTGGGTCCTTCAGTATCAGCACAGATATTCTATGTAAATCTTCGATACTTAAAAAATACTAACAACGGGATTAAAAACCAAAAAAGTTTTACCTTTTTGAGCAGAACGAACTAAAGAGTAATTGAGATACTGCCAAGATATCACGCAGGTGACAATGAAAAACTTCCCATAAGGCCAAAGCAGGCGCATCTGCAGATGGCGTAGGGTGAACAGTTACTTCGAACAGACTAATGTCGCGGCTTCAGTTCCAGAGAAGATGTCAGATCAACGGAGATATCTACATTAATAATTCTCTTTCAGTGATTTTACAGCCAGCGTAAATTGTCCATAAAATCAAAAATAGTCTTAGAGAGTTTTCAGCTTCACAAAAGATAATTACAAACGAATGGCCAAAAATGAAGCAATATCTACATCTCTCTCTGCAGACCTGTTTGAAATCAAGTAACAATGTCAATATAGAACTGATTAAATTACAGAATGTTGTACAGCAAACAAAAGAAAAGTATATGAAGCCAGAGGAAAAGAAGAGGAAGTCAACGATAACGGATGAGATACTGAGTCTAATGGAAGTAAGGAGATTAAATAAGGGAAACCCAACGGAATGCAGGGAGATAAATAAGAATATAAGAAGAAAAATAAGGGAGACATAAGAAAATGAAAAATTGGAGCAATGCGAGGAAATCAAGTTTCATCAAAGTAAGTACGATAGTTTCAACGTACACAAGAAAGTCAAAGAAATAACAGGGAATATATAGGAAGAGAATCAGTGAAAAACTGGTGGATGAAGCAGGGAACTTGATGGTGGAATTAGAAGACAAGAAAAAGACATGGGAAAATATATAGAAAGTTAATTTCATGACACTAGATGTGCTTTTAATTCAAGCACAAATGAAATAAGTGGCACAGATATACTAGGACGAGAGGTTCAAGCAGACATCAGTCAGATGAAGGACAGAACGGCTGTGAGACCAAACAATGTAGAAGCAGAGTTCTTAAAATTGATAGGCGAAAATCATGTAAAATGGTTAACCAAAGTTTTCAGTCAAATTTATGTATCTGGAAACATTCCAGTGGAGTTAGTGAAATCAGAGTTCATTATTCTGCCCAAAAAGCCAAATGCAAAACACCGCGGAGATTATCGTACGACGAACTTAATGAGTCATATCTTGAAATTATTTTTGAGAGTGATACATAGAAGAATATAAGGACTATGTGAGGAACAGGTAGCCCCTAATCAGATTGGGTTTCTTAATGCCGTAGGTACGAAGAATCCTTGTTCAGTGTACAAGTATTGTTTCAGAGTTGTAGAGATGTAAATAAATGTATTTGCTTGCCTAATAGATTACCAGAAGGTTTTTGATAGAGTAAAACACGACAAATTGATGAAGATTTTGAGAAATATTGGAATGGAGGAAAGAGATCTGCGAATCATCAATAACATGTACTGGAATGAAACAACGTTGTTGCGTATTGATGAAGAACACACTGAAGCATTCAAAATTCTCAGGGGAGTAAGACAGGGATGCCACCCATACTAATTAATATGTACTTTAGAGAATCCCTGGAATAAGTAGAAGAAGGAATTCTGATAAATGGAATAAGATTAAATAACATTCGATATGCTGATGATATTATTGTATTTGATGACACTATTCAAGCGTTACAATTATTAATGGACAGAATCGTAAAAGTTAGCAGTCAGTATAGGGTTTAAATATACACCAGTAAGACAAACATCATGGTCGTAAGTAAGAAAAATATTACAGGAGTAAACTTAGTCATCAACCAAAGAACTATAGAAAGGGTAAAACAATATATATACCTTGGAATCATAATAAATAAAAATTGGGTAGAGACATGGATCTTAAATAAATACACGGAGAAGAAGCTGGAGGCCTTAGGATTGTGGCTTTATAGGAAGATCTTGAGAATACCTTGGACCCAGAGAATGACAAACGTAGAAGTTTTGAGAAGAATCAACACAAAACCTAAATTAATCAAGATAGTGAAATGCCGAAAGTTGCAATAGTTAGGATATATCATGCATAATACGAATGTATATGATTGGCTACAAAACAATAGTTCAAGTGAAAATCAACAGCAAAAGAAGACGAATATCTTGGTTTGACAACCTTAGATGCTGGTTCAGTATGTCAGGACTATTCCGTGTTCCTACCAACAAGAGAAGAATAGCCATCATGATCGCCAACATCCGAACCGCATAGGCACCGAAAGAAGAAGACATCTACATGAAACTCTGCAGTTCTCGCTTAATTTGCTGGCAGAGGGTTCTGCGAACCACTTTCAGACTATTTCTCTGCCGTTCCACACAGCTGGTGGGAAAAATGAACATTTAAATCTTTCTGTACGAGCTCTGATTTTTCTTAGTTTATTATGAAGATCATTTCTCTCTATGTAGGGCGGTGACAGTAAAATGTTATCGCATTCGGAGGAGAAAGTTACTGATTGAAATTAAGTGAAAAGATCTTGCCGCAACGAAAAGCACCTTTGTTTTAACGACTGCCATCTCAACTCGCTTATCACATCTGTGACACTGACTCTTCCCGTATTTTACTTTAATACGAAACGAGCTGACTTTCGTTGAACTTTTTAGATGTTCTCGGTCATTTTTATCTGGTAAGAACTTCACACAGCACATCTACTCTAGCAGAGAACGAACAAACGTAGTGTAGGCGGTCTACTTAGTAGATCTGTTCCATATTCTGCGTGTTCTGCCAGTTCTTTTGTTTACCTTTTCCACAACATTATCTATGTGATCGTTCCAATTTAAGTTGTTCCTAGTTGCAATTCCTAGGTATTTAGATGAACGAACAGCCTTTAGATTTGTGTGATTTATAGTCTTAATTGAAAGTTAATGGATTTCTTTTTGAACTCATGTGGATGACCTCGCATTTTTCCTTATTGAGAGACAATTGCCACTTTTCGCACCATTCAGATATCGTGTCTAAGTCTTTTGCAATTGGTTTTGATCTCCTGATGACTTCACTAGACGGTAAATGACAGCATTATCTGCAAACAGTTTAAGAGGGCTCCTCGGAAGAGGGCCTTTAACACTTCTTTGGGGAACCCCGCATATCACTTCTGTTTTACTACGTACTGTAACATTTCCGAGAGGAAATCACAGATCCAGTCGCTCAATCGAAGTGATACTCCATAGGCTCGCAGTTTGATTAGGAGTCTTTTTGTGAGGAACGGTGTCAAAACCCTTTTGGAAATCTAGAAATATGGACTCAATCTGAGATCCCCAGTCGATAGCACAAATTACTTCAAGCCAATAAAGAGATAGTTGTGTTTCACAAAAACGGTATTTTCTGAATCCGTGCTGACTGTGTGTCAATAGACCGTTGCTTTTGAGATAATTCATAATGTTCGTACACAGTATATGTTCCAAAATTCTACAGCAAATCGACATTAATGATAAGGGCCTGTAATTCAGAAGATTACTTATATTTCCTTTCTTGGGCATTGTCGTGACTTGTGCAGCTTTCCGATCTTTTGGTATGAATCTTTCATCTAGAAAGTGGTTGCATATGATTGCTAAGTATGGGGCTGTTGCATGAGAATACTCTGAAAGGAACCTTATTGGTACGCTGTCTGGACCAGAAGACTTGACTTTATTAAATGCTTTAAGCCACTACTAAGTTACTCATGTTGGCAGTTGTTCTCGATTCAATTGCTAGAATATTTACTACTTTTTCCTTTGTGAAGGAATTTCTGAAAAAAAGTGTTCAATAACTCCGCTTTTGCGGTCCCGTCATCGGTAATACTACCACTGGTATTGTGCAGCGACTGGGCCTTGCCGCAGGTGTACTTTACTTACGACCAGAATCTCTTTGGATATTCTGCCAGATTTCGATATAGAGTTCGTTTGTGGAAGCCATTAAAAGCATGTCGCACTGAAGTCAGCACTAAGTTTCGAGCTTCAGTAAAGCATCGACTATCTTAGAGATTTTGTGCCCTTCTAAATTTGCCATGTTTTCTTTGTTGCTTCTGCAACAATATTCTCACCTGTTTTGTGTATCATTGGGACCAACACCATCTTTTATTAATTTACTTGGTACGAATCTCTCAATGGCCTCAGATACTATTTCTTTGAACCGAAGCCAATATTGTCGTTCCAATGGGAAGCGGGCTACCTCGTAGAGCGACGATAGTGAATATTTATCTTCTTTTTTAACCTGATATTCAAGATAATTTTCAAGCATTGTTCCGTCTTAGTTGCACATTTTAAATGAGATTACTCGTTTTGATCACTCTAGATCTTCTTCAGATCCAACTAGTTGTGTCAGCAACCCGTCTTGTCTACTCAGAACCACATATCAGAGTATATTTTGCGTTTACTTTTGGCGGATTTGGATGCTGAGGTTGTCAGTCTGGGTACAACGACCTTGTGGACAATAATCCCTGTATCCGTTACGATGCTCTATTTACTCAGGATTATTTGCTGCTAAGAAGTCGTGACTCATTATGCCTGAAAAATCTGAGGTGACCAGGAATATTCAAAACAAATTACAAATATACAGATTTAGTTACGTCCGAATGAGAGCACAACAAAAGTTTCCGCCTCAATTCATTCACTGTCCGGCGCTGGTGGACCTAAACTCATTTGCTTGCGTAAGTCCAGAGAATATTGACGAAGTATGAGATATTGGCGCTAAAGCCATGTATCTGTGAAGCTTTACGCTTGAGAACGTCGTGGCTGAGCACCGTTCCAAGCAACTTTTACGATACTGTGAAGTTCGTAAATAAGCTATTCACATTTTTAACGTTATTGGCTCTTTGTAATCCCTTTAGAAACCCCTGGTTCTCCATCCAGACAGGCCGATCTAATATTGTGCCCACTACATACGCTTTTCCCCCTGTACAATGAACTCCTCATCGACGGACGTTAAATTACCATCTTCGTTCCTTGTTTTCGTGGAAATGAAATTTTGTCGTATGGAACGTGAATGCCAGGGTTGTTTATCTGTGGTTTAAGGAAATAAGAAGCACTGCAGGAATTTAGTCGTACAAGTGGGAAGACAATATAGTTTCTTTGACGGAAAAAAATTCAGTTTATAAAAATATTATAGGAAAGCCCAGTTGCAAGAGAAAGCTGACTCGTTCAGTCTGTCTTGTGTCAGAGAAATCCCAAAACAAAAATGGTGGTAGCTCTGTAAATATTGGTGGCCGAATAATGGCATTCCACGGCTACTCCACCAACTGATAGTGCAGTTGACATGTTGTTTCACGCATATAACATGTTTGTGGATGGATGACTTCCATCACGGCTGAAGTACATAGAATTTCGTACTACCAACGTAACGCCCTCTTGTTATGTAATTAGCGAACATAAAAATAAGTGCTATATTTTCTGTTCTCTCAAAATAACAGAAGTTATGAATGTACCAATTGTCATCCAACATCACACTTCAATATTTGGTTCCACTTAACTATGCAGGTTGTCGGGCTACTATCGACGGCTATTAAGCTTGTTATTGATTCTATCCATTTGTAAGAAGTATGAATAGTTTTCATTAAATCAATGAAAATTTCATATCCAGCAACACTAAAATATGAGAAGTGTGCTATTTCATATCTAGCAACACTAAAGTATGAGAAATGGGTATAGGCTTTCTTCATATAATGTTCGACACATACCTGTTTGTGGAACACAAAGACATGAAATCACATGCTAGTATAGGTACATGAAATGTGTTCTACCTCGAGAAATGTAGCTGACATACATAATTCTTTTTCAATTCAAGTAACCATTTTTGTTACCTTTTGCAATACCAGTCATATCCTGCATAGACGGAAGACAATGTCTTTCGAGCGATATCAAACCAAACAGCTTTCGAGAAGCCGCCTAAACATTTAAAGTGAGAAATGAAAATTAGAGATAAGACCAGGAATCCAAACTGTATTTTCTGTCTTTAATGAGCAGTCTCTTTAACCCTTAGGCTATAAAATATGACTCCTGAAATAATCTAAACTCTCTTTCTCTAAAATTCCCTTCCAATTTCCAAGTTCTTATGTAGGTGGAGACATTCTGTTATATCTATATCTCACTGGAAAGAGCCCTCGATGAGGGCCTGGTGATCGTGCAGAGTAGTTTGTCTTTTGAAAAGAACAACATTTTTTTCGTACAGAAGAGGACTGTGACTGTTGAAACGATTACTTCGGCGGGGCGTCCGTTATGTTGAAAACGCATGGGTAGCGTTACGTCCAGTGGGATGTCTTGACAAGACATATGCCACTGCTGAATTGGTCGCTAGAATAATTGGTCACTGATGTTCAAAAATTCTTAATTATTGAAGAGTTTCAAGTGCAGCCCATCATCAGCACATTAGAAAGAAAAGTCTTCATACAAAGCACGGAGGCACACGTGTCTCCGTCAGCATCAGTACCTACCCATTACTCTAGCGGGAAAAAGAGACCCACAGCTAAAAGTGGAATCCGAAGAACGTGTCGTTGCTGGTGGCTCCTTACATCGTTGAGAGGTGAAGGCTACATTAAAGGCGAACAGAAAATTTCCTTTCTCCGATCGGTATTCGATTTCGCGACTTATCAGTTTCTAGGCCCAAGCTTTACAATTACGTTGTTTTTCTTCTGCAATAATGTGAAGATGCCGCATGGCGTGTCTCAGATTCCATCGCTGAATTCTTTCCTCTTTTTTTAATTAATGAAAGCGGTCAATCCCCAGCTTTGAAATACAGCACCACTAACACACAGCGAGTCTCCGTGGTCTAGCGGTTGCGTCTTTGATAAGTAATCAAAATGTCCTCGGTGCCCGGTACGAACCCCGCCACCGCTTAAACTCTGAATAAAAATCGTTAGCTTCGGCGGCCGAAAAATACGGCAAAGGAAGTTACCATCATTCCGCCAACGGCCTTGTCAATGAGGGCGGAGGAGCGGAGAGAGATTCCGGACACTCTCTTGCCCTTGGGGTGGGAAACTGCTCCTGAAGATGGATGAATCAGCGGTGATCAAGGGTGGGAGAACTCAGAAGACAGTGGAGACTATTGCATTAAAGAAACATAATGTGTATCAACAGGGCATGTAGCCAGTAATTGAAAAAGTGTCAGGACGATCTCTCCATCGGCAAAAGATTCCGGGATAATTCCCCATTTGTTTATCCGGGAAGGGACTGCCAGGGTGACAACGAGAGAAAGATTGAATACCCAACGAAAGGATAACGTTCTACGAGTCGGGGCGTGGAATGTCAGAAGCTTTAACGTCGTAGGGAATCTAGAAAATCTGAAAGAGGAAATGCAAAGGCTCAGTCTATGTGTAGTGAGGGCCAGTGAAGTGAAACGCAAAGCAGACAAGGATTTCTGATTAGATGAGTGTAGGGTAATACACTCATACTCATAAATTAAGGATAATGCTGATACATGGTGAAACAACGCTCTGGTGGGCGGTTTACGGGTTTAAATCACCTCGGGGTATGACCATGCGGTGCATTTGACCTGCGGTCGTCGCACGGTGGCGCTGGCAGCAGTCCACATACGCAGAGGTGTGTTGGTGCATGTCAGAGTACGGTGCAGCGAGTAAGTGTGCAGACGTTTTCAGACGTCCTAATGGTGACTGTGCGTTGAAAATGGCTCAAAGAACACATATTGATGACGTTATGAGGGGTAGAATACTATGGCGACTGGAGGCTGGTCAAACACAGCAGGTCGTAGCACGGGCCCTCCGTGTGCCACAAAGTGTGATCTCAAGATTATGGCAGCGATTCCAGCAGACAGGAAACGTGTCCAGGCGCTACAGTACGGGACGTCCACAGTGTACAACACCACAAGAAGACCAATATCTCACCATCAGTGCCCGCAGACGGCCACGGAGTACTGCAGGTAGCGTTGCTCGGGACCTTACCGCAGCCACTGGAACAGTTGCCTCCAGACACACAGTCTATAGACGACTGAACAGACATGGTTTATTCACCCGGAGACCTACAGGGTGCATTCCACTAACCCTTGGTCACAGAAGAGCCCATAAAGCCTGGTGTCAAGAACACAGTACATGCCATTGGAACAGTGGTCCCAGGATATGTAAACGAACGAGTCCACGTATAGTCTGAACAGTGATTCTCGCCGGGTTTTCATCTGGCGTGAACCAGGAACGAGATGCCAACCCCTTAATGTCCTTGAAAGGGACCTGTAGGGAGGTCGTTGTTTGATGGTGTGGGGTGGGATTATGATTGGTGCACGTACACCCCTGCATGTCTTTGACAGAGGAACTGTAACAGGTCAAGTGTATCGGGACGTCATTTTGCACCAGTGTGTCAGCCATTTCAGGGGTGAGTGGGTCCCACCTTCCTTCTGATGGATGATAACGCACGGCCCCACCTCACCGAGGTGCCATTGTGGAGGAGTACCTTGAAACATAAGATATCAGGCGAATGGAGTGGCCTGCCTGTTCTCCAGACCTAAACCCCATCGAGCACGTCTGCGATTCTCTCGGTCGACGTATCGCTACGACACTTCAGGAGCTCTGACAGGCACTGGTGCACGAATGAGAGGCTATACCCCAGCAGCTGCTCGATCACCTGATCCAGAGTACGCGAAGCCACTGTGCGGCCTGTGTACGTGTGCATGGTGATCATATCCCATATTGATGTCGGGGTACATGCGCAGGAAACAGTGGCGTTTTGTAGCACATGTGTTTCGGGACGGTTTTCTCAACTTATCACCAATACCGTGGACTTACAAATCTGTGTCGTGTGTGTCCCTTATGTGTCTATGCTATTAGCGCCAGTTTTGTGTAGTGCCACGTTGTGTGACACCACATTCTGCAATTATCCTTAATTTATGAGCATGGGTGTATCAAAAGCATCAGGAATGGTATAACGAGAGTAGGATTCGTCATGAATAGAAAGATAGTACAGAGTGTGTTACTGTGAACAGTTCAGTGATAGGGTTGTTCGCATTAGAATAGACAGCAATCCAACACCAACAACAATAGTTTAGGTATATCTGCCGACGTCGCAAGCATAAGATGAAGAGATAGTAAAAGTATATACCGATATTGAACGGGTAATTCAATGCTTAATGGAAGATGAAAATCTAATTGTCATGAGGGACTGGAATGCGATTGTAGACGAACGAGTAGAAGAAATGACTACGGAGATATGGATTTTGTGTTAGGAATGACAGAAGAGAAATTGAGTTCTGCAATAAATATCAGCTAGTAATAGCGAATACTCTGTTCAAGAATCATAAGATGAGGCTGTGGCGGTACGCCACATAACGTGATAAAAATGACATTGAATAGCTTCGAAAATATAACAAAACTGACGTCGTAACGAAATAAATATTATCGCAGAAAAATAAAAGAGACTGTATTCAATTAATATGATCTGCGAATTTAATTGCAATCTCTGTTCCTTTTGCAAAAGGATCGCTCTCTCTCTTCCCTTTTGTTTCTTCGTAGTGTAAGAAGCCATTTTGTCACGAGGCACGAAAACGTGTAAGTTCCATGTAATATTTACCCTAAATATAATCAAATATTACTTCAAAGTGTTGTAAAATTTTGTATGTACCTACTCCTATATTCATGAAGCGGCAATATCAATGTTTTTATGCAAATTTTATACGGAAACATTGGTACAGAGGTCAGCGCCACTGTTCTGAATGATAACGGCCCAGAGTCGTCATAAATATCTTAATTTTTGCAAATTTTGACAAATAAAAATATGTGTAAGTGTAGGAGAATTCTCTTGACTAGCGGTTCTTCCTTTGAAACAGTAAAAGTAATCAGTTTTTCTAATATTGAATCATATTTGAGTAAAGTGACTTCGGTAAATTTTTTTTGGATTCCCGCTTAACGGGAACTGAATAAACCTCCTTAGCCTTGCATGTTCATATAAGTAAACAATAAATATCAAAAGTCAGTCTTAGTAACAAAACATACAACCTTATATCGAAATTTTATGAGGTGCCTTTTAATGTACAAACAAGGTGTCGGCAAACTAACTGCGGGAAATACCACAACTGAGTCAAAAAATGGTTCAAATGGCTCTGAGCACTATGGGACTTAACGTCTGAGGTCATCAGTCCCATAGAACTTAGAACTACTTAAATTAACCTAAGGACATCACACACATCCATGCCCGAGGCAGGATTCGAACCTGCGACCGTAGCGGTCGCGCGGTTCCAGACTGTAGAGCCTAGAACCGCTCGGCCACTCCGGCCGGTACAACTGAGTCATTGACGTAAATAATTTTCCAGTTGTGAAGCAGCCAGAATAACACTAAGTCCAACTATTGATAACATATAAATACCAGTACATAAAAGAACCACCACAGAGGTACTTGGAAAAGGCTGGAAGATACAGGACGATTTCAGTCAGATTACACCACAGTCAGGTAGAGATTCCGAAATCAGATACTCGATTGTAACGTGTACCTAGGAGCATATAGAGACTCAGATCACAATTTAGTAGTGATGAAGACGGCTAAAATTTAAGAGACTAGTGAGGAAGCATCGATGCGCAAATAAGTGGAATACGGAAGTATTAAGGAATTAAGAGTTACGCTTGAAGTTCTATAAGGATGCATTCGGGAATATCTCAGCAGGCAGTTCAGTTGAAGAGGAATGGCAACTCTAAAAAGGGCATCACATAAGTTGGAAAGAAATACATAGGTACAAAGAATAAACCATGTGTAACAGAGGAAATACTTCAGTTGATCGACGAAAGAAGGAAGTACAAAAATGTTCAGGGAAATCCAGGAATACGGAATTATAAGTCGCTTAGGAATAAAAGAAGTAGGAAGTGGAGGGAAAATAAGGCGAAATGGCTGAATGAAAAATGTGAGAAATAGAAAATGAAATGTTTGTCGGAAGGACTGACTCAGCATATAGAAAAGTCAAAGCAACCTTAGGTGACATTAAAAACAAGGGTGGTAACATTAAAAGTACAATTTGAAATCCCCTGCTAAATGCAGAAGATGCAGTGGAGAGAGCGGATACGTGGAAAGAGCACATTGAAGGACGCTATGAGCGGGAAGACTTGTTTGATGTGATACAAGAAAAAAACTGGAGTCGATAGGGAATAGGTAGGGGATCCAGTATTAGAATCAGAATTTAAAAGAGCACTGGGAGAGATGAAATAAGGCAGAATTTCTAAAATTACTGGGAAAGTGGCAACAACACGATTATTCACGTTGAAGCGCAGAATGCATAAGTCTGGCGATATACCATCCGACTTTCGGTGAAATATAACCCACACAGTTTCGAAGACTGCAAGAGTTGAGAAGTGCGGGAATTATCGCACAATCATTTTGACAGCTCGTGCACCTAAGTTGCTGACAAGAAACATGTAAAGAAAACTGAGGATGTGTTACATGACGATCAGTTTGGCTTTAGGAAAGGTAAAGGCACCAGAGAATCTGACGTTGTGGTTGATAATGGAAGGAAGACTAAAGAAGAATCAAGACACGTTCATAGGACATATCGACCTGGAAAAAGTATTCGACAATTTGAAATGGTGCAAGACGTTCCAAATAATGAGAAAAATAGGGATAATATACAACATGCACAAGAGCCAAGAGGGAATAATAAGAGTGGATGAGCAAGAACGAAGTGCTCGGATTAAAAAGGGTGTAAGATAGGGATGTAGTCTTTGGCTCCTTATGTTCAATCTATAGATCGAAGAAGCAATAATGGAACGAAAAGAAAGGTTCTAGAGTGGAATTAGAATCCAAAGTGAATGGATATCAGTGACAAGATTCGCTCATGAAATTGCTATCGTCAGTGAAAATGAAGAAGAATTACAAGGTCTACTGAATGAAATGAACAATCTACAGAGTAGGGAATATGGATTGAGAGTAAATCAAAGAAAGACGAAAGTAATGAGAAGTAACAGATATGAGAACAGCAAGAAACTTAACATTATGGTTGATGGCCACGAAGTAGAGGTAGTTAAGGAATTCTGCTACCTAAGCCGTAAAATAACCCTTGACGGACAGAGCGAGGGGTACATCAAAAGTAGACTTGCAATTGCAAAAAGGGCATTCCTGGCAAACAGAAGTCTACTAGTATCAAACATAGGCCTTAATTTTAAGAAGAAATTTATGAGGAAGTACGTTTAGAGTGCATAACTGTATGGACTGTGGGAAAATGGGAACTGAAGAGAATCGAAGAATTTGAGATGTTGTGCTAGACACGAATGTTGAAAATTAGGTAGACTGATAAGGTAAGAAATGAAGAGGTTCTGCGCAGAATCGGAGAGGAAAGTAATATATGTAGAACACTGAGAAGAAGTAGGGACAGAATGATAGGGCATCTGTTACATCAGGGAATCAGGGAATACCTCCGATGGTACTAGATTGTGAATACGGTAGAGGAAGACAGGGATTGGAAATATGCCCTGCAAATAATTGAGGACTTGAGGTCTAGGGTGCGAGTGCTACTCTGAGACGAAGAGACTGGCACCGGAGAGAAATATGTGTCGGGTCCCTGCAAACCAATCAGAAGACTGATGGCTCAAAAAACAAGAAAAAAGGCTCAACAGTACGTCCGTTAGAAACCGTAGGTACTTGTGGCTATTTAGTGTCTCATCAGTGATACAGGGGGCAATGAAGTAATTTTCTAATAGGCTGCAGCACACTTTGACAGACCAAGGCCGTTTTTCGTCTGTTTCTCTCGGCCACTGATTTGTTGCTAATATGTAAACGATGCTTCAACCGTAAATAAAATCCTGCATAGAAACGCCACATCACTTTCCAGTTTTGTAGACATCATTCGGAGATCTTTCGAAGCCATTGCTAAGAAGCTGCTGTCGGAGCGGAATGTAGGAAGTATTAAATGCATTCGCATAAAGAACTCGTAGAACACTCCTTTGGCTGATCCGAATGGCACATGCAAGCTGTCTCGTAGTGAAGTATGGCCTGTGTGTCACCGCTCCTAAAATGTTAGTATTGCACTCCAGGACAGAGCTTCACGAGACGTAGAATATCGTCGACTTGCCGCTGTGCTGTAACAGTGCTGCGGATAACAGTCAAAGCGGTGGTGCTATGAGAAGAAATGGCATCCCAGAGCATCACTCCTGGTTGTCGGGGCGTATAGCAGGCGACGGTCAGGTTGGTATCCCACCACTGTCCGGGCCGTCTTCGGACTCATCTTCGCTGGTCTCTGGGGCTCAGTTCGAAGCTGTACTCATCACTGGAGACAATTCTACACTAAACAACGCGCCTGCTTCTCAACGTGCTTGCCATACTCTGTCTTGACCAGGAAGGTCGCCGAATGTCTTCCTCAGCTAGGTATTTTGAAAAGCTAATGCGCCAATTGGACAGAATTTTGCGCGATATCCCTCAGGAAGACATATAACAAATCCATCAATCAAGCCAAGCTGAATAAGTACTTGTATAAATGGAAGAGGTGGAACAACGCGTTACGGACTTGCCTAATTTGTGAAGCTCTTTTTCTTGAATAAATCATACAATTTTTCTGAAGCAGTAATCATTTTTTTGTCTGCACAAGTACTACTCATTTCCGCCCCATTCGGATAATTCTATCGTGGTGCGTCGATTTCTTTTTTCTGTTCTGCTGCGTCGGCGTGTTTTATTTCTCACGTTGTTTCTTGAAAATTTTTATAATTTTTACAAAGATAGATCCTGAGATCTTGGCACGATCAGAACATCTTTTGGGAAACAAGCTCATCGCTGCTCTAATAGGTTGGAGACATTCGTCGTATATGAAAACCAAACATTGTGAAAGACTGCATCTCTTCACCGGGAAGCTGTGTGATCGCTACAGAAACGCACGCACACAGACTGTGCCAGACTTGCTCATCTGCTACGTCTGGCAAAGGAAGCTACTTGCTTATGGGACCTCTTCTTACCGTAGGAATCTGGTTTACTGCGCTGTTATCTTGTTCGTATTTAATCAAGTTCCACACATGCTATGTCGCTGATGTCCTCTTCGAAGTCTCTTTCAAATGAACGGAAAAGTGTAAAGTGCGATTTAAAAGAACTGAAGTCGATGACATTTTACGGCAGCTATAAACGTAAAAAATTACTTACGTTCATCAGGAAATTTGCTGCATTGTTCGCTACAACTTAACATGAGCCGCACCTTACAATACACTGGTGTGCAAAACTTAAGGCCGAAAGTATCTTTCGCATCACGTGTCACTGTCAATTAACATAGATCGATGAAACGTGAACCATACATAGGAAGAACTGCTGTAGTACAGTGCAGTACGGTACAGAAGGTAGCTGAAAGAATTACGCAGTGAGACGAACTGAAATTCCCCTTTTACTCAGACAATGATTGCACTGAAGTCACCGCGATTTATGATGGTGCCCTGGTAATTCCAAAAGTAGGGACATGGTTTTTAGTGACGTGTGTGATCACCATGGATGGCAATGCTCTGCAACACGCTCCCACGCTGGCCACAGGTTTGGTGAGAAATTATTGTGATAGGGCGCTGCATTCTCCCACTAGCTACATGGTAGTTGGTGAATCTAGACGCACTGCAATATGTTTGCCCAACGCATTCAATACGTGCTCGATGAGATTTTAGTTTGGGGAACGGGCAAGCGAGTCCGTTCAACGAGTAATCGCTCGTTTCAAGAGCTCCTCCATCTGCACTGTTCAATGTGGTCGAGTTATCATTCATAAAAACGAAGTCAGAGCCGAATGCACCCTGAAAAGAGGCACATTTGGGAGGAGTATAGTGTTATAATAACGTTGACCATTAAGGGCACCGTGTTCAAAGATCTGGAGGTCATTGCGCTAGTGCAACGTTATGCCTCCCCACACCATAATACCTGGAGCATGTAAACGATTATGTTCAATTATATTGCTGTGTGCATTTCATGTTCCCACCTCTTGCAACATGAAAGTATGTGCAGCATTGTCGAGCGTGATCGTTTTCTGGTGGTCCAGGCGTTATGTGGTGAGCAGGCGTAATGTCGCGCGAGCGTACTGACCTCTAGATCTTTGAACACGGTACTCTCAGCCGTCAAAGCTATTATCACACTGCACTCCTTCACCACATGCGAATTTTCGGGTATGCAGTCAGTCCAGAAGGTGGAGGATCTCTTGGCATGAGAGGTTTATTCGGTGAATGCACTGACCTGCCCGTTTCCTCTGCTTAAATCCCATCGAACACGTGTAGGATGCCTAGGGGAGAAGTATTGTAGCATGTGCACATGTACCAACGACGATAGAGCAGTTGCCAACCGGCCGGTGCGTTAATGAAGCATCCTGTCACAAGAACTCGTTACTAACCATGTGCACCCTATTAATAACCATGTCCCGCCTTTTGTAATGTCCTGGAGACATCGTGAATCACGGTGACTTCAGTGCAGTTACTGTCTTTGAATGAGAGCCTATGTTACTTGGAAGTGAAACATCATGAGAGCTACTTTCGTCAATAATTTCTACACACTAGAGCGTTTATTCATTCGGATCTAAGGGGGATGGACTGTCTTATTTTTCTCACCCCGTGCATTTTTCTTCGAAACTTGGCCGTGCATAACTTTAAATACGTCAGTTTTGGTGTGCACAGATGGAGTCATTCTATAAATAGCGAGAATCCTTGAATTCTTGATTCGTGTTCATAAATATAACTAGATTAAAGTTACACGCAAGCTTTCACGGCCGGCGTCTCCACTAATTAAAACTTCCGGGCTGAACTGCCGTGCTCCATATATAAAACTTCTTCTCCTTCCTGACGTTTCGTTGCCCACTGCGGGCAACATCATCTGAGATGAGTCGGCTACTGGCTGCTAGGCGCTGGTGGTCCCGCTTATATAGAGCGGTTAGATGGCGCCACCACTCATCACGTGCGTTCGACTTTAAAACTCTCTCTGGCTAGTACCATTTCTCCCGATTACAGGTAATCGATTGTCACTTCGTTGGTGCAAAGTCGACCGCTATACCTTGTCTAGTTTTAATTCTTCTTCTTTTTTATTAAAATTATTTTCGTGCTTGTAGATCTCTATAGCTTCTCTATACATGCGGGTATAATGAAGTTAGGTCCTATTTATTTGCAAGATGAATTAAGCCATTTGCGAAAGGCTTTAAGAGAAATGGGTACACTGACAACGAGATAGATCGAGCACTCCACCCTAGAAGAAAAGTGTCCGAAAATACACGACAACAACAACCGTCGGCTGGAAAAGTTTTTCTTCCATTTATTTATAGCGGTTCCAGACTGTAGCGCCTAGAACAGCTCGGCCACCCTGGCCGGCCACGTTCTCAAAGACGGTGATCACGAAATAAAATTTAGTGAGACAGACGTGATAGCTAGGACGTCACATTATTATACTCGCATCTATAGAGAAGCTATAGAGATTTACAAGCACGAAAATAATTTTAATAAAAAAAGAAGAAGGATTATAACTAGACAAGATATAGCGGTCGACTTTGCACCAACGAAGTGACAATCGGTTACCTGTAATCGAGAGAGATGGCACTAGCCAGAGATAGTTTTAAAGTCGAAAGCACATGATGAGTGATGGCTCCATTTAAGGGGCTCCGGAAAGGCTCAAAATCATGAAAAGTTCAATTTTTACTTTTTTGCGTTTTCTGAATCTGCAGACTATTACCTTTTAATAGATATATAATTTATTCAATTCCGAAGACTACAACTATTTTTAAATTTTTTTTGAAATGTGTTCTACATGGGCGTGACCCACTGTGGCGCTGTTAAACTGCTGTCAAATGGTGTTATTATTAACGTCCGTGTTCATCAGGTACATTTTAGTGATATGAGATAAAGTATGTGTTGTGGCTAATCTGTGATGGTTCAATATATATCGCTGGTGTGATTGTCGATTGTTTCATGTTTATTTACTCTGTCGTTATCTCGAAAATATTCGTAATTAATTCTGTTTCTTGAGTCTCTGTTTTGTTGAAGTATAATAATGAGTAAAAGTAAAGTTATTAGAAATCCTCTGAAGGCTTTTAAGAAAAGGAGAAATGTTGGAATGCTAAAGGTATGTGTTATTACTCTAAACAATAAAGACGATAACCAAGTGAGTGAACCTAACCTCTCAACTACACCTGCCCATAGCAGTCAAAGTGGGAAAAAAAGTACTTCACAGAAGAAGCTTGGTTCAATGAGTGAAAACTATGAATGTTTTATGGGCGAATCGTATGTGAATGAAATATTTGATATGTCGGTTCTCAAAGGAATTTTTTCAAACTGTGTAAGATGTATTCATTGTAGTGAAGTTGGTCTGGAACTCTCCATAATAAAGCACGTAGGACTTGCTAGTGAAATACAACTGAAATGTGATAAGTGTTCATACATGACCACCTTTTGGAACAGTGTTGCAGTAACTGCAACTGAAGAAAATGGTAGCAAAATCTACGAACACAACATTAGATTTGTTTATTCCTTGCGTTCAGTTGGTAAGGGTGCTACTGCAGGTGCAATTTTCTGTGGCATCATGAATCTTCCAAATCCCCCAACCAAGTTTACGACCTATAATAAATTAATAGGGTCTAAAGTAGAAGATGTCTGTATAGAATCTATGAAGAACGCTGTGGAAGAGGCAGTAATGGAAAATAATGGTAACAGAGATTTGACTGCAGCGTTCGATGGTACCTGGCATAAACGGGGACACACATCTCTTCATGGTGTAGTATCTGCCACCAGTATGTATACAGGGAAAGTTTTAGATGTAGCAGTAATATCAAAGTATTGTAGATGTCCACAAAAATATAAAGGTACACGTGAAAATAATTGCAAAGCTAACTATAGTGGCAGTAGTGGAGGAATGGAAGTGGCTGGTGTTGCCAGTATATTCCAGCGTTCTGAGGCGTGTGATAAAGTGCGATATGTTAATTACCTTGGTGACGGTGATTCTAAAAGTTTCAAACATGTTCAAGGACTGAAGCCCTATGGTGATGATGTTGTAGTGCAGACATTTGAGTGTATTGGACACGTACAGAAGCGAATGGGAACAAGACTTCGGCGACTGAAAGCTTCGTACAAAAAACAAAAAGTCAGTGATGGTAAAGGGTTGGATGGGAAGGGAAGGTTAACTGACAGTGTAATTGACAAAATACAGAACTATTATGGAATGGCTATTAGGCAAAATACACAAAGTGTCGACGAAATGAAGAAGGCTGTTTGGGCTCTTTTTTTTCATACTTCTTCAACCGATGAAAATCCCCAACATAGCTTGTGTCCCAAAGAAGAAGACAGTTGGTGTAAATATAACAAAGGGTTGCTAACTGGTGAAGTGTACACTCATAAGCATAGTCTGCCTCATGCAATAATGGAGGTGATAAAACCTATTTTCAGAGACTTAGCAGCACCTGAACTGTTGAAAAACTCAAAACACCAATGAAAGTGTAAATAGTGTTCTATGGTCGAGAATACCCAAGACTGTATTTGTTGGAATAGAAACACTTCACTTTGGTGTGTATGATGCTGTTTCGACTTTCAATGATGGCAACATTGTAAGGTGCAAGGTATTTAGAAATATGGGAATGAAGATAGGTTCTAACATGGTACGAGCGATGCTTGCTTTAGACAAGGAACGCCTTCGGGCTGCAGACAGGGCTGTAAAGAGTCTAGAAATACAAGCAAGAGTAAACAGGAGGAGGAACAAGAGGAAGCTGGAGGAGGAGTTTGCAGAGGATGAAGATAATCCATCCTATGGACCTGGAATGCACTAAAAAGTTAATCCAATCTTTGTCGCTCGATTCACAAAACTTTTATTTTCTCATACTAATTACATGTTTTCTAAGGATCTTCCAAACATATTTGTTTTAAACTTTCAGTAAATGTTACACAGTACCTTCTGCATAATTTAACACAGCCTTTTTCCAAAATACTGTATATTTTTGAATATATAAATAAAAAATTGCAAAAAAATGTTGTGAATTTTCATTACAATTGAAAAAAATCATCTTTAATAACTGAACTAAAATTTTGTAAAATCCCTGTGTTAAGTTGTAGCCCATATTCCACTAAATAATCTGTAAAAAGTTCAACTTCCTACCTCAAATACACTCCTGGAAATTGAAATAAGAACACCGTGAATTCATTGTCCCAGGAAGGGGAAACTTTATTGACACATTCCTGGGGTCAGATACATCACATGATCACACTGACAGAACCACAGGCACATAGACACAGGCAACAGAGCATGCACAATGTCGGCACTAGTACAGTGTATATCCACCTTTCGCAGCAATGCAGGCTGTTATTCTCCCATGGAGACGGTCGTAGAGATGCTGGATGTAGTCCTGTGGAACGGCTTGCCATGCCATTTCCACCTGGCGCCTCAGTTGGACCAGCGTTCGTGCTGGACGTGCAGACCGCGTGAGACGACGCTTCATCCAGTCCCAAACATGCTCAATGGGGGACAGATCAGGAGATCTTGCTGGCCAGGGTAGTTGACTTACACCTTCTTGAGCACGTTGGGTGGCACGGGATACATGCGGACGTGCATTGTCCTGTTGGAACAGCAAGTTCCCTTGCCGATCTAGGAATGGTAGAACGATGGGTTCGATGACGGATTGGATGTACCGTGCACTATTCAGTGTCCCCTCGACGATCACCAGTGGTGTACGGCAAGTGTAGGAGATCGCTCCCCACACCATGATGCCGGGTGTTGTCCCTGTGTGCCTCGGTCGTATGCAGTCCTGATTGTGGCGCTCACCTGCACGGCGCCAAACACGCATACGACCATCATTGGCACCAAGGCAGAAGCGACTCTCATCGCTGAAGACGACACGTCTCCATTCGTCCCTCCATTCACGCCTGTCGCGACACCACTGGAGGCGGGCTGCACGATGTTGGGACGTGAGCGGAAGACGGCCTAACGGTGTGCGGGACCGTAGCCCAGCTTCATGCAGACGGTTGCGAATGGTCCTCGCCGATACCCCAGGAGCAACAGTGTCCCTAATTTGCTGGGAAGTGGCGGTGCGGTCCCCTACGGCACTGCGTAGGATCCTACGGTCTTGGCGTGCATCCATGCGTCGCTGCGGTCCGGTCCCAGGTCGACGGGCACTTGCACCTTCCGCCGACCACTGGCGACAACATCGATGTACTGTGGAGACCTCATGCCCCACGTGTTGAGCAATTCGGCGGTACGTCCACCCGGCCTCCCGCATGCCCACTATACGCCCTCGCTCAAAGTCCGTCAACTGCACATACGGTTCACGTCCACGCTGTCGCGGCATGCTACCAGTGTTAAAGACTGCGATGGAGCTCCGTATGCCACGACAAACTGGCTGACACTGACGGCGGCGGTGCACAAATGCTGCGCAGCTAGCGCCATTCGACGGCCAACACCGCGGTTCCTGGTGTGTCCGCTGTGCCGTGCGTGTGATCATTGCTTGTACAGCCCTCTCGCAGTGTCCGGAGCAAGTATGGTGGGTCTGACACACCGGTGTCAATGTGTTCTTTTTTCCATTTCCAGGAGTGTACTTTGTGAGGAAAGATGTAATTTATAAGCGTTATTTTAACATTGCAAGTATAGGGCGTTCCGGAGCCCCTTAAGCGCTCTATATAAGCGGGACCTCGAGCACCTAGCAGCCAGTCGCCGACTCACCTCGGAAGATGTTGCCCGCAGTAGGCAACGAAACGTCAGGAAGGAGAAGAAGTTTTATATATGGACAACCGCATTTCAGCTCGGAAGTTTTAATTAATGTAGATTAAAGTTGTATAAAGAAAAGGCTCGTTAATTCTGCCTCCTCCTTCCACCACCCAAAAGCCATGCTTTCGAATTCAGTGATGGAAATCCACGTGTAAAAAAAGATTCAGTGTAAGAGAAATTATCAAAAAAATAAAGAAAAATTCCAGAATAAGAGCAGTACAGGGAAAGCGCGGGCTACACACCGTGGCGCCCTGCGGCAGGTAGGGGGCGTCTGCCCTGCCGGCTGCGCGGTCGCTGGCGGTGACGATGCGGTGGATGCGGCCCTCCGGCGTCACGTAGATCGACGCCTCCTGCACGCCCTCGTCCAGGACGACGCGCTTGCTCCGAAACAGCTGCCACTCCGACATGCTGCGGCTGCGGCTGCTCGCTCTGCTCCTGTCGGCACACACCCACCACAACGTCGCCAGCGCCCTTTGTAAAATGACGCAAAACTCACATTTGTTCAGTAATGATCTCGAGGATGAAACTCTTCTCTCCGTGTTTGCTTACAAATAAATATGTTTTTGGAAGGCGTCCTCCTAGAGCAAAACGAATTTTTTTTTTCTTTTCTTCTATTTCCCATACACTTTTCGCTGAACTTTCAGCATCATCTCTGGGCTAATATTCTCTTTCTGTTAAATAACAGGAAAAATGCTCTTTACTACTTGTACACATATAAGTTCGAGTTTTTAGCGTTCCGTGCCTCAATCGGTGAAAACCGGACCCTTATAAAGGATTACTTTGTTGTTCGTATATCCACCTGTCTGTCTGTCGTCCGACTCTTAAGACCCCTTTTCCTCAGGAACAAATGGACTATCAAGTTGAAATTTATGTCACATACTAAGATATATGGTGTCTTGAAGGTGTGAAATATATAAACTTGTAAGTCAATGCAAGCAAAAGTTAGGGTCATTTACGTCACATTTTGTTATTCGTAAACTCACTCATCAAAACCTGTAGGATAGTTCCCATTGATTTAGAATCATTAAATTTTGCAAGAAACAAAGTTTCGCTATACAACTAAAGTAAAAAGTATGAAAATTGTCCATTTATAATTATATCACATAAAAAGAATATACTTTTGTCATTTGTTATCCGTCTGTCTGTCTGTCCGCCTGATAAGACGCCTTTTTCTGAATAACAAGTACGATAGATGTACACAACAGAACATAATGTCACGTACTAATTTCTACGGTCCTTTGGCTGTGTAAAAAAGAAGCATCTAAGTCAGTTTAATCAAAAGATACGGCAATTTACACCACATACTTCTATACTCGCAAACTCACTCATCAAAACCTAGAGGGTACTTCTCGTTGAAATGGAGTCATAAAATTAGGAAAGAAGCAAGGCTTCACGTACAGCTAAAGGAAAGAATTCGGAAACTGTTAATTTGTAATCATATCTCACAGGAAAAAAATTGTGTATCATTTATTCAACTGTCTTTCTGTCGCTTTTTTCCTACGAATTAGACGAAAGATTTAAACTTAAAATACTGTCGCAAATCTCGCTATCTTACGAGTATCGATATCGATAACGGGTAAAAATCGTCAAGGTTGTTAATCCCCGGGATGAATGAACTATCTATATACATAACTGAGTTTTTACGGAGCCCTCGTAGCGCGAGTCCTATTCGCAGTTGGCCAATTCTTTGTACATACGTTTTTAAAAACTCGAATTTATATGTCTACAAGAAGTAAAGAGGATTTTTGACATTGGTTAATAGAAAGAAAATGAAAGGCCACTGATGATGCTGAAACTTCAGCGAAACACATCTGGGTAATAGAAGGGAAGAGAAAAAATTGTGCTCTGCACAAGGCTGATCCATTCCAAAAACAAATTTCATCTATTCAGTTGGCGATTGCGGTCAGGCTAGAGCCTTTGGAGAATATCTTATATTAAAGCAAGATACCTAGTATTTTACAAACTAGACTTACACTATATGATCAAAAGTATCTGGACGCCCCCATGTAATGCGGAATTGACCACTAGATATTACGAAGGGTGGATCCACCAGTACAAATGGAGGCGGGAGCTATTCTGTTGTGACTAGAGAAGCAGTAACAGCAAAAGACGTCGATAAGGAGAGGTCAATGACTTCGAAAAGAGACCAGTCGTTCCTTGTCACCTGAGTAACAGATACATCAGGGACATTTCATGCCTTCTAAAGCTGCCCAAATTGATTCACGGTGGTGTGATTGTAAAGTGGAAACGCGATGGAACAACAAGAGATAAACCGAGACCCGGCAGAGTTCATATACAGAATGTCAGGGATCGTCGAGTATTGCGGTGGTGGAAAAATTCGCATTAATTCAACAGAAGGAATTATACTTGAGTTCCAAAGTGGTATCAGCTCTCCATAACTCAAAACCTTTGAGTAGGGAGTTAAAAATAATGGGATACAATGGTCGAGCAGTTTATTATAAGACATACATTTTTCTAGTCAATGTTGAACGACAATTGGGCTGATTTACAAAGCGACGCCACCGGGCAATTGATGACTGAAAACGCGAATGAATCAGGATATACCCTGTGAAAATCCGATAGAATGCTTCGGGCTTGGCGAATGCCTGGAGAGCGTTACCTGCAATCATGTGTAGTGCTAACGGTTAAATACGAAGCAGGTGATGTTACGGTATGGTGAAGTTTTTCACTGTTAAACAATGTTTAAAAAAATGCTAAGAATGGGAACACCTTTTACAGCATTCTGTAGTGCGGACGGTAGACGATGATTGTATCGGTATGACAACGCACTAAGTCAGAGCAACATCTTCGAGGCAATGGTTTTTGGACAATGCCATTCCTGAAATGGATTGACCTGCCAAGAGTCCCGACATGAACGCAATGGAGCACTATGGGACGAGTTAGAAAGTTCGACTCCGCTTCACACCCCAAGTGTCTAACATCACTACCTTCCCTAGTTTCGGCTGCTGAGGCAGAACGGGCTGCCATTCCTCCACAAACATCTAGTCATTTCATTGAAAGTGCCTCCAGCAGAGTTTAAAGCGTCATAAAGACAAAGGATGCCCGCACCTCATGCTAATGTCCACTAACAGGATGCCTTTCATCAGATAGTGTACGTATTTTAGCGTAACTTTTAACAACAATACAAATACGTTCACAGGGATTCCATACGTCGAACTGGCTCTTCTCGAAATAATATTTATGTACAGTAACTTAAATATACACCGTAAGCTACTGTGCCCTGCATGGCGGAGGATATATCGTGCCAAAATTATCGATTTTCTTTCCTATTCCATTCGCGATCCGAACGAGAGCAAAATGACTGTCCATAAGCCTCTGTAAGCGCCATAATCTACCTTATTCTCATGATTGCTACGCGAGGTGTGCGATAGTGGCAGCACAATCGTCAAACAGTCTTTCCCGAATACAGGCCGTAGCAAACATGGTTTCCCATGAACTGACTGACTACCTAGGGTTTCAATTTAAGTTTTCCGGGCGTTTCTGTTATACTTTCGTGTGGGTTGTACCGAGCTGGTACGATCCTATCAGCATGCTGCATGTCTACTGCCAAGTCTGCTTGTTAACGAAACCGAACACTGGAACAATAGAGCTGGTCACTTGTATACGATCACCCCTACAGAATCCTTCTCAGAACCCTTTCAGCAATTCTGTCTTCCTTTCCCCTTTCCTTATACTAATTTTATGATCGTTACAATTCAGCATTATCGTTTCTTAGTATTACTCCTCAATACTTATACGATAAGATTTGGTCAATATGTGCACCAGCAAACTTGTAATCAGACAGTCAGGGTTCTTTACCTTTCTTCATCTATGTTACATTTTACTGTATCCATATTTAAAGATAGCTCTCATTCATTACAACGGGTGAAAAATTTGTCAGAGTCTTTCTGCAATCAATTATGATCTCTCGAAATACGATACTTTTTCTGGACAAACAGCATAGTAATTAAAATAAGTTATAGTGCTGCTATCCTGTCAGATAAATTTTTTACGTATATTCAGCGCAGCAAATATTAAGCATCCTCGACGAGCACCCGATTAGTTTGGTTTCTTTGCATCATTCTCCTCTATTAGTCAAATCACATATTTGCAAAGATACTCAGTATGTTTATCTTCGTTAGTAATCGAAGGTACGTTACAGAGTCGAGCGCGTTTCGCAATTCTAAAGAGACTGAATCTACCTGTTCAACTGAAGCAAACTATGGGAGCTGCGTGAAACCTAAATCAAATTTACAGCACCTCCTGAATACTAATTTAGCAACTTGGAGTTGCAGCTCTGATTCACCAAGACATTATAATTTATTTTTGTATAACGAGTCGATATAGTATTCTTGTCGTTCGGAATATGATGAATGTACTCTGTAGTAGCTTTATCATTCTCTGCAGTGCTGCAGCAAGAGGCTAGTTGAAGAGATATGACAACACGACGTATTGGAATCAGCTGTTACAGCTTGGATAACTTCAAAATCCCGTCGCGAAGATTTCTCCCAAAGCAGAGAACCTGTTGCCCCCTTCATCTAGCAACGAATAGTAAATCTACGTTCAGCGTTTCAGCGCTCTAACCTCGACGCAGGATATTAGTTGCCTGTCCATCAGACATCCATCAAAACAAAATATTATTGCTGTCTACACCGTAATTCGTGCACTGCTATTTTTTCCATGTCCTTTGATTCACATGTGTTCTGTCAATTATTATTGTATTTATTTATCATCGTTCATGTTGCAAAATTTTTTATCTGAATACAGTTTGTTTTGATCTAGGAAGAGACACTTCAGAGATGTGGAACGCTTAATCCTTTTAATTTCTGTAATACGAACTTGCTACACCACCAAATAAAGCGCTATGGACGTTGAAAGTTACTGACAGACTCGCTTTACCGATGTGTGCTTATATTCTTAACAGAAAGCTCTTGGATGTAATTAAAAGTTGGCATGCATAACCGAATTTTATAAAAAAAATTTTATCTAGTTCCGTACATTGCAAATTACAGAACAGTTAGAAACATAACGCGAATTCTAGTGTTGTGTAATTTTAACGTACTGAAACATACGTTGTGATGGGCGATGAAAACTTGTAGTAAATTGTTGCTACAGTTTAGATGGATATAATGTGCTTTCTAGCACGTATGATTGTAAATTACGGCAACTGGAACGCAATATATGAAAAAGATGAAAATCCTTCTCTGTGGACAGCAAACTGCATATGTCAAGGGACTGGATCAGTATTTTAACTCCACAGAAAATTTGCAGCGTGTGTAAAGAGTGAAATACCGTGTGAAGCGTCAGAAAAATGGAAGTGGAGAAAACGTAAAGGAAGAGTCCTAATACGGCAAGGTAGTAGCACATCTGACAACGAATCGAGCGGTGATTAAATATAAACACAAGATCGGCGATCAGAGACAAAAAAAATTCGCGACCACAATACATCGTTTATATTTGTGTCCAGTTAGGTTGTTGATGTTCGAAATCTTTACGTTTTTCATACATTAATCCAACAATAATGGCGCGTTATTAAAGTATTATTGATCTCTAGAACGAAGAGCATCCTAGGGCTGTGGATGGTTCGCTGGAGGACCTATGAAGTTTCACAAAGCGAAATATATTACACAATTGACAGAAAGAAGAAGAACAACAAAACGAATGGCAACAAAACGAATGGCAATGGCAGCGGCATAGAATTTTGTAAAATTGATTAACATTTGAAATTATAGTAAGGTCTGCGTAGCCAAAACTTAATATTTTGTGATATACTAACTTAAAGTTCAAAGTACCTGTAATACAAGCGGGCCCTCTAATATTTGTACATGGTTTTCGGAAGTCTGCCTGATCATTATGACGCTAAAAATTGTAATTTTTACATGAGATGACAAAGTTATTGTTTGCATGCCTCAGACAACTATAATTTGGAGACTGACTTGGACAAATACTGCATAACAAAAAAGTGAATCAACCAGAAGACATGGTCGAATGTCATTACACGTTCGTAAATGTACACGCCATCGGCGTGTATGTAAGTGATTACGGTTGCAATCCTCTGTGAAGTAGACCAACCACCGGAGAGCTTTAGTGTTGCTCGTGTTTAGTGTTGTTTCGAGGCCCAGTAGCATATCTAAGGAGCGTGAAGAGCGTCAGATGTTGAGTGACTACTGTGAAGGACGTATTAATGCCACGTATTCATGTGAGACAGCGTTATCAGTACCCGGCAGAGTTTCATTATAGGTCTCCAGTTGGCCGACTGATCGAATCATGCAGTACCCAGATTTGTGGGGTATTCAGACATGTCAGTGACCCGATGTTGGACTGTCTGGCAACGAGAGGGTCGATGACGTCTGATTCCCGCAAGGGAGAACCGTCGTATTGTGCACCAAGTACATCTGAATCCCTTCACATCCCTGACTGTCCCAAGCAAGTAACTGACTCCGTGCAACATTCTGTGTCATCTCTTACCACTGGTCGAAGATCAGCAGGTGCCAGACTAGGGAATTACTGTCCCATCCCTAGGTTGGCATTAACAACGAAACACAAACGGCCGCGATTGCAGTAGCGCCATGAACAAAAGCATGGATTGCTGAGGTATGGTGTCGCATTGTGTTCAGCAATGAATCGCGATTCTGCACTACCATGAATGACAATCGTCGGAGAGTAGGGCGGTGACCTGGGGAAATGACCCTTTCTTCCAATGTTTTGCAGGGGCGCAGTGGCGTTACTTCTGGCGCCACAGCGTGGGGAGCCATCGGATATGTCTGTAGGTCACGGCTGGTAGTGATTCAGGGAACTCTGATGGGACAACGGTACGTCACGAACATCCTGCGTCCCGAGCATTATCTCTCACGCGCCACTATGGCGGTGCCATTTTTCAGCAGGACAGTGCTGGTTCACACATGGCACATGTCTCTATATGAGGTGTCTGCGTGATGCCGAAGTTCTCCCGTGGTCAGCAGCATGTCAGCATGTGTTCTCAATAGAACATGTAGGGGACCAGTTCGGACGTCAACTTCGATCCAGCGCCAGAGTCGAGGATACAGGGATCAGCTGCAACAACTGTAGGTCACCTTGCTTCAGGAAACTTTATGTCTCTTTTGCCAACCTAATCAGTACATGGATCCAAGCCAGAGGCGGTGCAACGTCATACTATTATGGTGCTCGTACTCCGAAGTTCCTTTTGAGTTTGACTTAGTTTTGAAAACACTGAAGCAACGCAACACTCTCTCTCAACCCGTGAAGTTAGATTTCGTTTACTCCTCCCCTTCTGGGTGCTTCAGTTTTTGTCAGGCAGTGTAGTTTGTCTATTTGCAGGCGTAAGAGATGCGCTCAAAAGCGTTATGTGTCTTTGAGACATGCTAAATATAGAGAAAAATTATGGTAATAATTACGTCCATTTTCACTTTGGTGAAGTTATGAGATCCATTGATTGCTATAAACGCAACACAGCTGGGTGACCTGGGAGAAATCTCCAGCTGATGGTGGCGACGCGTTTACTGTCTTGACACACAGCCAAGCTGCTCCAGAAGTAGCGATTACGTCAGACGCTACCTCTCAGTGCAGCGTGTTTAGCGCGCCGCGGCACACGCTGAGCCGAGTGCACATCTGCTGATACTGTGAACACTTAATGAGATTGCATTTTCTGGGAGACGGTGCTTTCTATATATACTGCTTCGTGTTTTACAGATGCGACACCTCTTTTCTCGTCAGAAATTTGTATCGTATTGAGAACTTCATCGCGAAGGAAAATTTTTATTATATTAATTACGGCGGCAGGCGCAGGAACGACGGTTTAAATGTTGCAGAATACATTGCTTGCATTTGTAGATAAAGAAGGGGAGTTTGTAACTTAGAAAAGACTCAGAAATGAACTACATTACGTCTCGATGACTATTGTCAAACTCCATTCAGGCAACGTAGTTGGGACAAAATGAATACTGCTTTGTCCACTGCTAGTCATATATTGCTTTTTATTACATCTTCAGCTACACGGATGCTCTGCAAACGAAGCTTAAGTGCCTGGCAGAGGGTTCATCGAACTACTTTCACAATGATTCTCTATTATTCCACCCTCGAACAGCGAGCGGAAAAAACAGTACACCTAGATCTTCCCGTGCGAGCTCTGATTCCCCCAATTTTGTTACTATTATCGTTTCTCCATATGTAGGTCAGCGTCAACAAAATATTTTCGCATTCGGCGGTGATAGCTGGTAATTGAAATTTCGTGACAGGATCCCGCCGCAACGAGAAACGCGTTTTAATGATGTCCACCCCAAATCCTGTATCATGTCCGTCACACTCACTCCCCCATTTATCGATAATGCAAAACGTGCTGCTCTTCTTCTTTGAACTTTCTCGATGTACTCCGTTAATCGTATCTGGTGAGGATCCCACACCGCGCAACAATACTCCAAAAGCGGACGAACAAGCGTAGTATAAGCAGTCTCTTTAGTAGAAGTGTTGCTTCTAAGTGTTCTGCCAACAACTTGCAGTCTTTGTTTCGCCTTCCCCACAATATTTTATATTCGTTTTTTCTAATTTAAGTTGTTCGTAATTGTAATTCCTAGGTATTTAGTTGAATTTAAGATTTTTGGATTTGACTGATTTATCGTGTAACCACAGTTTGGTTCAAATGGCTCTGAGCACTATGGGACTTAACAGCTACGGTCATCAGTCCCCTAGAACTTAGAACTACTTAAACCTAACTAACCTAAGGACAGCACACAACACCCAGCCATCACGAGGCAGAGAAAATCCCTGACCCCGCCGGGAATCGAATCCGGGAACCCGGAACCACAGTTTAACGGATTCCTTTTAGCGCTTATGACCTCACACTTTTCATTATTTAGGGTCAATCGCCAATTTTCGCATAATTCAGACATCTTTTCTAAATCGTTTTGCAGTTTGTTTTGATCTTATGATGACTTTACTAGTCGATAAACGACAGAATCATCTGCAAACAACCTAAGACTGCTTGCTGCTCGGATCGTCTCCGAATTCGTTTATATAGATAAGGAACAGGACAGGGCATATAAAAGGACCCTGGGGAACGCTATAAATCAATTCTGTTTTACTCGATGAGTTCCCGTTAGTTACAACGAACTGCGATCTCTCTGACAGGAAATCACGATTCCAGTCGCATGACTGAGATGATATTCCATAAACACGCAATTGTGAGGTACAGCGCCAAAAGCTTCTGGAAACCTAGAAATACGGAATCAATTTGAAATCCCTTGTAAATATTAATAAGCTAAAATGTTACTACGGTAGCACGTAAGACAACATAGCCTACACAGGATTGAATTTTGTGACACGTTAAATCATATCGACCACCTAGTCGGTAGTGTACGAGTAGCTTACTGCAGGCGCCTCTTCTGCAGTGTCAGCGAGTTGTTTTGTCTGAGAGTGCACAGGAATTTCGACAGCTTTTCGTTCAGGTGGGGCGCAAAAGCACGACTGGTAAATTGCTCGCGCGCTGCCACTGAGTTGCTCAGTTTTGATTGAATTTGACACAGTTAAACATCAAGAAACATACCAACACTCATTCACTATGAGAAACGGTTCGTGAGTACTGCGAACAGTTTCATTTCTTCTTTTTTTCCTTAATATAGGTACCGTTGTATGATGATATAAGATTACCAGACAAAAAGTTGAGTTATCCCACTGCGCACGCACAGATGATTCGTTAAGCCTTTACAGTTAGGGCAACGATGAAGTGAGGTACTCAACCGTGCGCGCACTGCCTGTACGTGATCATAAGGCAGTATCGATTAGTGAGACATTTATGTTTCAAGCGGAAGTTATGTGTAAAAATGGATAAATGTAAGGACGTGACAAGAGTGACAAAAGGGGCAACGTGCTTGGCAGTGCCCAAGGCTATACGATGTGTGAAGCTGCTGGATTTGTTGGTGTTTCGCGGCGGATTGTTCAACGTATCTAAAAGCAGTGGTGTAACTCGTGGCCAGGAAGCACGAAATTAGAATTGTAGTCGGAAAAATATTCTGACTGAGTGGACCCGGAGGCGCGTTTCGCAGCTTGTGAAACAAAATCACTCCCAAACCAGACAGCAATTGCTGCAAGCAGTGAATGAAGGTCCAAGGAAGAGGATGCTGGTAGACCTCCTTAATTCATATAATCTTATGCGAACCGTATTCTTTCCAACGAGAGTGCAAGGGAACAGTAGAACAACCATAGACAACATTTTTGTTCATTCCTCATTACAAGAAGGGCATTCTGTTAGCAAAAAGGTGAATGGCCTTTCAGATCATGATGCACAAATTTTAACTCTAAAAGATTTTTGTGCAACAACACGTGTTAAATATAGTCATCAGCTGTTTAGGAAAGCTGATCCAGTTGCTGTAGAGACCTTTGTAAACCTTATCAAGGAACAAGAGTGGCAAGATGTTTATATAGTAGACGATAAATATAATGCTTTTCTCAAGACATTTCTCGTGCTCTTTGAAAGTTGCTTTCCGTTAGAACGTTCAAAACAGGGTACTAGCACAAACAGGCAGCCTTGGTGGCTGACTAGAGGGATAAGAATATCTTGTAGAACAAAGTGGCAATTCTATCAAAACGTTAGAAACAGTCAAAATCTAAATGCAGCAGCCCATTACAGACAGTATTGTATGGTGCTTAAAAATGTTATTAGGAAGGCAAAAAGTATGTGGTATGCAGATAGAATAGCTAAGTCTCAGGATAAAATTAAAACCATATGGTCAGTCGTAAAGGAAGTGGCTGGTCTGCAGAGACAGGTCGAGGATATAGAATCAGTGCCTAGTGGGAATTTCCGTGTTACTGATAAGTCGCTTGTATGTACAGTATTTAATAATCACGTTCTGAATATAGCAGGTGAACTAAATAGAAACCTAGTCCCAACAGGGAATCATATAGCGCTCTTAGAAAAAAGTGTTCCGAGACTGTTACCTGAAATGCTCCTCCATGATACTGACAAGAGGAAGATTGAGTTAATAATTAAATCACTAAAGACCAAGAACTCTCATGGATATGACGGGGTATCTAGCAGAATACTGAAGTATTGTTCTATGTATGTTAGCCCAGTACTTAGCCATATCTGTAACTTTTCCTTTAGGAGTGGTCGGTTTCATGAACGATTAAAGTACTCGGTAGTGAAGCCACTTTATAAAAAGGAAGACAGGGATAATGTTGACAATTATAGACCTATTTCTATGCCATCGGTGTTTGCTAAAGTTATCGAGAAGGTTGTATATACAAGGTTACTGGAGCATTTAAATTCACATAATTTGCTGTCAAATGTTCAGTTTGGTTTTAGAAATGGTTTAACAACTGAAAATGCTATATTCCCTTTTCTCTGTGAGGTTTTGGACGGATTAAATAAAAGGTTGCGAACGCTAGGTGTTTTCTTTGATTTAACGAAGGCTTTTGACTGTGTTGACCACAAAATATTACTGCAGAAGTTGGACCATTATGGAGTAAAGGGAGTAGCTTACAATTGGTTCGCCTCTTACTTTAAGAACAGAAAGCAGAAGGTAATTCTCCGCAATATTGAGAGTGGTAGTGATGCTCAGTCCCAATGGGGCACTGTTAAGTGGGGCGTTCCCCAAGAGTCGGTGCTGGTGCCACTGCTGTTTCTTATTTATATAAATGATATGCCTTCTAGTATTACAGGTGATTCAAAAATATTTCTGTTTGCTGATGACACTAGCTTGATAGTGAAGGGTCTTGTGGGTAATAGTGAAACAGTATCAAATAACGTAGTTCATGAAATAATTTCGTGGCTTGTGGAAAATAATTTGATGCTAAATCACAGTAAGACTCAGTTTTTACAGTTTCTAACTCACAATTCAACAAGAACCGATATTTTGATCATACAGAATCGGCATATTATAAGCGAGACGGAACAGTTCAAATTCCTAGGCGTTCGGATAGTAAGCTGTTGTGGAAAGCCCATGTTCAGGATCTTGTTCAGAAACTAAATGCTGCTTTATTTACCATTAGAACAGTATCTGAAATGAGTGACACTTCAACACGAAAAGTAGTCTACTTCGCATATTTTCATATGCTTATGTCGTATGGTATTATTTTTTGGGGTAATTCTTCTGATTCAAAAAGGGTATTTTTGGCTCAAAAACGGGCTGTTCGAGCTATATGTGGTGTAAGTTCGAGAACTTCTTGTCGACTCCTATTCAATAGTCTCGGAATTCTTACATTGCCCTCACAGTATATATTTTCTTTAATGTCGTTTCTTGTTAGCATCATTAGCCTATTCCCAAGAGTAAGCAGCTTTCACGCAGTTAATTCTAGGCAGAAGTCCAATCTGCATGTGGAATGCACTTCATTGACCCTTGTGCAGAAAGGAGTGCAGTATTCTGCTGCATCCATTTTCAATAAGCTACCACAAGAACTCAAAAATCTTAGCAGTAGCCCAAACTCTTTTAAGTCTAAACTGAAGAGTTTCCTCATGGCTCACTCCTTCTATTCTGTCGAGGAGCTCCTGGAAGAGCTAAAAAATTAAGCAAATTCCAGTGTTACATTGTTGATTTTCTGTATTTAAATTTACGACTCGTCACCTGAATATGTTTTTTTATATTTCATTTTATCTGTTTCTAATATCGTGTTATAATTTCAAGTATTGACTCGTGCCATGACCATGGAGACTTCTCCTTAATTTGGTCCCACGGAACAATAAATAAATAAATAAATAAATTCCAACGTGTTAGCGAGAGCACATTGCACGCCAACTGCATGCAGTGGACGTTTAAACCTGACAGCAGTTTCTGCAGGCAGTGAATGAAGGTCCATTCCAACCTGTTAGCGATAGATCATTGCGACGGGAATTGCACGCAATGAACACTTGGAGTCGGTCACCTCGCAAGAGGCCATTGCTCACTCAGGGACTTAAAGACTACAACAGCAAATCATCGGGCTGGAGCAATGTGTGAGTGGCTTTCTGAACATTCTCCCACCAGATTCTGGATGCGACGTACCTGCGCAGCCTAGTGGCCTCACTTCCTAATCGAATCCACGGGATTATCGACAGGCGGAATTACACAGGATTAAATGATGCTTGTAATGATTCCTCTAAGGGCTACATTGTTTTGTGCTGTGAGTTTAGCAACAGCTGGAAGAAACAAGGGAATGAACGAAGATTGGATCTCTTCGATATAATTATAATTAGAGCGTTCAGGACAAGGATACAGGACGAAATAGGAAAATTTTGTTTAAGGAATCGCCGTGGTACTCGTACGACTTGATTTATGAAGGACAAAACGAAAAGTTTTGTGAGACTCACCGCACGAAGAACTGCGCAAATGGTCAAGACTCAATTGCATTCTGGTCGCCTGGATGACATGAATGTATGCACAAGAAGTCCCTACATGGCTTCTATTGCCTTTTCTGCGAAAAGCGTTTTTTGCATTATATACCTATATGTGGTAATTCTTACACCACAGGTGGATATAAATCTTGTTTTATATTTATTTCGCCGTCCTCAGATCGTATTTTCCTTATTAGCCATGGCTGAAAATTGAATCGAGTCAGAAACGGCGATCAGCGTGGTATGGTCATCCTGTTCTGTGGGAAAATCCCCTCACTAAATTACTCCTATAGATAAGTAAACTAAGAAAGCGAAACGAAGAAACCGTAATTTACGTGAAGTGGTTGACGTCATACACGAGATAATAACAGCGAGACCTCCAATGCTTATCAAAATCTGAGGTCCGACAGAGCCACTAAACTAACAAGTTATTATTTCATAACATCACTGAATGAGACGGATAAAAGTTGATTGATAGAAGTTAGGTAACAGAATGAGACACAACTCTGATCTAAGTTAAGTAATGGATCAGAAGCAGAAAAGTACAAAAGTTTCTTATACGCAAACCGTTTACGAGTTACGAATACCAGGTTAGAGAAATGATGTGGAAAGAAAATGCTTTACCGACATTCTTTTCGCGAAGAAATTAGCATTTAGACTATAATAAAGGAAGAAAATCGTATGTAACGTTCAATATTAACAGTAACAAGAATACATTACGATTTCCATAAATGTATCATGTCTACATCGCATAGGTCTAGACAGGATACATTTATGAAAGTGTAATAAGGCTGTAGACCAATAGGCCTCGTTTTCGGAATCGATTTCCTTTATGTACAGGGCAGAACGGTTAATTTCACCCTAATATTTTATCTGTTTCTAAATAAGAAGTATTGCACTTGCGGTCAAAGGCGCTGCAGTCCTGGACTGTGTGGCTGGTTCCGGCGGAGGTTCGAGTCCTCCCTCGGGCATGGGTGTGTATGTTTGTCCTTAGGATAACTTAGGTTAAGTAGTGTGTAAGCTTAGGGACTGATGACCTTAGCAGTTAAGTCCCATAAGATTCACACACATTTGAACATTTATTGTACTTGATGAAAAGATTATGATCGTTTGTTCCTTTTTCTTTGACTCTCTCTCTCTCTCTCTCTCTCTCTCTCTCTCTCTCTCTCTCTCTCTAACTCTCTCTCACACACACATATATATATGGTCATTATATACGGTCCGCCTTTTCATCTCAGAGCAACACTTGCAACCTATATCCTCAGTTATCCTCGTATGCTGGATATATTCCAGTCTCTGTCTCCTCTACAGTTTTTACTCTCTACAGCTCCCTCTAGTATCTTGGAGGTATCTCCTGATGTATTAGCAGATGTCCTATCATCCTGTCCCATCTTCTTGTCAGTGTTCTCCATATCTTTCTTTCCTCTCTGCGCAGAACTTCCTCATTCCTTGTCTTATCAGTCCACCAAATTTTCAACATTCGTCTCTAGTACCACATCTCAAATGCTTCGATTCTTTTCTGTACCGGTTCCCCACAGTCCATGTTTCACTACCATACAACGCCCGGCTCCAAACGTACATTCTCAGAAATTTCTTTCTCAGATGAAGACGTATGCTTGATACTAGTAGATTTCTCTTGGACAGGATTGCCCTTTTTACCAGTGCTAATCTGCTTTTGATGTTCCTCTTGCTTCGTCTCATGAGTTATTTTACTGCCTAGCTAGCAAAATTCCTTAACTTCACCTACATCGCGACCATCAATCCCAATGTTAAGTTTTTCGCTGTTCTCATTTCTGCTGCTTCTCATTAGTCTTTGTTCGATTCACTCTCAATCCATATTCTGTACTCATTAGACTGTTCATTTCACTTAGCAGACCTTGTAATTCTTCTTAATTTTCACTGAGGATAGCAATATCATGATCGAATCTTATCATTGATATCCATTCACCTTGAATTTTAATTCCAATCTGGAATCTTTCTTTTGGTTTCATCATTGCTTCTTCGATGGATAGACTGAACAGTAGGGGCGAGAGACTACATTCCTGTCTTACACCCTTTTTAATCCGAGCACTTTGTTCTTGCTCTTCCACTCTTATTATTCCCTCTTGGCTCTTGTACATTTGTGTATTACACGTCTCTGCTTGTAGTTTACCTCTATTTTTATCAGAATTTCGAACATCTTGGACCATCTGACACTGTCGAACGCTTTTTCCAGGTCGATAAATCCTATAAACGCGCTTTGTTTTTCTTTAGTCTTGCTTCCAGTGTCAACCACAACGTCAGAACTGATTCTCTGGTCTCTTTACCGTTCCTAAAGCTAAACTGATCGTCATCCAACACGTCCTCAATTTTCTTTTGCATTCTTCTGTTTATTATTCTTGTCAGCAACTTGGTGGAATTACCACCGTTGCTTTTAAGGGGGCATTGTATGTCCTATGCCGCCAATGTTAAATTATCGAATTTTGTGACCCATTATCTTGGAAACATTTTAAGGCACCAACTTACAATTTTCCATAATTATTCAATGCACCTTTCTTGATACACTGAACTAGAGTTATTACTAAAATTGTATTGTGGGGCATGTTATCGTTTTTTTCCCAACACTCAATTTTTTGACAGAATTTTATAAATAAATGAACATAAAAACAAAACAACTCAGAATATTTCAATTATTCTAGTTCCATGTGTGTTGAATCTCACACTTGGCATGCTGCGAAAATTCCATGTCTCTACCATCAGTACTTTTTTAGAAAACGGGTCATTTATTGGAAAAAAATGTTGTTCAGAGATATTGAGGTTTAAAACTTTTTTTATTACAAATTCTTATACATACTTACGTTTCTGCATCTTTTATGCACTAGAATTGCCCTGGCCCATAGTCTGTGTCTTCTTCAATGTCACAATAGCCCAGTGCTTGCCTCCTCCTTTTCTTTTTTGCTTCTTTTGTCATTTGCTGAGCAGCTAACTCTGCTTCACGTACACGAAATTCATCCAGTTCCCGTAGTCCTTTAGCTGTGTTCTGTCCAAATCTTAGCCCTAACTTCTCCAGAACGTTAAGTCTTTGATACTTCCCACCACTAAAAATTATTACAGCAACAGAAATTGCTAACTTTAGAGTCATAACGCCCACTAATACATTTTTAGGCACACAGCACCACACAACATTATTGAAGCATTCATTCATTACCATGTAAACACTTGTTTACTAGCTCAGGATTTTCCAGATCTATGTAAATACATAGGTTTGATTGCCTCCATTACTGCCAAAGGAAGAGAATCTTTATGTGTAAATTCATGCAGGGTGACAGAAAATTCAGCTTGCCTATATTTACCCGAAGTGTTTGGTGTAGGTGGACACAAAGCATGACATGGCTTTTCATCGGTTGATATTCGATGAAAGGAAGTGCTCCACACAGCTCTTGTAATCTTCTCAAAATTGACACAGTTATCTCTAGTGGCCTTCCCATAATATTCTTGTAATTCATCAACTACTTTGTCTGTTTGTCTCTGAGCACATTTTATTGTCTTGCCATCAGACAGTTTTGTGTTACCCAGCTAGGTTTTTAGGTTACGCAGACGTGTTCCCATCCTTATCCTGACATGGCCAACACACTCAAGTTTTTGTATAGGAACATCATGTGGCTTACTGTTTTGTACTTCAATGAAAGCCTTGCTGTTTCCATCACCTAAGTAATTCACATATCTGACACCTCTCTCCTTCTACGAACGGTAGAAAATGTTAACTGCTCCTTTTACCTCCGTTCCTCCACTTGTGCCATCATAATTTTGTATACACTGCTGCTTATGAAGTAATCTGTTCTTCTGATTCATTGTACAACCTAGGCAGTACTTACTGAGAACTTGAAAATCCAAAACTTTTCCATTGTGAATACTTATTGCACAAGTAATACCATTTTTAGAACTAAACCCACGCTTTTGCAAGAATCCATCCACAGCAATGCTGATGTCTGTGTCAACAGCTTCTGATGTATCAGCATCCACTGAATCTTCAGCCACAGCATTTACAGAGTCCTCAATTGCTGTTACATATTTAGTGTACCTAGAAGGTAGTTTTGGCAAATTCAACACAATGCAGAGACCATTACCAGCCCTTGCACCTATACCAATGCATCTAAGGCCTTAGAAAAGTCTCACTTTAGTTCCATACAATTCATTACCGGAACACTTTGATGAAGTATGAAATTCTTTTTCGTTTTTGCACTTCTGACATTTAATAATTAATTTAAACACAACAACTATTGGAGCTCCAATATCCTCATAAAGCTTAACTTCACCACCACAAAGACAGCAAGAGACAGTTTCAGAAAGAACTTGTGCAAGGATTTGCAGATCAATAATGACGTTGTCCATAATATCATTACTTTTGCCACTGTCACCCGTTTCTAAAGTTACTTTTCTTTTCGATGCACTAGGGGGCGTGGTCACTTCAGAAACATTATCGGCCAGCCGGGGTGGCCGAGCGGTTCTAGGCGCTACAGTCTGGAACCGCGCGACCGCTACGGTCGCAGTTTCGAATCCTTCCTCGGGCATGAATGTCTGTGATGTCCTTAGGTTAGTTAGGTTCAAGTAGTTCTAGGTTCCAGGGGACTGATAACCTTAGAAGTTAAGTCCCATAGTACTCAGAGCCATTTGAACCATTTTTAGAAACATTATCGTGGTTTCCTTCATTTCTAGCACACATGTTTTCAAGTACTTCAGAAGAAAATGCATGTCTCACATATCTGTTACCCGCAAATTTGCGTTTCTTGAAGTTACTTTTACGCTTAGTCATCTTATTTACGTATAAAAAGCAATAGTAGTTAGTTTACTACAAAAATAGCCGATAATCACACTACTTTCAACGAAAACTAGTATCAGAAACAAAGGACAGATTAGTTTATTCGTATTGCCAATTTCTGAGACATAGCAGTGGGCACGAAACAAAGCACTTCACAGCCTTTTAGACTGTGCAGTCCCCAAGATATGACTGCTCAACTGTGGTAGCATATGCGTAGCCACGAAATTTGACAGTCACACGTCATCATTGAAAATATTATTTGAAGGTTTCACAATTGTCTGATTTTAACGTATTGTATACCAAAAGTTTTGTGGAAAGTCCGAAGTACATTATGGAGTAGAAAACAGAAAATCTCAAATTTCAACGAATTTCACGTACAATGTCCCCTCAAAGTCACCGAAGGTTGTATTGACTTTTCTATACAGTCAGTCTGTCCTTCCGACAGTCATTTCTTTTTCGATTTCTTCACATTTTTCATGCAACCATTTCGCCTTAACTTCCCTGTATTTCCTGTTTATTTCATTCCTAAGCGACTTGTATTTCTGTATTCCTGAGTTTCCCTGGACATTTCTTTACTACCTTCTTTTGTCGATCCAGTGAAGTATTTGCTCTGTTACTCAAAAGTTTCTTCGCTGTTACCTTCTTTGTACCTATGTTTTTCTTTCCAACTTCTGTGATTGCCATTTTTAGAGATGTCCATTCCTGTTCAGCTGAGGTACCTACTGAACTATTCCTTATTGAAGTATCTGTAGCCTTAGAGAACTTCGAGCTTAACTCTTCATTCCTTAGTACTTCCGTGTCTCACTTCCTTGCGTATTGATTCTTCCTGGTCAGTCTCTTGAACTTCAGCCTACTCTTCATCGCTACTTAATTGTGATCTGAGTGTATATCTGCTCCTGGTTATGCCTTACTATCCAGTATCTGATTTCGCAATTTCTGCCTGACCATGATGTAATCTAGCTGAATCTTCCCATATCTCCCAGCCTTTTCAAGTAACCCCCCTCCCTCCCTCTTGTGATTCATTAATAGAGCATTCGCTATTGCTAGCTCAAATTTATTGCCGGACCCAATTAGTCTTTCACCTCTCTCATTCCTAGTATCAAGACCATATTCTCCCATAACCTTTTCTTCCACTCCTTCCCCTACAACTGTATTCCAGTCTTCCGTGACTATTAGATTTTCATCTCCCTTTAGGACTGAATTACCCATTCAATAACCACACTTACTTTCTCTACCTCTTCATCTTCAGCTTGCGACGTCGGCATCTATACCTGAACTATCGTTGTTGGTGCTGGTTTGTCGTCGATTCTGAGCTGTTCACAGTAACACGCTCTCTGCCCTACCTTCCCAGTCATAAAGAACTGTACGCCCGTTCTACTATTCTCTACTGCTATTGATATTATCCTGTACTCGCCTGACCAGAAATCTTTTTGTTCTTTCCATTTCACTTCACTGACCCCCACTGTATCTAGACTCAACCTTTGCAGTTCCATTTCCAGGTTTTTTAGCCTCCCTTCCACGTTCAAAATTCTGACATTCCAGGCCCCAACCCGTAAAACTTTATCCTTCCGTTGATTATCCAGTCTTTTTCTCATGGTCACCTCCCTCTTGGCAGTCCCCTTGCGGAGATCTGGATTGGGGAACTATTCCGGAACCTTTTGTGAATGGAGAGATCGTCATGACACTTTTTCAATTACAGGCCACTTGTCCTGTGGATACACATTATGTCTCTTTAATGTAGAGTTTTCCATTGCATTCTGCATCCTTATGCTATTGATCAGCGCTGACTCTTCCGGATTTAGTGGCTGTTTTCCACCCCAAGGGCAAGAGAGTGCCCTGAACCTCTTTCCGCTCTTCTGCCCTTTTTGACAAGGACGTTGACAGAATAAGAGTGACTTCTTTTGCCGAAAGCCTTGGGCCACCAATGCTGTTGATTTTTATTCAAGATTTAAGCGCTGGTTGTGTTCGAACCTAGGACCGAGACGTTTTTATTAGGACCCATAAATCACGAATGCTTACTAACATATAATACAGAAGTAATAATAGTCTAAGCCATAAGTGATTTCTTTCCGTAATCTTTCTTAGGAGGCTAGAAGAATATCTTCGTGGAACAGAGACATGACACATAGCGAGAAAATCGGGAAAAACTACATTATCGACGCTTTGAAGTAGCGTTTGCGGTGGCACAATCATCGGTTATTCTTCAGTTCACAGTATTGTTAGTTAAACAAAGCAGTACTAACTTTTAATAAACGTGTCACTGTTGTTAAAGTCCTCCATAATGTACTGATCAGAAACAAGCGTCGGGTAATTTGTGAAAAGGAATTCGTAGGAAATGAGAGTCATAACGAATTTTCAGAGAGGAAGCTCTGTTAATGAGTACTTAATTGTAAATTTAAGAACTAACTCATGTAACTACCATTAGTTCTGCTTCGCAAAGCATTGTGTCTTTTCCGTAGTGGTATTACTGCTCTTAGTTTTAAAACAAGTAATTCCAGAAATATGTATATGTTAATATAACACCAATAGCAGTAGTCTTATTAAAAACAGTGCTTTGAAATGTAGTAGCAAACTTCACATTCTACTCAATTCCTCTAAACACCAACATGCCCGTACAGCGCCCGCAGCTAATCTAACGGTCTGGTCATGTGCAGTTGTAACATGAAAACTGTTAGGCTGAATACAGAGGTTTTTATAGAAGAGCCAAGGTACAAATATAGCATAAAGCAGATATTGAAGCAAGTGCTTAGTACGCATATTTTATCTAGAACCGTAGGCATTTTATTTGTGTAACCGGTTTCCAAGACACACAAAGCATTTGCTAATGAACGAGAGGATCAAATAATTGTCCTTATATGTCTTCGAAGAACTAAGCGCATTCACCTTTTATATTTACATGAGCTCTTAGTATGTAGAAATCGCCCGTTCTTTCACTTAAAATTACTCTTGTGAAAACTACGCAAATTAGCAAAGTGCCAGTTGGTGACAATACGAACGGTACTGAAGAAGTCTGAAGCAGACTGCAGCAAAATAGCAAAAATTTTCGAGTAATTTCATCATAAATGATTATTATGGTTAAGGGCACTAGCCTGTCTGGGTCACTGGGGCCCTTTTCATCATTAAAGAACCAATTGCCATATGATAAACCACCACGTCCACGTATTACTCCTGAGAATACAGCACCGCTAGTTATAATACTTTCCCAGTTAACACTTAGGTTTTAGTGAAACCAGATATGGAGTTGCGATAAGTGTCAGTTTCTCTACAAACATTTACATTTTGGTTTTTCAGCTTGCTTTCATCACAGTGTTTACGGATCATCTATTTCTCGGCTATAAAAGTGCTATTCTCCTTTTGTTAAATGTTTCACTGTGTCATGAGTCAAGAAATTCCATCAATTTGCCTATGAAAGAGATTCCAATACCAGGTGATAACAAAGTTCTTGGATTCCTCTATCTAGAGGTGCGTCATACAGTTCTATGAAGAAGGTTTGTTTCAGTAAGGAGCTACTTCAGCTTTAAACTTTCCCTCTGAATCACCTGAAAAAAAGGTAAAAGAAACAGTCAGGTTGAGAAGACTTTTACAAGCACTGGACATATTTCCTCGAAAGAAGGATTCACTTCATACCTTCGAGGAAAATAATACCACTCCTCCTTCTTCCGCACCATTTCTTTGCAGTACAGAGCCGTTCATCTACCTAATGTAGACTGCAGGAAGAAACAAAACAAGAGATAATTAAAAAATTAAATGGACCAGTAGGAGAAGAGAAGGTAGTCTTATTTAAGGACTAATGCGAGGAATATTCGGAAAGTAAGAAACGATAGGTCGCGAAATGGAAACCACAGTGAAAATCAAAACTGTTTTCTTTGCAGTAGTTAGCTACACCTTCCAGCTACTTCTCTGCACAGTCGCCGCTCAGACTTAGACATCTGTTGTAGCGTTGTACCAACTTTTCAATTACCTCGTTATAGAAGACAGCCGCCAGTGCTTTTCGACAGTTTTCTTGTCTGGACTGCAGCTGGTTGTCTGTGGCAAAATATAGCTTCAGGCGAAATCATTCACCAGGCCCTCATACTCGGCGGGAGACGCTAATTTCTAGCCATCTTTACGATCTCATTGTGAGCTCAGAACTGAAAAGAGCGACGTGGTGCGATGGACGGACGTACTAAACACAGTGCCCAACCCATCTGTGCAAAGCTTCATCAGATTTTCACTGTATTTTCCATTTAGCGACCGATCGTTCCTTACTTTCCGAATAACCCTCGTATTAGTCATTTTAAACTGCGTCAGCGCTTTGTTGTTCAGATATCGAACTTGTAAGGCAGATATATTCATTCTCTGAGTACGATTGCGAACAACACCATCACGTATTTTAGACGGACTCCGATGTCTTCCAAACCGAATGTCTAAGCACAAGTATTTGCTGTTATTATCACACATTCTCTGGTTTATATGTGTTCATTGCACGCGCTAAACAAAATCTACTAACAATATCAGATTTAAAATCTATATTAGTAGCATGCGTATGTGAAAACATGAAATAAGTTAGCGAGTTGAAAAATAAAACATTAACGCATCTTAAAGGTGAGTAAAATGTTGTCATTTACAGAAGTATTAGTTAACTTCAAGACATGTAGGTTACCAAACTTTAAAATATAAACTCCTATCAGCTTGAGTAACAGGATGGTAAGACACATGGTTAGTCACAAAGAATCGCTGGAGGGATAAGTGTAGAGATACAGAGAGATTAAAAAATATAGCGTAGCATACAAGTGCAGCGGAAAGGATTGCTACAAAGAAATAAAAACGAAAGAAGCAAGAACACTAAAATAAACAACTTGTATACAAAGTTCTCAAAATATATGGAAGGTACTGTTGGATTGCCCAATATTTTATCGAGGAGAATGTAGTAGTTTCCAATCACATAAATAACAGATGGCTAGCTGTAGCGTCACTGTGAATAAAATTTACGATTAAGAATGGCGCCTGGTAAATCGGTATCGCGAGTTCCCAAGTCAGATTACGCAATGCGCCTCTCAGCTGACAGCCATTTCGCAACATCAGAAGCAGATAATGGACGAGGAGTTCCCGCAATCACTGCTAATGTGGGTTACGGGATCAGCACGTCCAAGCTGGGGCTTGGCTCAAATACACTGGGTCATTAACTGTCCAATTCGCTTAGCGGGGTATCATCCCTAAACAGCTTTATCAGACGCATGTTCCGCTAAATTTTGAGGTCCCTTGTTGCGAATCGTAAATGAAAATGATTTTATAATTGAAAGCGTGGAAAACAATGGGATAAGATCTTACAATCTAAAAGAACCAGACGAGACAGAGTTGTTGCAATTGTTAAAGCTGTTACCTTGAACAAAATCGTACTAGACGAATGAAGCGAGGCGTACATTCGTATGTTGTAGCTAGTGAGAACTCGTCAAATCGAACCGCAAAGAGTTCCGAAAACGCTGAGGGAAGTCTAGGAGTATTTGAAATGTTATGGCGTGGAACAAAGTTTCAGATTTATCTAAAATATGAACAAGCAATGGGAATTATTTTAAACAGTATATCTGACGCAAATTACGCAAAATGAAAATCTTGCGTGCAAGAAAGTCACGTTAAGTCAGATGAACTGGATCGGGATATGCGATAATTGGCAAATTGTTGTTGTTGTTGTGGTCTTCAGTCCTGAGACTGGTTTGATGCAGCTCTCCATGCTACTCTATCCTGTGCAAGCTTCTTCATCTACCAGTACCTACTGCAACCTACATCCTTCTGAATCTGCTTAGTGTATTGATCTCTTGGTCTCCCTCTACGATTTTTACCCTCCACGCTGCCCTCCAATGCTAAATTTGTGATCCCTTGGTGCCTCAAAACATGTCCTACCAACCGATCCCTTCTTCTAGTCAAGTTGTGCCACAAACTTCTCTTCTCCCCAATCCTATTCAATACCTCCTCATTAGTTACGTGATCTACCCACCTTATCTTCAGCATTCTTCTGTAGCACCACATTTCGAAAGCTTCTATTCTCTTCTTGTCCAAACTGGTTATCGTCCATGTTTCACTTCCATACATGGCTACACTCCATACAAATACCTTCAGAAACGACTTCCTGAGACTTAAATCTATACTCGATGTTAACAAATTTCTCTTCTTCAGAAACGATTTCCTTGCCATTGTCAGTCTACATTTTATATCCTCTCTACTTCGACCATCATCAGTTATTTTACTCCCTAAATAGCAAAACTCCTTTACTACTTTAAGTGTCTCATTTCCTAATCTAATCCCCTCAGCATCACCCGATTTAATTTGACTACATTCCATTATCCTCGTTTTGCTTTTGTTGATGTTCATCTTATATTCTCCTTTCAAGACACTGTCCATTCCGTTCAACTGCTCTTCCAAGTCCTTTGCTGTCTCTGACAGAATTACCAGCCTCGAGGCACATTTTAGCAGCTAGTTGCTCATGCCGTGATCAACAGATAAAATGTGTGTTTAAAACGGATATACATTGCTATTTTGTACAGTTCAATTCTTCCAATCACGCAGTCCCTTGTACATTTTACCGACTCAGAGCAGCGTACAAAATGTCGTTTCACTGCAATGTATCAGTGACTCTTCGACATGAATAAGCGTCCATATGCCGCTCTTTATACTCCGCGCGACGTTAACTTCATCAGTAATTTGCTTTGCCACGAAAACTACCGACAGTGTTGTGGACAACACGTCGTTGTTGGTGCATTAAAGAGGAGTGGGTTTTAAATCCCCATCTGGAAATTTAGACTTACATTTGCCACACCTTCCTTAAATGATTTCACGTGAATGCGGGTATAGTTTCTTTGGATAGATCGCAGCAGATTTCTTTCTTATTCGTATCCAGTACAGCAACGTTTGCGACTTTAACGGCCTAGACGCCGTCGCGGTACTAATTCTAACCTTCATTCCCCTCTCCCCCCTTTCTTCTTAATGCTGGAAACCTTTATTGACAGCTATTGAGAATTATTGTGCGCCGCCGTCTTTTAGACATCGAGCACAACTAACGTTCACAATGATACAAAATTGTTAAGGCTTTGTGGCCACTTGTTGACAAACTGCCTATTGGCTTCTGTCTCGGGTTCTTCGGCCGACGTTCATCTAATGATTTTTCTGACGTTTCGCCAGCACGAGTGGCTGGCATTGTCAAAGCTTCACCCTCCATTGCCGGTGGTGAACTGGAGCCGAGCTCGCTGGCCGCAGACTATATGTACCTGGCGCGCCAACGTCCGAGGGCTTCTCCACGGTCATTTCTGGTGCGGTAGCAGGTAGCAAGAGGAGAACCGCACCGGAAATGACCGCGGAGAAGCCCTCGGACGTTGGCGCGCCAGGTACATATAGTCTGCGGCCGCGAGCTCGGCGCCAGTTCACCACCGGCAATGGAGGGTGAAGCTTTGACAATGCCAGCCACTCGTGCTGGCGAAACGTCAGAAAAATCATTAGATGAACGTCGGCCGAAGAACCCGAGACAGAAGCCAATAGGCAGTTTGTTCACAATGATCCTACATGTAAGACGGTCTGTGAGTAAGGGTAGACACCAACAATTAGGAAGCCGTCTGCATCCACATCTGTACCCTGGAAACCACTATGGAATGTGGCAGAGCGTACTTCGCACTGTACCAGTTACTAAAGCTTCTGCCTAATAAATTCATTTGTGCATCGGGCGAAGAATGATTGCTGAAAAGCCTCTATGGGGTCTGTAATTAGTTAAATCTTGTCTTCGCGATGCCCACGTGAGGTACACGTAGACGGATGTAGTATATACCATCTTCGTAATCTTCGTGACGCTCCCTCATGGGTCAAACAAACCTGTGACTTTTAGTCCTGTTTCGCACGGGTCCGAAACACGTGATTAATATTCTAGAAGGAGTCGCACAAGTGTTATAAGAGCAATTTCCTATGTAGACGGATTGCATATTCCAAGTAACCTGCCAATGAACTGATATCTTTTTTATGAAATAGAGAATGGGGAAAGAAATAGAAGTGATCAGTAGGATTTCGCAACTTCCAGCCGTCAGTCTTTGCATCACTTTCAAACCTTATCAAGATCTGATTGAATACTTGTGCAGCTTTATTGAGATACTACTTCATTATAGATAACTGCTTCAGCTATGGGAATTCTGGGGTTATTGTTCATATTATCTACAAGGTCATTAGGATGAAATACCAACAGCAAACGTCCCATCACAGTTATCTGGGGCACACCTGAAGTATTTTTCTGCAAATGTTGATGACTATCCTTCCAAGATAACATGCTGCATTCTTTCTACCAATAAATCCTGAATTCAGTTACAAATTTCGCTTGATATCCCAAATGATCGTACTTTTGATAGTGGCAGATGCGGAAACAGATTTTTCAACAGGACGCTCTGCAAAATTAAGAGATTAGATCGCCATATGAAAAATTTTGTTTTTCAGTAGATTCCTCTGGTCGCTTTAAGGGTTTGAACCCAAACGCGAAAAGTGAAAACTATCTGTTTGCACGTGAAACAAGGGAAATTGTTAATAGTAAAATCTAAGAAAATGCCAACTTCATTCGGGAAAATGGTCAATTTACCAACATACGTCCGCGAAACTGTTATTTGTCGGGACCACGTGAGAGAAGTCATGGAAATAAAGAGTTCGTAAACACTAGTGAAGACGTTGACGATTAATGGTGAGGTTCTTCGCGTCAAGTGCTGTAGTTTTTCTGCTTCCGTCGAAAGCAGAATAGCCGGCCGAAGTGGCCGTGCGGTTAAAGGCGCTGCAGTCTGGAACCGCAAGACCGCTACGGTCGCAGGTTCGAATCCTGCCTCGGGCATGGATGTTTGTGATGTCCTTAGGTTAGTTAGGTTTAACTAGTTCTAAGTTCTAGGGGACTAATAACCTCAGCAGTTGAGTCCCATAGTGCTCAGAGCCATTTGACCCATTTTTGAAAGCAGAATATTTTGTTAGGGTGCGAAATTAATGTGTACTTTCATAATAATAAACGAAATTATTGCTTTGTAACATAAATTAAAATCGTAATGAGTAGTACATCAAATCTCAAGTACCCATTTGAAGAAAATACAAATGCGGCTGGAAGAAGAAGACATAGGGGAAAGTGGAGTGTGGAACCAACGTTGTCATGGAGAGGCAGTTGATCTTCGCCACAACCAGACTGAAACAAGCAGAAAAGGTCGTAGAGAATAGCGCTCGACTCATTAATTTTTTACATGTGCAGAATTCCAATACCTTATTGATTTCACTTATTTTTATATTATTCACATTATGTTTATTATTCTCGAATAACAAGCACACCTCCACCTCTCCTAAGTTTCCTTTAAAATAGAGTTTCATCATGCTACAGTCTTTCTCGCCCTTGATAACGCTGTCTTGATGCCGCGCCTTTGTAAACACGTCCTAACTTTCCGTCACCTACAAACACTCGACATCCTTTCCCAACGTAATTTAACTCACCTTCTCCTTCCGAAACATAAGCTCATCCCCGAAATCTGTTCTTCCTCCTAAACTACACATTCCAAATGAAGATCGTAGCTCACCCTTCCCTTGCCCAGTTGGCATCCCGCACACCTCCTAAATGCACGTCCTATCTGTCAGTTCATCCCAAACAGAATTTCCTTATCTTTTTCCTCTCCAATACTTCCCACATCCCAGTCCCACCCACAGTTACCTCACAGTGAAGGGAATCTGCAGCGTTTCAGTATTTATGTGCTACAAACATCACCAATTTAAACTTCACACATTTTTGTTGCTACTCTTGTAAATTATACAGTGCAGTGGCTGAATACCGACAATTTCCCGCTGCCAGCTCGCCCCAGAAGGGGAAATTTAAATTGTTAGATAAAAACGAGCTTACTGTCATTTAGCATACTTCACAGTTGACATCACGCTGGCTTTCCAGAACGTACGTGTAAATGAGTAGTGCAAGTGATCGTGGTGAGAGGATATAGACTATTGTTTCGAGTTCAAATCATAGATGACGAAAGAGAAACTGGTATATGAAACAAGGCTTCGATGCGACCACCAGAGCTCAACGGTCCCATCAGACTGGCATCCGTAACCAGCCTATAAGAAAGCCTTTGTGTTGTCTGGGAAAAGTTGAGGCAGGTGCTTGCAGAGTTCGGTGTCCCACCATACGTGATAACACTGGCCAGAAATCTGCACAAAAGTCATCTCATTTCGTTCATGTATCTAAAGATGACAGAAAGGGTTGCATCGTATACCCCAACTACTGTATACGACATCTATGCCGAACACAGCATTAGCAAAGCCCTTGATGGTTGGGATAAAGATATCTCAATTTGCGAAAGAACTATTAACAATCTTCGATTTGCCGTTGACACCGCACTTTTAGTTAGCAACGACTAACATGCTGCGCTGCTGACATAAATAAAGGACAATCTATTACACGTATTAGACATCAATCTAAAATGACGATAATTGAGCGCTGAGCACAAGTCCAATTCCCATGTCGCTTAAAGAAACTGGAAGTCGTGCATTCTTTCGTATATATTCTGTCAGTTATCTGCGACACGGGAAGTCCTGAAGATGAGAAGGTGGATCACGCTTGGGCAATTAGCCGTGAAGAAGCTCACAAAGATTTAGAAGAACAGAGCGTTGACGAACAGTACGAAGATCTAGTTTGTTGAACCCCTCGTGTTTTCCGTTTTCTTTTACGATTGTGACACACGGACTCTCAAGTTCAGAGACAAGTAACTTATTGACGCATTTAAGCTTTGGAGCTGCCGCAGGACTCATAAAATGGACAGAAAGAAGAACTAGTATGTCCGTTATTAAGCAAATTAATATCTCCAGGTGCCTTTTTTTCTCGTGTCAGCCAAAAAATTCTTCCGTTCTTTGATCACATTGTGAGACGAGCTAGGGAAAATCTAAAAAAGAATTATCATGCAAAGAAAAATGGAGGTGTGAGGCTGTGGATAACCTTCAAACTTATAATTAAAAGAATAATCTTTTAGGCCTTAGTAAAAATGTACACCTCTAGAACTGCAGTCTAATTGAATTAATTGAATATAAGACCAGTGATGATAAGAGAGAAGATATAAGTAGCGAGCAGGTGGATAGATCAAATCAAGATCACCAGTCTCGCTAAGAGAAGCTAGCGACGCTTGGTTCATAGGATCACAGCGCTGAGCAACTTGTATTTATGATGGCAGTCTTGCGATTGCAATCAGCATACCGCCATTTCTCCTTCACTTACCTTCGTACATACGTATACCACACGTGTCGGCGATGACGAACTCTGAAGATCATGCGCCGACCTTACAATTTTCCTCCGTAGATGGCTATCTTACGTACTTTGGATCCATTTCTCATAGACATGCAATTGCTAAAGATCCTTTTGCAGGTCATCCTCCTATCTCTTCCTAAGTCTTACACTTGGACGAGTTCCAGCAGGTTTTCCCGTAAGCACAGCTTTAGTCAGCACGTTCCTGACCTAGTAATGTGCCGTACCAGGCTTATTCTCCGCGCTCTCATTTTCTGCACGATATTCGGTTCGTTCGTAAGGTCTTACAGTTCCTGGTTCATCCTACGTGTCAGTGTGTTCTCTTCGCCTATTGGTTCAGAAGAGACCTTTGTCATGGTTTTCTGTTCGAAGATCAGCAGGTTCTCTTCATCTTTTTTGTGGTGCTTAACGCTTCTGATATCGGTACTATCATTGAATTGTAGGCTTTAAAGTCGGTCTTAACTGAAAGATTTTTTGATGGAACTATCTGTTTCAGACTGAAATGAGTTTTAGATCCACTGAGAGTACGTTGAACAATTTCTTGATATAGATTATTATGCCTGTTGAACCAGATGCCAACGTATTTAAATTTTTCAATCTGGTTATATTCCATATTCCAACCTGTAATGGGGCGTTTTTAGGGACTTCTTTAGGGCTGTAATGTCAGCACATCCCAATAGCTGTGTTCTTTCATATCGATTTATTCCTCTACCTTCTCTTTTCTTTTTCCGAATTACATTCTCCGGGACCGAATTAAAAAGCAATGGTGAAATAGCATCGCACCTGCTCTGATACTGAAACTTACTTTTGGATACTGGAAAAAATTCTTCCACCACCTAAATTCGAAACGGCTACTCCAGGCTCCAGAGGCACCTCATTAAACTTCATTAGAGCCCAAGAACGTTAAAGTATTTTAATTTCAAGAAGTCATCGAAAAACGAAATAAATTAATAAGGCAATGGGCGCCTACATAAGCCAGAGGAACGCGCGAAAGAATTTCTCACGGGTATAGTATAAGGTGACTTGTAAAAGGCGTACAGGCGTTTAGACAATTGGTTTACGCCTTAGGAAACGTGTGCAGGAACATATCTTCGCAAATTTTCTTAAATCTTACTTTACAGTGCATCAAATTATAGCCAACGGTCGCTAAGGACATTATCCTGTCTGCGAGCTGAGTGTTGGTGCCTCATTTAGAGAAGCGGGAGAAGGTTTCAACTGGTTTGATTCAGCTCGGTCTTTTAAGCTGTAGGATAAATCTGGCTTCCTTTCCTATCAGCGGAGCGTTTGAAGAGCAATTCGCTCATTGCCAGAAGCAATCGATGCGATACTAGCCTATAAGTGTAGATGGGACGCAGAGGGTAAACTGCTAATAGAAACTGTCTTTCATTTTGAGATTTAAAACGATGGTTGGCTCGTTCTCGTTTCCGGTCCGTAAAAAAGAAAGAATAAACAGCGTTACCGGAAGAGGTTATAACTCAGTGGGTGAGAGTTGTCTGATGAAAGGCTCTGAACGCTTCAGCATAAGAGCAGACCTTGTACACTAGACTCTCGCTAATCCGGCCATTCTTTGCACATGTGGATATTACATATGGTAGTGATGCAGACTACACTAGTAATAATCAACCACGCAATTATTTGAGTAGATTTATTCAACATGAGAACACAGTACAACGCGACACTCTACAGAACATGGCGCAAAACGTCAGAAAATAGAGACAAATCAAAAAGTAAGTGTAAAGGAGAATACGGAAAGCAGCGATTATGCTTTGCTGTGTCGACACTCGCCAAACACATATGGGTGCCGGATTAAGGGAAGTGCCTGATTATTGAGAGTGTCTGAAGTTTAGTTTAAACACATAGGACCTATACTTTATTAAATCGAAAGATACGTTCATTGTCATGGAAACCTTAGTTCTTGAGCGTTTGCATATACAGCAGTATCGCTCACTGTAAAAAAGGTCCCGAATTTTTGGTTAGCGCAATGACAATACGCGACGCCGGCACGCAACCGCTTTTCACTACGTTCTCCAGGAAGATGATTGCAACCTCAGCAACAGCAGTGTTGAAATCTTAATGCTCTCAACTCCTATTTTTCGTCCCCTTTCATCATTACTTTTCTGCACACTATCTGAGAGTTTTCTTCATTCACCCACTTAGCATCATATTATTCATCAGTTCCTGCTCCTCCTGGAATGTATAGCGTTGTTGAACACTGCAGTTAACTAACAACATTGTTGCACACGATGATTCATTGTCGTATGCGTCGTTTCTGCTTGACGCACTAGAGGCCAGCTGTGGGCCGGATTACTGAAAGGCCGGATTAGCAAGAGCTGGTGTATTTAACGCAGAAGTAACGCAATAGGTTGGTTCAAATGGCTCTGAGTACTATGGGACTTAACTTCTGAGGTCATCAGTCCCCTAGGACTTAGAACTACTCAAACCTAACTAAACTAAGGACATCCATCACACACATCCATGCCCGAGGCAGAATTCGAACGCAATAGGACAACGAATTTGATTGATAGGTCACAGAGGACGCAGATGGGTATTAGAATTAGACTGGCTGTCAACAATGAGATCATTGCAGTCGGAGCACTTGCTCTGCACTCAAGTAAAGCGAGCGTAGTTGGCCGTAGCATTGTTAAAGAAACGATCGGACATTTTTCTGAAGTTATGAGGAGTTAACGGAATATTTTTTTCAGGTTGTATCCAAGGGTATTTAAACCAATCGAATCGATCAAAAACGGCTTTGTTTTCCAGCGGTTTACAGTGGAAAGATTAAGAAACATGTCTTTCGAAGATAGAGTAATTTTGACAGAGAGTGCTGCGTGGCAATGTAGCATATGGCTGCATGCGATGTTGCTGGCTATTTACAGGGGCGAGAGGTACTGTCCTAAGAAGACGCTGGTCGCCGATTGTATTTTTGTTCGTGTTATACGTGAAAGAAGCCGACAAATGACACATTTGTCTGAAATACTGGAAATACTTTACTGCCAACGGGCAAGACACACTCCCTAGGTAGACAGAAACAGTATTGGTGGAGATTATCTTTGCCGGCCGGGGTGGCCGAGCCGTTCTAGGCGCTACAGTCTGGAACCGCGCGACCGCTACGGTCGCAGGTTCGAATCCTGCCTCGGGCATTGATATGTGATGTCCTTAGGTTAGTTAGTTTTAAGTAGTTCTAAGTTCTAGGGGACTGATGACCTCAGAAGTTAAGTCCCATAGTGCTCAGAGCCATTTGAACCATTTGTTGTTATCTTTATGATGTGACGCTGATGGATTTTGATTGGCCTATCACTTCATCGAGACGAGAGTACTTGCTGAATTTCGTCTTTAAGATATTTCGTGTAGATTATTAAGGCGCAAAGGGCTGAAGCGATCTGGCACAATTTATAGTTTGTGTGAGCAATCAACCAATCCGTAATATAACCACTGACACAGAAACTGTGTTGAGAGGTATGTTATTTAGGCACAGTTTCGTATCTAGATGAAGTAACGTAGCTCGAAACAATCGTAGACTGAACGTGTTTTCTTATTTGATTCTCTTCTGGTATCGAGAGTGATGATAAATCGGTACTGACGTCATCTGGAAAAGAAGAGCGTAACCCCTCGCGTGAATGCAAAAGCTGGTGTCAATGTGAATTTACGAAATCGTGGATACTGGCTGATGGCTCGACAGCTTTCATGCCATGCGAGCCGTCATACGATATTCGCAAAGCAAAACAGAGGCTGTGTTTGACGCAGACAATGAACGTTCGCTGATAGCAGCCGCACGAGCGGTCGAGGTCGTCGTGTTGTTTACAGGAACGCGACGATAACTGGCTCTGCTGTTGTCTTGAGCCACTGCAGCAGACGCCTTTCATTTACTTGTATCCACACTAGCCTGCCGCGATTAAAACGTTTGTTTTTGGAAACGACTGCAGTCTCGTACCATGCTCGCTTTCACTATTTTCAAGTCTAGAATGAAAACAAAGTTTTATGATGGAGTTCCTAGACGAAAATCTAGGTTCAGTTTCTCCAATAACTGGCACACGAAGATCTACCACTCCAGCGACACTGAGGGTGATTTGTATAAAATTCCCTGTGTGAGCCGGCCGAAGTGGCCGTGCGGTTAAAGGAGCTGCAGTCTGGAACCGCAAGACCGCTACGGTCTCAGGTTCGAATCCTGCTTCGGGCATGGATGTTTGTGATGTCCTTAGGTTAGTTAGGTTTAAATAGTTCTAAGTTCTAGGGGACTAATGACCTCAGCAGTTGAGTCCCATAGTGCTCAGAGCCATTTGAACCATCTAGGGGACTAATGACCTCAGCAGTTAAGTCCCATAGTGCTCAGAGCCATTACCTGTGTGAGCGAATGCTGCTCTTATTTCCCGCGACAGACACAAAGTTAAAATAAAATTAAGAATAGCTCTAAGGCAAGAATCACCGAATTAGAAAGCGAAATCTTACCAGTCTAGGTATCAAAAACATTAGTAAATGTATTAGATCTATGTAAAATCTGTCAACGTATCAAGGTCATCTATCAATACCCTTACCGATCAGCAAGGAAACGAAACGGAAGAGCCGGCCGGGGTGGCCGAGCGGTTCTAGGAACTACAGTCTGGAACCGCGCGACCGCTACGTCGCAGGTTCGAATCCTGCCTCGGGCATGGATGTGTGTGATGTCCTTAGGTTAGTTAGGTTTAAGTAGTTCTAAGTTCTAGAGGACTGAGGACCTCAGAAGTTAAGTCCCATAGTGCTCAGAGCCATTTGAACCATTTGAAACGGAAGGTTATTAATTGGAAGTTGTTGTTGTTGTGGTCTTCAGTCCTGAGAATGGTTTCATGCAGCTCTCCGTGCTACTCTATCCAGTGCAAGCTTCTTCGTCCCCCAGTACCTACTGCAACCTACATCCTTCTGAATCTTTTTGGTGTATTCATCACTTGGTCTCCCTCTACGATTTTTACCCTCCACGCTGCCCTCCAATACTAAATTGGTGATCCCTTGATGCCTCAGAACATGTCCTACCAACCGATCCCTTCTTCTAGTCAAGTTGTGCCACAGAGTCCTCTTCTCCCCAATTCTGTTCAGTACCTCCTCATTAGTTATGTGATCTATCCAGCTAATCTAAGCATTCTTCATTTCGGAGGCTTCTATTCTCTTCTTGTCTAAACTATTTATCGTCCAAGTTTCACTTCCATACTTGGCTGCACTCCATACAAATACTTTCAGAAAAGACTTCCTGACAGTTAAATCTATACTCGATGTTCACAAATTTCTCTTCTTCAGAATCGCTTTCCTTGCAATAGTCAGTCTACATTTTATATCCTCTCTATTTAGACCATCATCAGTTATTTTGCATCCCAAGTAGGAAAACTTACTCACTACCTTAAGTGTCTCATTTCCTGATCTAATTCGCTCAGCATCAACTGATTTAATTCGACTATATTCCAGTATCGTTGTTTTGCTTTTGTTGATGTTCACCTTATATATACCTTTCAAGACACTGTCAATTCCGTTCAGCTGCTCTTCCAGGTCCTTTGCTGTCTCTGACAGAATGACAATGTCATCAGCGAACCTCAAAGTTTTTATTTCTTCTCCATAGATTTTAATTCCTACTCCAAATTTTTCTTTTGTTGCCTTTACTGCTTGCTCAATATACAGATTGAATAACATCGGGGATATGCTACAACCCTGTCTCACTCTCTTCCCACCCACTGCTTCCCTTTCATACCCCTCGACTCTTATAACTGCCATCTGGTTTCTGTACAAACTGTAAATAGCATTTCGCTCCCTGTATTTTACCCCTGCCACCTTCAGAATATGACAGAGAGTATTCCAATCAACATTGTCAAAAGTTTCCTCTAAGTCTACAAATGACAGAAACGTAGGCTTGCCTTTCCCTAATCTATTCTCTAAGATAAGTCGTAGGGTCAGTATTGCCTCACGTGTACCAACATTTCTACGGAATCCAAACTGATCTTCCCCAAGATGAGCTTGTACCAGTTTTTCCATTCGTCTGTAAAGAATTCGTGTTAGTATTTTGCAGCCGTGGCTTATTAAACTGATAGTTCGGTAATTTTCACATCTGTCAGCACCTGCTTTCTTTGGGATTGGAATTATTATATTCTTCTTGAAGTCTGTGGGTATTTCGCCTGTTTCATACATCTTGCTCACCAGATGGTAGAGTTCTGTTAGGAGTGGCTCTCCCAAGGGTGCCAGTAGTTCTAATGGAATGTTGTCTACTCCCGGGGTCTTGTTTCGATTTAGGTCTTTCAGTGCTCTGTCAAACTCTTCACGCAGTATCATATCTCCAATTTCATCTTCTTCTATCTCCTTTTCCATTTCCATAATATTGTCCTCAAGAACATCGTACTTGTATAGACCCTCTATATACTCCTTCCACCTTACTGCTTTCCCTTTTTTACTTAGAACTGGGTTTCCATCTGAGCTCTTGATATTCATGCAAGTGGTTCTTTTTTCTCCAAATGTCTCTTTAATTTTCCTGTAGGCAGTATCTGTCTTACCCCTGGTGATACATGCTTCTACATCCTTACATTTGTCGTGTTGACAACCCTGCTTAGCCATTTTGCACTTCCTGTCGCTCTCATTTTTGAGACGTTTGAATTCCTTTTTGCCTGCTTCATTTACTTCATTTAATTAAATGGAGGTAAAAATACGAATATAAACCTTCTTATACGGTTTTACCGATGGAAGTCATAACACAGATCCTCCTGCAAACCCTCAAAAAGGCACGAAAAAGATATAGGCTCAGAAATAATTTCGTGAAACAATCAAAGATGTTCGATAAAACAAAGGCGCTGAATGTTACGGCGTGTCAGACTGTTACTAGTTTCCATCCTGCGTCAATTAGCGCTGGGGGTAAAATGAAAATTTATCATGTTTCGAACAGGACAAGTTAAGAAACTAAATTATTACGAGGGCAGTTCAATAAGTAATGCAACACATTTTTTTTCTGAAACAGGGGTTGTTTTATTCAGCATTGAAATACACCAGGTTATTCCCAATCTTTTAGCTACACAACACTATTTTTCAACGTAATCTCCATTCAATGCTACGGCCTTACGCCACCTTGAAATGAGGGCCTGTATGCCTGCACGGTACCATTCCACTGGTCGATGTCGGAGCCAACGTCGTACTGCATCAATAACTTCATCATCCGCGTAGTGCCTCCCACGGATTGCGTCCTTCATTGGGCCAAACATATGGAAATCCGACGGTGCGAGATCGGGGCTGTAGGGTGCATGAGGAAGAACAGTCCACTGAAGTTTTGTGAGCTCCTCTCGGGTGCGAAGACTTGTCTGAGGTCTTGCGTTGTCATGAAGAAGGAGAAGTTCGTTCAGATTTTTGTGCCTACGAACACGCTGAAGTCGTTTCTTCAATTTCTGAAGAGTAGCACAGTACACTTCAGAGTTGATCGTTTGACCATGGGGAAGGACATCGAACAGAATAACCCCTTCAGCGTTCCAGAAGACTGTAACCATGACTTTACCGGCTGAGGGTATGGCTTTAAACTTTTTCTTGGTAGGGGAGTGGGTGTGGCGCCACTCCATTGATTGCGGTTTTGTTTCAGGTTCGAAGTGATGAACCCATGTTTCATCGCCTGTAACAATCTTTGACAAGAAATTGTCACCCTCAGCCACATGACGAGCAAGCAATTCCACACAGATGGTTCTCCTTTGCTCTTTATGGTGTTCGGTTAGACAACGAGGGACCCAGCGGGAACAAACCCTTGAATATCCCACCTGGTGAACAATTGTGACAGCACTACCAACAGAGATGTCAAGTTGAGCACTGAGTTGTTTGATGGTGATCTGTCGATCATCTCGAACGAGTGTGTTCGCACGCTCCGCCATTGCAGGAATCACAGCTGTGCACGGCCGGCCCGCACGCGGGAGATCAGACAGTCTTGCTTGACCTTGCGGCGATGATGACACACGCTTTGCCCAACGACTCACCGTGCTTTTGTCCACTGCCAGATCACCGTAGACATTCTGCAAGCGCCTATGAATATCTGAGATGCCCTGGTTTTCCGCCAAAAGAAACTCGATCACTGCCCGTTGTTTGCAACGCACATCCATTACAGACGCCATTTTAACAGCTCCCTACAGCGCTGCCACCTGTCGGAAGTCAATGAAACTATACGAGACGAAGCGGGAATGTTTGAAAATATTCCACAAGAAATTTCCGGTTTTTTCAACCAAAATTGGCTGAGAAAAAAATGTGTTGCATTACTTATTGAACTGCCCTCGTATTAAAATAATCGTTATATCTCCATTTCGTGAGTCTTTAATATTTATAGAGTAAGTAAAACATAACTACCTAGGATTTTCAAGTCAACCATTATTGCTTAGATAATATAATTTTTTCTGTCAACATCGTACGTTTGGTGTTCATTGATAAGTTGCTTGAACACAGCCATATTCAGATACTCTTAACAATAGAATAAAAAAAATCCTCATAGTTATCATCCATTTATTATCCAGTACTGAATACAGGCCTCTTCTAGATATGATACACGTTTAGCGTCCGCTGCTTTACTCGCGTACGCTGTATGGTCTAATTAAGCCCATAGAAGCATCGCTTTTCCCGAACGTGCTTCTCACCAATAAGCGATCCCGGTAGCTGGGGTCGGAGAAACTTTCATCCTCTAACACATATTTATTTACTTTTTACCGAGATAGCGAATTGTTACAGTTTTAATCCCCTATTTCGCCTTCTTCCAAAAACACTGAAAAAGGTTTTTTTAAATTTCTGACAGAAAAACCAAATACCAAGTTTCGTAGTTCTAGCTTCAAAATAACGACATATTTTCAGAAAACCTTTTATCCCTTGTTTCGCACCCTCAGGGGTGGAATTTCGAAAAATACCTTCTTAAACGATGTCTACAGTGTAAGATCAACGCCCTGTACAAATTTTAAGAGTCTGTCCTTAGATGTTCTTGCTGGACGATGGTGATTCCGTGAATCAGTCAGGACATTTCCTTTTACATATATGGTGCCCAGAAACGGTCTGAAAAGCTTGTAAAGACAATATAGGTTGTGATGAGAACAACTGTTATGAAAACATTCGGTATGTTCCACCGTTTCCGAATTACTTAGCATTGAAGTTAGTCAGACCGCTGCGAGTGGCACGCCAGATGCAATTAGAGCCAGTTGTTTTCACAACGTAGATGATTACGCACGAGATCGCTGAGACTTTGGCTCGGGTTCGATCTTTAATAGTGTCTCACATCCAATTTTTGTATCGCTCTTTTGTTTAGTTTTATGAAACCAAACGAAGGACACATTGGCGACGCCGTCTCTGGAGGGCCGCTTGAATTTGCGAGCACAATGGCCTGACTCGCAAACTTCAGTGCTAATTACCTCATATCGAATTTTTTTCTCAACTATTGTTTCTCGGCACATCCTACCCGGCAAAACCGTTACAAGCTTTTCACACTGTTTCTGACCGATGTGTATGGAGATTACGATCTTCAGATCCAAGATGTCTACTCGTTTCCTTATGTCATCAATCCATCTTCCATCAGGTTGTCCTCCAAGTCATTTCTTATCACGAAGAATCCAACTAAGAATATACCTAGTCCATCTCCCATCATTTGATGTCGCTATATATTCAGACCATCTCCATCTCAGTGTCGCAAGTGTTCCCATCACTCCTACAACGAGAGCATTTTCATTTCTCCATTTGTTCGTTTTTCTGTCACTTCTTGTTACGTCCAACAAGTGTCTTTCGATTGCTCATTGGGTAACCCTCAATTTTTGAACAACCTACACATTTGGCGTCCATGCTTCACTATCACAGTGTCATTTTGAACGGCGGAAGAAAACCCATTTAGACTAGCCGACTAAACCTATCACTTGGGGTCTCCCATCCAACAGAGTCATACATCTTTACTATCTTTTTAGTACTGTAACGTAAACTGGTCACAAACTTTCTGTTTAATGCACATGGGGAGTTTACTTTTGTACAGAGCAGTCAGTTTCTGAAATGAGCCACAAGCAATTTTTACACGACTGTTTTACTTTAAGTGTCCTTAAGCTTCGTATTGCAGTTGTTATAAGTGTATAAATTCATCCTATAATGTCAACATTAATGTTTATTATTTTCCTCTGTACTGACTGTACATTACTTTGATTATAGTGTAATAAATGTTTAGGTCTAACGTCATGCTAGCTCTTTTCAGTTCCTTCATCCTTTACTAAAATTCTTCTGGAATCAAAACATTGTTTTGTTTGCTTCGCATCCATATATATATATATATAAGGAAACTATTAGAACGCACTTTTTTTGTTGAAAGATCATGTCGTATTTGGCCTGACTTTACATCAATTTGTTAATAAAGGAAACGAATTCCAAATATACATTTTCGTGTATAGATCCTTTGTATGGTCTCTGTTAAAGACAGGTTTGACACAGCTGTCTTGTGAAGTGACTGAAGCCACAGCTTGTGAAACGGTTGTATGAACAATGAACGATATTTGAAATTCGTTCGCCGTCAGTGATGACCGCATCTTAACGCAATTGGTCACTTTTTCTTAGCGCTTCCATTTCAGTGAACTGAGTTGATACCTCACTTATCTCACATTGTTTCGCTATTCAGTTGTTTCCTTGCTGGTCGAGCCAAAGTAGCAGATACTGTATTTATTTCCAAACTGGCAAGCCTTGAGAATTTATTTGGAGAAATAAATACGATTACTTTTGGATTGCTAAGAGTTATTGTGAATAATTTGATAATGCAAAATGAGGTTGCCAGTTTTCATAGTGAAATGGATCTGTAACGATGTAGAGCGGAAGTTGAGAATGTTTTGATGTACATCAGCAACAATTATTCTTATTTGGAAAATCGAGAAGTTAATTCCTGAGTTCTAAGACCGTCTTCACAGAATGAAGGGATATTTTCAAATAGAAAGATTCTGGCACAGTTTATCTACGAATACGACTGCTGTGTTGGCAGAAGAGCCAACACCGTGTTGCTAGAGGAGGCCGAAATGCACGCGTTTAAATACACGCAGACTGGCGTGAGGTCTGGAACAGTTAAGGGAATTTTTAGTAGCAAATAAAGTACGTAGTGGATGTAATACTTAACTTTAATCCATAATTGTAGAACATCGGTCTGACGGTACAGGCATCACAAGTTAAATATGTATTGATAATGGCGCCTTGCTAGGTCGTAGCAAATGACGTAGCTGAAGGCTATGCTAACTATCGTCTCGGCAAATGAGAGCGTATTTGTCAGTGTAGCATCGCTAGGAAAGTCGGCTGTACAACTGGGGCGAGTGCTAGTAAGTCTCTTTAGACCTGCCGTGTGGTGGCGCTCGGTCTGCAATCACTGACAATGGCGACACGCGGGTCCGACGTATACTAACGGACCGCGGCCGATTTAAAGGCTACCACCTAGCAAGTGTGGTGTCTGGCAGTGACACCACAACGACACCTTGGAAATATATCTCATTAAAACAGAAGTGAGAATTTTTTGGTGAAATGTTAGTACCGAATATCCATCATTACCGAAAAAGCTTCGTGAATTCTGATGTAATCATCAAATCTTACAAGTATTGATCTGCATTGAATGGATACGACTACCTCGATAAATTCAAAGAATATCATATGCATCAGGCTGTTAGTTTAATTGAGTTCTTTGTTAAGGGGTAACGTTCATGAAACTGACCGAAAGCCAATTTTTTATTTATTAGTAGAAGTCATGTACAATAAGTTCCCAAAGTTTCAAGGATGAAATCGCATCCGAAATGCCTGAAAAATAATTAAATGTGTGACGCGACCTTCCTATCACGCTCACTTTTTGAAGCAACACTTCAATACTAGCTCTGTGGACAACGATTTCGTGGATTACTTTCAAGGAAACTTGCCCGGGATACATCTAGAAGGCTGTGATATATACTCTTGGGTCTTATAGATCAGTTTTGACTCTGTTCTGTATCTTAGAAACAATAACAAACCACCTGTTTGTTTATGAAGAAGCAATTGTTGCTTTGCCTTGTGCTACTGATGGAGATTTACTCAAGTGTTCGATTGTGATGCAGTTCTTTAAACGATGGGTACGTTGTGAGAATGAAGGTATTAGAGAGAATAGGCCTTAAGATAGGAAATTTGACTCAAGACATATCGGGAAAAATTGATTTACAGCGCGTCTCTGCAGCTGAAAAGTCAACTGAAGGCCTGGTAAAGGAAAGAAGGCAAAAAGCAAGAAAGCAGAAGGAGGATTCTGAGCACAAATCTCGGGCTTCGGAATAGGTGAGATAAGAAAAAACGTTAGGTTGAACTTTAAATTGCATCTCGCGAAAAATACGTTTTTTGAAGTTTATGTACGTGTTTCTCAGACTCTATGAAGGCTGGAATTCTGAAATTATGTACACTTATTTGTATAAACCCAATAAATATTATCTCATGCTGAGACATGGGGCTAAGAGCTTGGAATTTTGCATGAATTTTATAGTATTCTTACACAATTACGATAAAAATTATTAAAATTCTCTTATCTGATGAATTCAAGAAACCTCCAGGAGATTCTCTTATTCTATGTATTCAAAAAACGTCATGTAAGAAGCTTACTATATGCAAGGAGATGAAACAAGGAAAATTTTGCAGAAATCTCTTTAATAGTTTTTGAGAAAAAGGTACATACATTAATTTTGAAAATAATTTTTTTTAATTTCGTAAAAAAGTCAATTATGTTTAACTGAAGAAACTTAACAGTAAATGTGTCAATTTCAAATAAAGCTTGGTATTAAATTTCATTGCCGTTTCTTCAAAATGGTTGATTGGATGCATCTTTTAAATAGTGTATGTTTATTATAAAAGTCCCCCTTTAAGTATTAATTACCAATTTAGAGCGCTTGCTAATTTCCAAGTGCACAGATATGTATGGACACTTCATCCTTGTAAGTATATAACAATAATCACATGCCATACACAGTTACACATGGTATGAGTGTCAATGGACATAGCTCTGAAATAGGTAGCCAGAAACCACATATACTCAACTGTTGCTATTTACGTGAAAATGGTTATCAGCTTGCCTCCACTTTTTCCCAGTACTGAAAAATTAGTGTATTAGATCAGTAGATCTGTCAGACGTACGACTGCATTCGCGATTCAGAAAAAAAAAATGTCTATTTAGGAGGATGTGCTATGAAAGGACGGACTGTGCGGGCTACTGTTATTATGAGGTAACAAAAGTTATCGTTCACGCAAATAAAGCGTTTAAGTGCGCTGCTTTATTTGTTTTGATCTGAATGTAGTCGAGAATCGGTCGAAACCGATGACATTGTGAGACATTACAGTGATAAATATAGTATAAAACCATTATTAGCATTTACATTTCATGTACATGAACGAGTAACGAAAGTAATGTATTGTTTGCTATTTTAGCGTTTAATTAGTAGCCTGCAACGGTAACCTTGCGAACACTTACAATGTTCATACTATTTGTGGATCTGAAAAGAATCTGAATATAATCAGTGTTGTCGTAACTTCTAATTGGTCATATTGTTGCAGTTAGATTTACAACAGAAAAGTGGTTGAGAACAGTGCGAATGTTTTTCTCGTTGAATTTCGCGAAGGGGATGTACCTACAACTCAGTTTACAATAAAAAAGAGATAGGAAGAAACGCTATTGTCATTAATGAAATAAAAGTTGGTGGACTCTCTACGGTGAACGACCGCGTCCCCAGCACGTTATCTGTTTACACGCTCTTTGGGCCGGTAACTAGATTACAAGCCGACACGGCGGTGCCGGTGTATACCGGTGTTTCGGGTTCCTGACCGAATAAGGTGGCGTAGTGCGTGAAGCCATAGGACACCTGTTTCTGAGACTTAGGTTCATGTCACAACCGAGCAGTCCACATACAGTACGTTCTCTGTGGTTTGTCTTAATTATTTCTGTCTAACGCCGGAACAGTTCAGTCAACAGAACTGTGACGGATTTATTTCCCCATTCTCAAACAGTTAGAGGTAGTGATTCAGTAACAGTGATGTTGACTGGAGTATAACCTTCCAGTATTTAACCTTCTTGTTTTCATTACTTCTGACTGCGGTGACAAAATACCAGTTAGGTTCAAATGGCTCTGAGCACTATGGGACTCAACTGCTGTGGTCATAAGTCCCCTAGAACTTAGAACTACTTAAACCTAACTAACCTAAGGACAGCACACAACACCCAGCCATCACGAGGCAGAGAAAATCCCTGACCCCGCCGGGAATCGAACCCGGGAACCCGGGCGTGGGAAGCGAGAACGCTACCGCACGACCACGAGATGCGGGCAAAATACCAGTTAGGTTTCAGTTTGGCTGCACTGTTGAAAATCTTTGTCTTTCCTAATTTGCGATGACAGTTCAAGATTAGAAAACAATGACTTCATTGATTCCTTTCCTTGTCTCGTTGTTGTTGTTATTGTTGTGTATTCATTCTAAAGATTGATTTGATGCAGCTCTCCATGCAAGTCTCTTCCCCTCTTCATAACCACTGCAGACATATATGATAGTGAACCTGCTTAGTGGCCGGCCGCGGTGGCCGTGCGGTTCTGGCGCTGCAGTCTGGAACCGCGGGACTGCTACGGTCGCAGGTTCGAATCCTGCCTCGGGCATGGGTGTGTGTGATGTGCTTGGGTTAGTTAGGTTTAAGTAGTTCTAAGTTCTAGGGGACTTATGACCTAAGATGTTGAGTCCCATAGTGCTCAGAGCCATTTGAGCCATTTTTGAGCCAGCTTAGTGTATAGAAGCCTTGGCCTCCCTCAACAGCTTTCCTCCCATATGTTCCCGACCATTATCAAACCGACGACTCCTTGATATCTGCGTATGTCTCCTTTCCAATTGTTGCATGAATTTCTTCCCCCCTCCCCCCTCCCGCCTCCCACCCAACGTTTCAATTTAGTGCTTCATCATTAGGTATTCGATCTACTCATTGAAACTTGTGCATTATTCTATAGCACATCAAATCGGAAGCTTATATTTTTTGAATTTGTTCATTTCAGACTCAGTCACATAATATATACAGTAATAACCAGTATCGATCTACAATGGAATATTCAATGTTGAAATTTCATTTCTTCAAACTTCTAGTTTCTTTCTGTGTGAACTATTTATCATCTGTAATATATAAATACAATATAATATATAAATACAATGGCGGAAAAAAATCGCAACATGAAGAAAGAGTTGTGCGACATACACGGAAGTTGATAGACGTGTTTCTGCATGTGAAACATGATGTCTCTTCATATTTTGTACCAAGCTAGTAGCGCCACTATGAGGATGCAAATAAGGTTTGCTTTAAACACCGCTGTAAAGGTCATGAACGTTAGTTACCTTTGAGATTCGACGTGGTGAGTTGATGTTAGTCAAGAAAGCCTTTAGGGCGACAACGACACCATTATCAACAACTCACTGAGTTTGAACGAGGTCGTGTAATAGGTCCACGAGAAGCTGGATGTTCCTTCTGCGATACTACAGAAAGACTTGGCAGGAAAGTAGCCACAGTACATGACGACTGGCAGCGGTGGTCACCAGAATGTACGGTCGCAAAAAGACCGGACTCCGGAAGGCCACTTGGCACAACCAAGAGTGAAAAACATCGCGATAGGTGTATTGCTCTGGCCCATCGTATTGCATCTGCAGCAGCAGTATGAGCAGCCGTTGGCACCACAGTGACAGAGCGAACTGTTAGAAATCGGTTTCTTCAAGGACAGATCCGAGCCAGACGCCCTGTAGTGTGCATTCCACTGGCTCACCGCCATTTGCGCCTTAAGTGGTGTCAAGTGAGAGCACATTGGAGGCCATAGTGGAGCTCTCTTGTATTTTCTGATGACAGAGGGTTCTGCCTCGGTGCCAGTGATAGCTGTGTGTTGGTTACAAGCGGGACAGTTGAGGGCCTGCAACTAACTAGTCGGCTCGCTAGATGCTATTGAGGGACACCTGGAGGCATGGTCTGCGGTGCGATTTCGTATGACGGCAGGAGTACTCATGTGGTTATCCCTTGCACCCTGACTGCAAATTTGTACGTCGCTCTAGTGAGTCGGCAGTTCCCATTCATGGATAGCAATCCAGGAGGGGTTTTCCAACAAGATACCGTTCGCTCACATACCGCCGTTCTAACCCAACATGTTCTCCAGAATGTTGATATGTTGACTTGGACTACTCGATTACGAGCATACGTGGGAACCATCGGACAACAACTTCAACGTTATCTATGGCTCTGAGCACTATGGGACTTAACTTCTAAGGTCATCAGTCCCCTAGAACTTAGAACTACTTGAACCTAACTAACCTAAGGACATCACACACATCCATGCCCGAGGCAGGATTCGAACCTGCGACCGTAGCAGTCACGCGGTTCCGGACTGAAGCGACTAGAACCGCTCGGTCACCGCGGCCGGCCCCAACGTTATCTACAACTAGCATTAACCGCCCCTGTATTGATCCAACATGTGCAACAGTCACGGAACTCCATCCCACAAACTGATATCCGGCACACGTACAGCATAATGCACGTATTTCTGCATGTTTGTATTCAACGTTCTGGCGGTTACACCGGTTGTTAATGTACCAGCATTTTACATTTGCAATGGCTTATCTCGCGCATACATTAACCCATTGTCTTGCAATGTTAAATACTTAAATATGTTACCTAGACAAATGTAGTTCCGAAATTTCATTGCTCTGCATTAATTATTTCTTGGTGTTGTAATTTTTTTGTCAGTGTATATTTATTCGTGTATTATTGCCTTTCGTTAATTATATTTAGTTGTATATGTCAATAGATTCAAATAATACATCTGAACATATATGTTTCAGTGTATTTGTATATATATTTACTAAAAGAGTCTTTTTCGACTACCGAAACTGAACAGTCGAGTGATTGTGTAGTGACGAGGACAACACTGATTGCTGATGTGACTGCTTGGCTAGTGTACGGGTAAACTATTTGTATCAATGTGTGCACTGTATCGTGCGAACAACGGGAGGAGAGTGATTAATACTGAGTAAACTGTGAACTGGGGCACTGCTTTTATGCGTGAATCAACTAAGATAGTTTTCGCGTGTGTAGTGAACGCAAATGGGTGGATCATTGGTGAAACGGTTCGTTTGCACGACATCGGATTTGACCTTTCCGCCGGCCGCGGTGGCCGTGCGGTTCTAGGCGCTGCAGCCCGGAACCGCGGGACTGCTACGGTCGCAGGTTCGAATCCTACCTCAGGCATGGATGTGTGTGATGTCCTTAGGTTAGTTAGGTTCAAGTAGTTATAAGTTCTAGGGGACTGATGACCTCAGATGTTAAGTCCCATAGTGCTCAGAGCCATTTGAACCATTTTTGACCTTTCCGAGGAATGAGCTTTGATGTGAATGGGCTTGTAACTGTGTCATATCAGTCATTGAATCGTACAAATCATTGGATTGTTTCGCATATGCCACGGAGTGTGAAATTTATAGAGGAAAGTAACTCCGTAAATACGCCAGTGCCGTGCATAGTATGAAACTGAAATTCCACGATATCAAGCTCACTATGACAGTTACAACAGTAGAGGAGTTCTATTATTACCTGCAACAGACGTGGGAAAATTATTTTCGATGGAGCATCTTCCCACATCGTCGCCACACTATCTCAGAATCCTGCAACGAGATAAGGTGGACCAGAGTTACAGAAATTTCAGGCTGTCAATTGCAAAAGTAAAGTACTACATGTTTTATTTTTTTTAAAAAAAAGGTTGTTCCAGTCGTAATATTGTAATTTGTCCATCTACAACAACACTGTCATTGCCCGGTGCTTATATATAAATGTAATGTTTGCTCCACATCCCTCCCTGCAATTTTTCTACTATTTAGTAAAATGATAGTCATACCTACTACCATTTAATAAGTGCATTTGCCGTGTTTCACGGATTCTCTTTTTTCACGCAATAAATAAGTGACTTGATGAAGTGAGCAAATTTACGAACCGCCATTATAAGGCGTGCACGCGAACCCATCGTAAGTGAACTGTGCTATGACTGCACGAGAACCGCAGCCAACACGGTTTTCGAATCTGACAGCTGGTGTACACGTGCTTGCAGCTGGTTTGTTTACAACGTTACGAAAGTTACATGGGTTGGGCAAGTCAGTGTATTTAATGTAACTGATCGAATTTCTCAGTCCGTGGACATTTATTATTCAACAACATTGCTACTCTTACTATGTAATTGTGTTGTTACATTCATGCATGGATCACTTTTACAGGGATATTGGACATGTCATAGTGTTACAATTTAAGAACAAGAGAAAAATTTATATACAGTAGTAGTCAAATTCTTACAGGTCTAATTTGACAATGACGGAACAGGTAGACGTTCTGATTAAAACCGAGAAACCTCATTCAGTTTATCCTTAGTGTACAGTGCGGTTCTACGAAGCTATTGTTTAATAATATGAAAAACTTGTGCTACACTGTTCATTCATTTCTCACTACGTCAGCGCACACAGATTTAAAACATTATTTCATAATGTAATACAAAACACGCTATCACCTGTCATCGAAACCATAGCGACGATGTTTGTTTCTCATTTTCTGTATTCCTCAACTATCGGTTTGTTTGCCTGAAAAACTGAGTCAGTATCCCCCTATAATGGATGAGATACTGAGCTCATAAAAGGATAACGTTTTGGTAAGCACTCAGTGTATGGTTAGGGACAGGCACCTGAAAAGAACAAAAAGTGACAAAATAGCGGTAGGTGATCGTACTTATTTTGAAATAAAATATGGTTGCATTATCATAAGTTGCTCCTGAGGCGGCCGCGCGGAGTGGCCGCATGGTTAGAGACGCCATGTCACTGATTGCGCGGCCCCTCCCGCCGGAGGTTCGAGTCCTTCCTCGGGCATGGATGATTGTGTTGTACTTATTATAAGTTAGTTTAAGTAGTGTGCAAGTATAGGGACCGATTACCTCAGCAGTTTGGTCCCTTAGGAGTTCACATACATTTGAACACACACTACTGAGGTCAACACCATGCGTCTGTATTGTCGAATAACAGCTGTCGAAATGAGTGGCAAGCATTATGGCTTGGTGAGCTACTAGATGCCATCAACTCATTTACAAATGATTACAGACGACTGCTAAGGAAACTGCTTTATAAGTGTGACAAAAACTCAGCACTCTCATAGCACCGTAATCCGACAAACCGTGTGTCACATGTGCTCCATAATGTCCAGATCTTCTTTACACTGCAGTGGATCGGATCGTCTTCATCGGCCTTCTGTTTTCTGACCTCTCGAATGGCAACTTACGCAAAAGAGCCGTTTGGAAACAGACACTAAATGACTTCAAACAGTCAGTAATGGAGAGCTATGGACGTGTATACTGATCACCATTTAAACCATAATCGCTATCTCCTTTTAATTAATGCGTTGGCAAACGGGAACTCCCATTAAAAATCGGACCACTTTCACATAATGTTGGATGTTTTTAGTAATTTGGTTGTATTTCCTTCAAAAGTCAATCATTTACTACTAGCACTAAAAATATCTGATATAAATTTTAAGTTTTTTTTATTAATCCTTTATCGTAAGGCACGTTATCGTCAAGGTAATGTACTACTCTTCAGAAAGTAACGAAGGCCAACGATGCAAAACATTTTTTTAATTAGGCTGAAGTTCGTGGTTTTTTGTGGGTTCAATCTTAGTATGACAACGATAAAAACATATCACCTACCACGTTATAGCGATTTTAATGATATATATCTTTCGTTTCCTGTTGCAGTTATGGTGAGTTTGCAACAAACATCAGGGGAAAATTATAAATTTCTTAAACAAAGTAAAGTTCTCACAGTTTGGAAATAAACTTGGTGATCAAGATACGTCGTGAGTTCCTGATGCGATTCTGTAACATATCGATGTATGTGGTATCAGTAACGTGTTGCTGCCCACCACCACCTGTTGACTGGTTTTTACACTTGTTTTTGGTTTCAATAAAACGCCATGTCATTTCAGGCACGTGTGCCAAGTTTTACCCCCTCACCTACATTATTCCGCAAGTGAATTTTCAAATGTTAAGGACTTTTGGATCGCTCTGTATGTAAGTGACCCAGTGGACAACGTAGAAGGCTCTGTGCTGTTGTTAGCGGATGATTTGGTTGAATATACAGAACGCTAGAGAACTGAAGAGAAATGCAGGAAGACCTGCAGGGGATCCACGCTTGGTGACGGTTGACTCTCAAAAGTCGGCTGGTCCCGGCGGAGGTTCGAGTCCTCCCTCGGGCATGGGTGTGTGTGTTCGTCCTTAGGATAATTTAGGTTAAGCAGTGTGTAAGCTTAGGGACTGATGATCTTAGCAGTTAAGTCCCATCAAATTTCACACACATTTGAACATTTGAACTCTCAAAAGTGACAAATAGAGTGTTTTTAAGCGGCCTGGCTTGTGTGGCCGAGCGGTTCTAGGCGCTTCAGTCTGGAACCGTGCGACCGCCACGGTCGCAGGTTCGAATCCTGCCTCGGGCATGGATGTGTGTGATGTCCTTAGGTTAGTTAGGTTTAAGTAGTTCTAAGTTCTAGGGGACTGATGACCTCATATGTTAAGTCCCATAGTGCTCAGAGCCATTTGAATCATTTTTTGTTTTTGTTTTTACGGATAAATAGGCACAGAGCCCCATTATTGGTGAATTACATTTTTGTCGAAGAATCACTGGAAACAGTCAAATTCAGTCAATATCTATGAGCATGAGTATGGATAGGTTTTCAATTAGAACTGCTCCATCAAACTAATGTAGGAAAGACAGATGTCAGTGTCATTTAAAGAATCCTCAGGAAGTACAGTCCATCCACGAACGAGTTAACTTACAAATCTCTCACTCGACTATTAGCTGAGTTATGCTCTTCAATGTGAACACTTAGCAGGTAGGATTGACAGAGGAATAAAGAACCAAAGAGCAATAGTGCGTTTCGGCACAGGTCCATTTGGTAAACAGTGGAATGTTTCAGAGATGTCCTTTCCACTCAAGTGGCAGGCGCTGCAAGAGAGGTCTTGTGCGCGGCCGTGTGGTTTACTATCAAAATTCAGGCAGCGTGTAATGCTAGATGGATCAAGCAATAGAGTACGTCCTCCTACATACATCTGGCGAATAGACCATGAAGTGTGTTACTAACAGTCTTCCTTCGTGCAGACCATTCATGGCTGGAACATAAAAGAGAGGAGGTGACAGTGGTACAAGACATATACCGCAAGGTGGCTTGCAGAGCATGGTGTCTGAGAACCACACTTGAGAACAACCAGAAACTCTCAGAGAATCAACTGAATGGCTCTCTTAAAAGTTGCAGCAGCAAGAGCCAACATGCGTTCAGCATCAAATTCCCCGCATCTGTCACGTGCGCTGTTTACAGTCGCTCGCGGATGTCTGCCAAGGCTGGTGAGGTTTGTGCCAGAACCGCCCACTACAGAGCGGCCGCAGAGGGACAGTGTGTCAAGGTCGCCCAGCGACTCGGAACGAACAGGTTGTGGCAGCGGACGGCAAGTACGCGTGCTGCGACTTACGGCGCTGGAGTGCTGGGGTGGGGCGGCGCAGTGACTGCGAACGGTGCGTGCAGAAGCGAGGCGAGGCGCTGGCTGCCGTCGCGGGGCGATCTGCGGACTGCCGTGGGAGCCGGACTGCGGCCGCGCCACTCGCAGACCGCGAGTCACGTGACCGACGTCCGGTTATCAGGCGCCTCCGTCTCTTGTTAAGCGTCCCCTGCCCCGCCTCCGTCGGCAGGATCATTGCTGCGATTACATACAGCTGGAGACATCGTGTGATTCTCAGACGATCTCTATGTCTCCCACCGCATCTAGTTCTACATTTCGCAAGCCACCTTATGGTGTGTGGCAGAGGATACTTCGTGTAGCAGTCAGTTCCCCCCTCTCGCCCCCTCCCTCCCTACTCTGTTCATCTACATCAATATGACTACTGATCACTTTACTCTGCATTTCACAGTTAAGTGTCTGGCAGAGGGTTCATAGAGCCACCTTCAAGCTATTTCTCTACCGCTCCACCCTCGAAGAGCACGCAGGAAAAGCGAACAGGTAAATCTTTCGTTGCGAACTCTGATATGTCTTATTTTATAACGACGATCATTTGTCCCTATGCAGGTGGGTGACAACAAAATATTTTGTCATTTAAAGGAGAAAGCTGGCGATTGAAAATTCATGAGAAGATCCTGCTACAATGAAAAGCACCTGTATTTTAATAATTACCATCCCAATTCGTATGTCATATCCGTCGCACTCTTCCCTGTTACACGATGATACAAAACGAGATGCCCTTCTTTGAACGTTTTAGAGTCGTCCGTCAGTCCTATCTGATGTGGATCCCATACCACGCAGCAGTATTCCGGAAGAGGACGGACAAGCTTTCTTACAGGAATCTGCAAGGTTCGCAGGAGAGCTTCTGTAAAGTTTGGAAAGTAGGAGACGAGATACTGGCGGAAGTAAAGCTGTGAGGACGGGGCGTGAGTCGTGCTTGGGGAGCTCAGATGGTAGAGCACTTATCCGCGAAAGGCAAAGGTCCCGAGTTCGAGTCTCGGTCCGGCACACAGTTTTAATCTGCCAGGAAGTTTCATATCAGAGCACACTCCGCTGCAGAGTGAAAATCTCATTCGGTAGCGTTCTCGCTTCCCACGCCCGGGTTCCCGGGTTCGATTCCCGGCGGGGTCAGGGGTTTTCTCTGCCTCGTGATGGCTGGGTGTTGTGTGCTTTCCTTAGGTTAGTTAGGTTTAAGTAGTTCTAAGTTCTAGGGGACTGATGACCATAGATGTTAAGTCCCATAGTCCTCAGAGCCATTTGAACCATTTTTTTTGAAAATCTCATTCAAGCTTGGTGTAGGTTGTCTCTTTAGCAGACCTGTTGCATCTGCCAAGTGTTCTGCCAATAAATCGCAGTCTCTGGTTCGCTTTCTCCACAACGGTACGTATGTGATAGTTCCAATTTAAGTTACACGTGACTGTAATCCATGAGTATTTATGTGAATTCCAACAGTTCGTCTTATTCATCGTGTAACTGAAATTTAGCGGATTATTTTTAGTATTCATGTGGATGAGTTCAGAATTTTTAGTGCCACTTTTCGCACCATACAGGTATCTTGTGGGACCGATGGCTAAGTCTGGCCCCCCTCCCTCCCCCCTGCCTACCTCTTAAACTAACCAGCCAGATATCTTGTCTAATCTTTTTCTATTGGGTTTGATCATCTGATGACTTAACAAGACGGTAAATGGCAGCATCATCTGCAAACAACCTAAGAGGACTGCTCAGATTGTCCCGTCGTTTATGTAGATCAGGAACAGCGGAGGACCTATAACATTTCCTTGGGGAACGCCAAATATTGCTTCTATTTCATTCCATGACTTTCCGTCAATTACTACGAACTGTGACTTTTCTGACTGCAACTCACGAATCCAATCGCACAACTGAGACGATACTCCGTAAGCACACAATTTGATTGACGTCACTAGAGGAATGGTGACAAAAGCCTTGTGGAAAGCTAAAAATGTGGCATCAGTTTGACATTCCTCATTACTTCGGGATAATAAAGAGCTATTTGTGTTTCACAAGAACGATATTTTCTTAATCCGTGTAGGCTATTTGTCAATAAATCGTTTTCTTCGAGATAATTCATAATGTTTGAACACAACACTCGTACCAAAATCCTGCTGCAAATCGACGTTATTGATATGGGTCTGTAATGTCGCTGATGGTTCGGAGGAAGAACAATTGTTGGGGGGCATCCTAGTGAGCTTGAGTCGCACTATTTTTACTTCACTCTTTTTGCGAAAGATACGCTGGAGGGGTAGCAGTATATTCATTTAGTCTTCTAGGAACGTACGCTCTCGGAATTTTGACAGTGAACCACACCGTGATGACGAACGACTCTACTGATGCCGCCGAAGTTGTTTGAGTATCTCTGTGACGCTTTGGTTTACTGGACGAATCTGTGACGAAATACGCTACTCTTCTTTGGATCTTCTCTGTTTTCTATCTGGTTCGGGTCCCAGACGGCCAAGCGATATTTAAGTATCGATCGAGTGAAGGTTTTGTGAGCTATGTCCTTCGCTGGTGGACTACACGTCTTGAATATCATTCTAATGAACCGCAGTCCGACGTCTGCCTCATCTGCGATTAGTTTTATGTGTTCTTCGTTCTACTTTAAATCACTCTGTACACATAGTCCGAAATATTTAATTTATTTAGTTGCCTCCAGTGATCAACCGGCATTCGTGTAATACCACAATAATGAGCCTTTCCGTCTATTTATTTACAATAAGTTGCATTTGTTTATGTTGAGGGTGAACTGTGTATCCCTGTACCAAGCGATGATTCTCTGGACTTTCTATATTTCGCTACAGTATTCTAGCGTTGCGACTACTCTCTATATAAAAGCACCATTCGCCAAATGCCGGATTAAGTTGTGAACTTTCAAAGTAGCCTAAGAGCTGGTATTGTTGAGGGAGTACGCATTGAGGGAGTATTCACTGAGCTGACCAACTATAGCTTAGTGGCGAACCGGTATTCGAACCTAGGCACCTTCTTTTGTGTGAAATATTATCTCAAGCAATCCATCGGGGAACTCAACACATTCTTAACCTATTCTATTTCTCTCCTTCCATTATGAGCGCCCCAGAGGGAGTTCCTCGAACACAGCAGCCCTAGCACTCCTGGAATAGAGGATGGAGCAGAGTGTTGGGTTTTACTGTAGTCACAGAGTTGTCATTAGTGTTTTTCTCCAGAAGCACTGCAAATGAATGAAGAAAATTGCATCATTTTACTTACCTTTCCGTCGCATACGAGGCACTTGCTGCAATTACGGTGTCTGCAAATTATACTAAAATGTCCTTTAAAAGCTGAACCCGATTGGCAGTCCTGGAAAGGCCCCAAGCAGACATGATTTTCGTGCACTCTTCAATGCATGCTACGAGGAATCCTTCTGTCCTCGAATAAAATCTACGTTTAAGAAGGCCGGGATACACGCTTTTCACAGAGATGCAAATCCACCATAGGCTGTAGTAACCTCTTCAGTCTCAGGAAAGAAAAGAAAAAAAGAAAGAAAACACGAAACTCTACACGTTCTGTGTGTAATTTGGATTATAAATAAGATATATAAAATCGCAATGGAACTGAGTGCATGCAGTGTTGCTTTTGCCTTCAGTGGTACCATGACAAATGTCATCGAGGATCTAGGATCTAGGGGATGATTACGATAAAGGTGTTTATATCTGTGTCCAATATGAGCAGTTTAATGTTTTTGTCCGAACCAAAAGACAACTTCTGATTTATCTTTCTGTATTGAGTTTAGTAATTGATTTACTTGCTTTGATTTTTACTTTTTGTTCATCTTTTTCCTGTTGTTATTATGTATGATGTATGCTGTCTTAGGCGAATTATTATTCTTTGGAATTTGCCATTTAGGCAGCAATATTATCACAATGTAGTGGATCACTGTGTGATGTTAATAAGTGGTGGTTTTGCGCATTTTATGTTAATGGTTTCTGGTTTCAAGCAATTAGGATACCATTCACGGATTTAGAATAACATTATCAAGGATTTAGGAACCTTGTTAATCATTTAAGACCCATTGTCACAGAATTATTTATACACTTTTTCATTATATTTGTAAAATTTGACAATATCTAATACAATAAAAAATATTCTAGAACTTTCAGTCCGTCTTTCTGCGTTGTAATTTAAATCACCTTTCTTCATTTACGAACATTGATCAACACAAGTTGAAAAATATCGCGGAATTAGGCATCCGTACCCTACCGTTCTTAGATTGAAGTGGCTAGTCAGGTGCTCAAGTTACGTATATGACGTCGATTCTTCTTTGGATAATACGGAATGACCCTTTTGAGTAGGATGTATATCACGTTGTTCTTGTAATAAGTAACAGTGATTGCAGAGAGGTGACCTACACGGAGTCTTAGCTGCCTTCTTTTTTGTGGTCAGAAATATCAGTGCTACACCAAATCAATTCAATGACGAATTTCAAACGAAAAATCATGTGCTAGTTTTCCTAGCTGACGTCAAAGGTGCCATATGATCATGAGGGGAATATGGAGCAATGGAGATTTATCGACCTCTAGCAAATGGATTTTTTGTACGTTGACACTTCGGATCGTGCAGAAGAGAAGCCACGATAGCGATGAGCGCGGGGAGTCAGAGGACAGAAGACGGTCACATTCAGTGACGTGAAGGTGCCAGACGATGTTAAATGGCCCCAGCACAGAACGACCGTCGCTATTCTCCGTATATACAACGCACCGCACAGTACTTTGTCTACACTGGAGGGCTGCAACAGGTTCAGATCCGTCTGCGAAGATTCGACGCCGTCTCCTGGTGAGTGGTCAGGTGGGACGCACCCTCAGTGCCGACTGTCATTACGCAGAAAGCACAAACTCCTGAGCCTGCAATAGCCACATGTACGTCCATCGTGTGCCGAGTGCCTGACGGTTGTGTTTGTGGACACATCTGCCTCCGACCTGTACTACACTGATCACAGCATCGGTGATAGTCGCTAAAGCGTTGACTGCAATCTGTCTGCCTACGCTATACAGTGACACAGCGACAATCCAGATTACGTGGTTTGTGCCGCTGTAGGAAGAAAAGAAGGAAAATCAAGGTTTAATGTCTCGTCGACGTCTACGTCTAGCGCCGTTGGGAATAACACACGACAGTTCCATGCGACTCAGACTGAGGAATAAACAGACATTTAAAGTATTAGAGGATGGGTAAACTAGCAACCGTTTTGCTGTGTAGTAGTACTCCGTCACGCACTTCTTCATCGTCTGTGTGTGCTGCAGTCTCGCAAATCCATCTCCTCGTTACTACTGTAATAACAGCGGTCCGCCCATCTAGCCGCGCGGTCTAACGTGCTGCTTCCCGAGCGGGAGGGCGTGCCCGTCCCTGGAACGAATCCGCCCGGCGGATTAATGTCGAGGTCTGGTGTGCCGGCCGCCTGTAGATGGTTTTTAAGGCGGTTTTCCATCTGCCTCGGCGAACGCGGGCTGGTTCCCCTTATTCCACCTCAGTTACACTATGCCAGCGATTGCTGTACAAACACTGTCTCCACATATTCCTCTACCACGCAGATATTTGGGGTTACACTCGTCTGGTATGAGACGCTCCTGGGGGAGGGGGGGCGGGTCCACTGGAGGCGAACCGCACAATAAGCCTGGGTTCGGTGTGGGGCGGCGGTGGAGTGTGTCGACTGCTGTGGTCTGTTGTGAACCACTGACGGCTATGGCAGGATGAAGCCTGTCCGTTGTTTGTAGGTCCCCAGTTTAAATACACAGTAACATCAAAAGATTCGGATATCCTCACCCTTTTGATAATCGCAGCTAGCTGAGGGCAACTATGTATTTGATCCAACACAGTCATAGTCGCTGGATTTGGAATTAATAAACAATAATAAAATTCACTAACTAATACACTGAGAGAGGACGAGTTTCTCTGTCATCTATTTTTCGCATCCTGAGCAGATGTTGATGGAACCTGGTAGGGTGCTAAAAGCATGAGGTATTTTTATGATTCTTAGCTCGTAGAAACGGCTTGTTGGGATTTGAAAGCAATTGGTGGCGAGCCCATCCCTTAGTAAATCTTGCTGGACAGGCTGTGTGGGAGACTTACCATATTATAATGACAATATATGGCGGTGCAACGTGTATTTTATCTACTGTACATTGCAAGCGAAATTCTTAGTAAATTTGTATCTTTACCGACAAGTGAAAGAAGTGAATCAATACGTAAACGAAATAAGCAACTCGTCAGAACTGTTTTGCTAATGGGATGGTGTTGGTATTGCTATGATTTTCGCATACTTAACTAGTTGTTCTAGTACACTAAACATATTTTGCACCACAATCGCTCTCAACTAGAGAGCCGCTAACTCTCGATCGTTGAGAATTTGAGAATCTTGGAGTCAGAAATTTGAAAAAAGACCGAGATTCAGACATGATAAGTTAGACTATGGAAACGAAGCAAATGGACACATTCTGACAAATTCAAGTACGCTGCAAGTGAGCTGAACTCCTGCATACGACAAAATTTCTAAAGTTGTCACCAGAAAGTGTGATATCGTCAGTCCACTGATACTGTAAGAGACATCAGCTCATATTTTCGTTTCAAACACTCTCTATGATCATTCTGATAATTTTTGTTGAAAAAAATATCTATTACTGCTTTTTCTTAATGGAACCACAGAAAACTATTCGGTTATTGATTGCCAACTGAAGTAATGTCTGTACGTGAATTGTTCATGTCCCTGAAGGAATTTATTATTATTAGGCAACGAGTAGAATAAAGTTGAAATTAACTGTCAGCCATTAAAGTGATGTACTTCTATTTTTTAAAGTATTACGCTATAAATTTAAAAGATCAAAATAACTTAAAGTTAGAGTAGATGCGTGGATTTCTGTGACTACTCTCACATGCTCATTATCAACATAGAATATCTTGGTCAACTACATTATTCATATCATTGACTTGTTTACCAATTCACGCGCAGAACGCTTTCGGCGTTAAAAAATGGTCTGAGGGTCATACTAATGTCATCACCGACAACGAACCCACTTCAAGGTAAGCTTCAACTGTTACTACCTGGCAAACTCAGTCATTCTGTGGCCACTCATTCACTCGCTGGAAAAAATAAATAAATAAATAAAATAAAATAAAATTATCGGCGGATCGTTCCAGTAGATAATGAAACCAAGACTCAAGGGAAATCAAGACACATTCATAGGATCTACTGACCGAGAGAAAGGGTTCGAGATCGTAAAATGGTCCAAGATTCCAAAACTTTTATGGAAATAGGAGTAATCTATTGCGAAACTGAAAGTGGGTGATATACGTACAATGTGTACAAGAACTAAGAGGGAACGATAAGACTAGAACGCCAAAAACAAAGTGCTCGGATTAAGAAGGATGTAAGACAGGGATATAGACTATCATCCCTACTGTTAAATCAATACGTAGAACAAACAATGACTGACATAAAAGAAAGGTTTGAAGGTTTCTGTTATATTTGCATATTTACCAACTTCCATAGATTCAGTTTAGTCTATGTCGATTATCCGCAAGCAGTGTTTGCTCTTGTTTGTGAAGCCATTGATCGACTTTCGTTACATCGTCTGCTACGGTAATGTATCTACTCTGGTTGTTTGGCGCGTGAGTGGAGTAGCCAATGAGGTACTCAGGTGCACAGTCGTTGGCCATGCTTTGCAAGTTTCGAAGAACAATATTTGTGTCTTCTTCCTATCCCGTTCGTGCCTGTGGTATATACGTATAATTGGCTCCATTTGCACGTGCCGAGGGAGAAAGAGAGAGCTATATACACACTTATGAATGGATATGTGAAAGCAGGAATGGTTTATATATGTGAGATATTTTACTAAGACGAAGCTCTCTCGTACGGAGACTATTGACAACAGGCAGCATTTTTGCAATCATAATTGTGGGGTGAGTCACGTGCTATTGTCGAGACTTATCTGGGTCTAATGTTGAATATTGTAGGAGATTGGCTTGCGAATACGACTCAGTGGGTCAGTTTCCATTCTGTTTAAGAAATGCAGTTACCTTACGATCGTGTTTAGCAAGTCAGTTATTTATTCACCAAATGGGTTGTATGTGTCATACGTGATTTTCCATCGTACGTTGAAGAATTGACGTTTGTGTTAGTCTGCTAAAGACAGCACGTGTTTCATGTACAGGATGGTTATGATTAAACTTTCTCCAAATGGGAGGACCACCATAAAAAACGAGTGATCGTAGGTCACTGAAACTTTGTGGAAACTTTTGTAAAAAGATGCAAAAGAGAAATAACGAATAAACTACGGGAAAATTCAAGGTTTAATTTCCACACGAGAGGGTGACGTTTGTTAATTATGTATTGTGTTTACGTTACAGGTTACAATAGTCGTTCAATGTGGTGATCATCTGCATTCAAGACAGCCTGTAACCGCACTAGAGATACCATTTCAGAATTGTCCGCAGCACGTTTTGAACGGTGGACCATGGAATGTTCAGATGTCGTAACGCAGCTGGTGCACTGCTCGAAGATCGCACATTGTGTCCAGCATTCTCAACCATGGTAATTTATTCAACAATTTATGGTGCCATTGGCCGTCGGACCCTCCAAGGAGCAATTCCTAAATCGTCAGTTAATTCGAACTTCCGAATCAGTCTTCATTCCCAGTGGGGAATGTTGACCTCTTCGTATTCCTTCAGTGCGTCGAGACTCGCGAAGAACAGCAACACTATTACTGTCGTTTTGATACAACAGCATTACGAGAAAAGCTCTGCTCATCTCGTCCAGACCGAAGTTGACTGCGTGCAACTGTAATGCATACTGATGCTTGTGTTTCAGCCCTACGTAACCGTACCAGTAACAGCTTCTGGCGGCAAGTCATGGCACTAACAAGCAAATCCTGCAGCGCACAGTCTGGTGATCATTCCTATAAAGTTGGATATCCATATTGTAAATACACTACTGGCTATTAAAATTGCTACACCAAGAAGAAATGCAGGTGATAAATGGGTATTCATTGGAGAAATATATTGTACTAGAACTGACATGTGATTACATTTTCACGCAATCTGGGTGCATAGATCCTGAGAAATCAGTACCCAGAACAACCACCTCTGGTCGTAATAACGGCCTTGATACGCCTGGGCATTGAGTCAAACAGAGCTTGGATGACGTGTACAGGTACAGCTGCCCATGCAGCTTCAACACAATACCACAGTTCATCATGAGTAGTGACTGGCGTATTGTGACGAGCCAGTACTCGGCCACCATTGACCAGATGTTTTCAATTGGTGAGAGATCTGGAGAATGTGCTGGCCAGGGCAGCAGTAGAACATTTTCTGTATCCTGAAAGGCCCGTACAGGACCTGCAACATGCGGTCGTGCATTATCCTGCTGAAATGTAGGGTTTCGCAGGGATCGAATGAAGGGTAGAGCCACGGGTCGTAACACAACTGAAATGTAACGTCCACTGTTCAAAGTGCAATCAATGCGAACAAGAATGACCGAGACGTGTAACCAATGGCACCCCATACCACCACGCCGGGAGATTCGCCACTATGGCGATGACGAATACACGCTTCCAATGTGCGTTCACCACGATGTCGCCAAACACGGATGCGACCATCATGACGCTGTAAAAAGAACCTGGATTCATCAGAAAAAATGACGTTTTGCCATTCGTGCACCCAGGTTCGTCGTTGAGTACACCATCGCAGGCGCTACTGTCTGTGATGCAGCGTCTAGGGTAACCGCAGCCATGGTCTCCGAGCTGATAGTCCATGCTGCTGCAAACGTCGTCGAACTGTTCGTGCAGATGGTTGTTGTCTTGCGAACGTCCCCATCTGTTGACTCAGGGATCGAGACGTGGCTGCACGATCCGTTACAGCCATGCGGATAAGATGCCTGTCATCTCGACGGCAGTGATACGAGGCCGCTGGGATCCAGCACGGCGTTCTGTGTTACCCTCCTGAATCCATCGATTCCATATTCTGCTAACAGTCATTGGATCTCGACCAACGCGAGCAGTAATGTCGCGGTACGATAAACCGCAATCGTAATAGGCTACAATCCGACCTTTATCAAAGTCGGAAACGTGAGGGTACGCGTTTCTCCTCCTTACACGAGGCATCACAACAACGTTTCACCAGGCAACGCCGGTCAACTGCTGTTTGTGTATGAGAAATCGGTTGGAAACTTTCCTCATGTCAGCACGTTGTAGGTGTCGTCACCGGCGCCAAGCTTATGTGAATGCTCTGAGAAGCTAATCATTTGCATATCACAGGATCTTCTTCCTGTCGGTTAAATTTCGCGTCTGTAGCACGTCATCTTCGTGGTGTAGCAATTTTAATGACCAGTAGTGTAGTTTTCTGTCTACACTGGCTCAAGTAGCGAATGTTTAATTACCACCGCCCTGTAACTGTAATCGATATGTGTTACGTAATCTTTTGTATATTTGAGGCCCGATAATAATGCAAAGTTAACGCAAACCTAATATCTGTATTTCAAGTCTATACCTTTCATATATTCAGTTAAATGAATTGCAACTTTTGAAAGATAATAGATATAAGCAACTATAAGGCCTAGCACGACTTCCTTATGCGGAAATAAACGAATTAAATATTTTCGTGGCTAATTCAATTAAAGTTTCAACTGGATTATTTTGGCTTGAAACAAATATTCAGGAAGTAAGATACTTTTCGCCTTACGAAGCTACTTTCAGGCCACGTAAAGTAAGTTCATCTCAAAATCTACGAGAAGGCAGCTCCGTCACATTGTAATTACATGTTTGGCGGTACAATGGTATTAAAATGTCGCCACGACGAAGTATAATCATTTTATGGATGAATGCACAAGATTGGGCCCATATCTTGGAGATCAGAGAAGACTAAATGTTGTCAGGAAGATACAGTTTTGTCTGACTAAATGCAAAGTTATCCAGTAGGCAATATTAAATTATTACTGGTATCAAATACAGCTCCGTTCGCTATTTAAGGGTCGGTGTTTGAAGAATCAGAAGTGACAGTAGTCAGATTGCATCACATTAACTGGGACTTATTCATTTTTGTTGGAACGGTAACGGGTATGTGGGACTTAACCGCTAAGAAATGAAATGGTTGAAATGGCTCTGAGCACTATGGGACTTAACATCTGAGGTCATCAGTCCCCTAGAACTTAGAACTACTTAAACCTAACTAACCTAAGGACATCACACACATCCATGCCCGAGGCAGGATTCGAACCTGCGACCATAGCGGTCGCGCGGTTCCAGACTGAAGCGCCTAGAACCCCTCGGCCACAGAGGTCGGCAACCGCTAAGAGTCACTGTTTTGAAATACAAGCAAAACCATTCACTCTACTGACTCCATACAAGTTCAAGAATGAAATTAAAATTCAGACGGAAAGAATATCGATGATATAATTCGCTTATGTCATCACTATCCTCAGTGAACGTTAAGAGGTGTTATAGAACCTGTTGAATGGAACGAGCCGTCTAATGAGCACACACTACGGATAAAGTAAATCGAAGGAAGAAGAAACCAATAGGAGTAGCAGAAACGATATTAGCGATTAACTTAACATCAAATTTGGGGGCCACGAAGTATAAGAAATGAAGGAATTATTTTATCTTGGAAGCAAAACAGCACATGATGGACGAAGCAAGTAGAACGTAAAAAGCAGACCAGAACAGGCAAAGAGGACATTCCTAGCCAAAAGCAGGCTACTTGTGTCACACATTGACCTGAAGGAAGAAATTTCTGAGAATGGATGTGTAGAACGCAGCATTCCGTGGAAATGACCCACGGACTGTAGGAAAACCGGAACAGAGGAGAATCGATTCGACTGAGGTGTGGTGTTACAGAAGGATGTAGAAAATTAGGTAGATTGGTAAGATACGAAATGAGGAGGTTCTCTGCAAAATCGGCGAGGAGAGGACCCTGTAGAAAATATTGACAATAACAAGGGACGGGGAGACAGGTCATGCGTTAAGACACTAGGGAATAACATCAATGATGCGTGAGGGTACTGTAGAGGCAATAAACTGTAGGAAAAACGAAGGTTGGGATGGATCTTGGCGAGTCACATCAAATGACTGATGAAAAGAATAGCAAATTTGATCAGCGGTAGCCGAAATAGCTGCCGGCCAAGGCTAGGGGAAATGCAGTGTTTTCAAAGTTACGGAGTTTTTTCGCTTGGATGATTACTGAATCTTTTCGTGCGTTTTGCAACCAATGTGCTTCGATCAACTATTAGTTTTAATGTCCTTTAGATTTGTTATTTTAAATTACAGAAAAAATGATAATTAATTGAAACCCTCAGCTGCTGACAGGTGTTGTTGACTTACCTTGATGGGGACAGCCGAAAATGTGTGCCCCGACCGGAACTCAATCCGGGATCTCCTACTTACATGGCAGACGCTCTATCCATCTGAGCACCCGAGGGCACAGATGAATAGCTCGACTGCAGGGACTTATCCCTTGCTCGCTTCCCGTGAGACCCACATTCCCAACTGTCCACAATCTACATACGTAATGTTCCTAATTATAGAAAAGTGTTAGTTTGCGTGAAAAACGGTACAGAGGTTTTAGATACTTTTCAACATTATACTCCGTTTGATTTTCTGTAGACATCGAAAAATCCGTAGTATATTTCCTCCAGTGTTTGATAGGAGAAGTGAACTACTTTCAGTAATTAAATTTAGGGATGAAACATGCGACCTGGATGATTTATCATATGTGGATTAAAAGAAGAAAGAGACATATGCTGTCCACTTTGAAGTGCAATGAAAAACATGAATTGAAATACGTTTTTATATATAATTAATTTGGATTTTATAAAATCATTTATTTTGCATACTTTACTAAGTCTATTGAGACACAAATGACGGTAGTTTACATTCGAAACATGTGCATCTCCGTAATCAACAAATGTAACGGTTACACCTTTTAATAAATCGTTATTCTTCAGTAACTTCGATTCACGACATGTGATCAATAATTCACGGCAGAAAACAGGATTTTAAATAAATTCTTGTAATAAATTTATCGGGAGCTTGTACTATCACCTTTTTATTTATTCAAAAATAATATCACTTACTACCTCGAAAACTTACGTAAACAAAAGATTTTGCAACTCGAAAAATAACTTGATATTTTTCCCGACTCTGTTATATTTCTTACCACTCTATGGTGCCATCGTTGCTCGTCACTTGCGTATGATGTGGGCGAGGCACTAGAAACGAGCTGTCCAGTGTTGAAGAACGAGCAGGAAAAATTGATTAAATTACAGTCAAATCAACTCTACCTCTCCACAATCTGTTTCTTTTTCACTTTTTTAGGTTGTTACCGTGGTAGGAAGCGCGCGAAGGGCTATTAGATTTGGGAAACATTACAAATACTCCCATAATTGTAAAGAATTTTGGTGCGCCTGTTGGCATTATCCAATGTTCTTAGTAATTTATAAGGTTTTTGAACATCAGTACTAATTTATGTTTTATACCACTAGTAAGCGTATAAAACGATTTTTTTACCCGCTGTCGGATACTCGTACGTTAATCTATTTGTCGACATTTTTTCCTCGACGTATTAGTTCGTACAAAATGATATTTCGGCTAAACAGTATCCTCGTCTACAGAATTCCTAACAGACATCTTTGAATGCAAGCTGATTGTGCAATTAGGAACGGAAACACGTTCCACAAATATTGGTTTTACGAGATCGTTCTTATTAAGTTTTGGTCCCACAAATGCAAGGATCTCTAATGATGGCCACTCGTCTGTCCAATATTTGTCTTTTTTTCCTTCAATAGAAAATTGGCATGTCGATATAGAAATGCTCTAGATGTTGAACGCATGGACTGACTTCGAAAGAAAATGGGAGAGGGAGGATGCGTGGTTCTTGGAACATCGAGGACATTTTGCAGATAAACGTTGTTAGCATTCCGGAAAGATTTTATTGGAACTGAGTTGTGAGCTTGTTATGGCCTGCTGCACAACCGTCCGACACACAAATGGATTGGAAGTCGACTGTGATGTCTGCATTTTGGAGAGCAGGAAAGCAATCTGCCATTTTCATACACAGGAGTGAAGAACTGCCTAAAAACCACCGACCGGGTGACTGGCCACTAACTTGCTATGAGGATTTCATTCTGGCGTGGTATACCTCCTTGTATCTGAAGTTCAAGTACTGTACGTTGTTTTCATTTTCTATTTTTTTTGCCGTACTATAAGAGAACTGTACTTACATTGCCGTCTTAGACTCCAATTAAATTAAAAAAAAAGAAAAGGATTTAAAATTTCCTTCACGGTGGCCATACTAGAAAAGTTTCATCTTTGAAAATAAGAACGATTCTTCGTTCCGTATGTCTTGAATTGAATCCCTCGCGAAGTTAGTATGAGCTATCTTGAGGGGCAGAGAGGAATGTACGTAAAACAGAAAGGCTTTTGTTTATCACCTCTTAAACCTTGTCTAAGGCTTGCAGTCCTGAACTATCAGGTACAGTAAGAATTCTTGTCTAAGCAGTAAGCTATGCGGGCAGGTTAGATAATAAATATTTACAGTGTAAATTAATATTTATAATTATGTAGAACTGTCACCCCTAAGAGAATTAGAAATTAATGCAGATACACTGAAGCACCAAAGAAATTGGTTTAGGCATGCATATTCAAATACAGAGATATGTAAACAGGCAGAATACGGTACTGGGAACGCTAACGCCTATACAGAGTGGAGAAAAATTGTCACGAAATTTTAACCCTGGATAGCTGATGCATGTAGGAACCAAAATTACTAATGTTGTGTTGGTCGACAATGCACAATTTTTAAACTACGGAAACTTGGCGCCACGCACTCCGATTGGTCGCGGGATTGCCCTTTTGCCGGATGCTCTGGACAACGCATGACCGCGAATGCTTTGCCTGCTGGAGATGGCGATGTATCCAAGGTGGCCCGCACGCTCGGTGGTAGAGCGCCAGCCTTCCACTCCGGGGGCCTCAGGGCGAATCCGCGGGGTTCGACACATGCTTTGCAGTTTCACGGTAAGACGTACCGGGAACAAACACGTCAACAACTGTTAGTTCGCGTACAGAAAGGCCTTTTTGGTAGCTAGGACATTGTTTACTTAAAGCAGGTGCTCGAACTGGCGACCCTCTGACGCGACACAAGCTTGGTAACGTCGAGCGGTGTTTTGCCGAACTCTTCCAAAGTTTCCTGGCATTGATTGGCGGCATGTTGAACGAGATCCATTAAGTCCTCTTCGTTTCTAGGTGGTTCGCGTCCGGACAGGTGAACTAGAAGCTTCAAGAATCCCCACAGGAAAAAGTCAGTTGACGTGAGGTCTGGCGATTGCGGGGCCCATGTCCTACGAGCACCTCTGCCAGTTTCCCGATCGTCGAAGAGTTCTTTTAAATATCTGCACACAGCACGACTGTTATGGGCGGGGGCCTCATCATGCTGCAGCCACATGCGTAGCCGTATGTCTAGGAGAAAGTCTTCAAGCAGGCAGGATAGAGTTTCTTGCAAAAAGGGGAGGTAATTTGCACCGGCTGCAGCCACATGCGTAGCCGTATGTCTAGGAGAAAGTCTTCAAGCAGGCAGGATAGAGTTTCTTGCAAAAAGGGGAGGTAATTTGCACCGGCAAGCCGGCCGGTGTGGCCTAGCGGTTCTAGGCGCTTCAGTCTGGAACCGCGCGACCGCTACGGTTGCAGGTTCGAATCCTGCCTCGGGCATGGAGGTGTGTGATGTCCTTAGGTTACTTAGTTTTAAGTAGTTCTAAGTTCTAGGGGACCGATGACCTCCGATGTTAAGTCTCATAGTGCTCAGAGCCATTTGAACCATTTTTTGCACCGGTAAGTCGAGTCGAATTAAGTCGGGTGATGATGAGGGAATTAGATTAGGAAATGAGACAAAGTAATAAAGGAGTTTTGCTATTTGGGGAACAAAATAACTGATGATGGTCGATGTAGAGAGGATGTAAAATGTAGACTGGCAATGGCAAGGAAAGCGTTTCTGTAGAAGAGAAATTTGTTAACATCGAGTATAGATTTAAGTATCAGGAAGTTGTTTCTGAAAGTATTTGTATGGAGTGTAGCCATGTATGGAAGTGAAACATGGACGATAAATAGTTTGGAAAAGAAGAGAATAGAAGCTTTCGAAATGTGGTGCTACAGAAGAATGCTGAAGATTAGATGGGTAGATCACATAACTAATGAGCAGGTATTGAATAGAATTGGGGAGAAGAGTAGTTTGTGGCACAACTTGACAAGAAGAAGGCACCGGTTGGTAGGACATGTTCTGAAGCGTGAGGGGATCACAAATTTAGCATTGGAGGGCAGCGTGGAGGGTAAAAATCGTAGAGGGAGACCAAGAGATGAATACACTAAGCAGATTCAGAAGGATGTAGGTTGCAGTAAGTACTGGGAGATGAAGAAGCTTGCACAGGATAGAGTAGCATGGGGAGATGCATCAAACCAGTCTCAGGACAGAAGACGACAACAACAACAACAACAACAAGTCGAGGAGGTAGACGGACCGGTACAATCAGCTGGCCACCCACAATATCTGCCCAAATGTTGAGGGAAAATCGTCCCTGATGTCGGTGGACGTTCGTGACGTGAGGATATCGCCTTGCCCAGTAATGAACGTTTCGAGTGTTGTAAAGGCCATCCCAGTGGAAGGTGCACTCGTCGGTAAACAACACAACGACGGGGAAGTCGGTATCTCATGCTACACTTTGCAGAAGCCACCGGCAAAACCCTAGCCTGTGTTCATAGTCCGTCACAGGATTTAGGTCGTGGACAGGGTGGAAACTAAATGGATGCTGGCCGTCATCCCTCAAAACCTCCTAGACTAACCGATGAGTGACCCCCATGTCGTGCACAACTGTTCGAATACTTGTCGTAGGTGCTTCCTCAAAGCGCTCGAGAACAGTCTCTTCAAATGCAGCATCCCATCGTGTTCGAGGTCTTCCAAAATGAGCATGATATCCTGCTAACCAGCCTGTTTCGCCAAGTCACCGGTGAATTGCTGTAAATGTTTGTGGGTGTGGGTGGCGTCTTGCTGGGTACCGTTCTTCATACAACTGTCGAACATCATGCGCATTACCGTCGGCTAGTCCGTAAACAAAAACCACATCTCGCTGTTCTTCAAACGAATAGTGTGCTGCCACGCTTACTGTCGAGCGTTTCTAGGCGCTTTAGTCTGGAACCGCGCGACGGCTACGGTCGCAGGTTCCAATCATGCCTCGGGCATGGATGTGTGTGATGTCCTTAGTTTAGTTAGGTTTAGGTAGTTCTAAGTTCCAGGGGGCTGATGACCTCAGGTGTTAAGTCCCATAGTGCTCAGAGCCATTTTTTTTGCTCAGAGCTATTTGAACGCTTACTGTATGACTAAATAGCAGGTGACGGGCGTGCGCTCCGAAGCGAAGCTTAAGTGTGAATGCCTCTGACTTGAGGTGGAGACAAACAGCAAGACCTATTCGACACGTGTGCATATCACGTTGGGACAGTGACGGGGCGTGGGACGTTAATGTGTGAACCGACAACCATAGCGCTGCCCGTCACTGACGAACGGCAGCAGAGCAATCCCACAGCCAATCGGAGCTGGTGGCGCCAGTTTCCGTAGTTTAAAAATGGTGCGTTGCCGACCTACACAACACTGGTAATTTTGGTTCCTACTGGCATCAGCTATCCAAGGTTAAAATTTCGTGACACAATTTTTCTCCACCCTGTATAAGATAACATCTGTCTGGCACAGTTGCTAGATCGGTGGCTGCTGCTACAATGGCAGGCTATCAAGATTTAAGCGAGTAGTCGTCGTACAAGTGATGGGACTCTGCAACTCGGAGATAGCGGTCAAGTGGGGATTTTCCCGTACGACCAGTTCACGAGTGTACCGTTAACATCAGGAATCTGGTAAAACATCAAATATTCGACATCTCTGCGGCCAGAAAAAGATCCTGCAAGAACGGGACCAACAGCAATTGAAGATAATCGTTCAGTGTTACAGAAGTGCAACCCTTCCACAAACTTTGCAGATTTCAATGCTGGACCATCAATAAGTGTCAGCGTACGGACTATTCCACGAAACATCATCGATATGGGCTTTCGCCAGCCTTCCACCCAGGCCCACTCGTGTACACTTTATGACTGCACGACACAAAGCTTTACGCCTCGTCTGGGCCCGTCAACACCGACATTGGACTTTCGATGACTGAGAACATGTTGCCTGGTCGGACGAGTCTCATTTCAAATTGTATCGAGCAGATAGACATGTACGGTTATAGAGACAACCTGCATCTCAGCAGGGAACTGTGTTCAAGCTGGTGGAGGCTCTGTAACGGTATGGGGCGTATGCAGTTGGAGTGATATGGGACCCCTGATACGTCTAGATTCGGCTCTGACATGTGACACGTACCCAAGCATTCTGTCTGATCACCTGAATCCTTTCGTGTCCATTGTGCATTCCGACAGACTTGGGCAATTCCGGCAGGACAAAGTAACACCCCACCCGTCCAGAATTGTTACAGAGTGGCTCCAGGAACACTCATTTGAGTTTAAAGACTTTCGCTGGCCACCAAAGTCCCCAGACATGAACATTATCGAGCATATCTGGGATGTCTTGCAACGCGCTGTTCAGAAGAGATCTGCACCCTCTCGTACTCTTACGAATTTATGGACAGCCCTGTAGGATTCATGGTGTCAGTTCCCTCCAGCGTTAATTCAGACATTTGTCGAGTCCTTGTCATGTCGTGTTGCGGCACTTCTGCATGCTCGCGGGGGCCCTACACGATTTTATGCAGGTGTACCAGTTTCTTTGGCTCTTCAGTGTAATTTGTAATGAATAGTCGGTCTATTGTCAGTATTCATGTTTCTGCATAACATTCATTAAGAAATATGGTCTTATTTTCATTACATGTGTTATTCCTTGTAGAAAGTTATAGAGTAAAAAAGTAAAAAAATATGGATCTCACGGATTGCGGCCAGATTTCTTATGTTGGATTCATGACCTCTTTTCCCGCCGGCTTTCTTTTATTTTATCTGCAGTCTGACTGGTCCAATTTTCGCTTCGATATCTTTCGATTAGAGTGAATGCAGTGTTTGCCCGCCTGTCTCATGTTGGCGCAAATCTCCGGTACCCGCTGCGCTGGGTGGATTGACTGACGTGCGATCGGCGGCCTGCCCTTCGAGGGCCCAAGGGCTGCTCTCTTTTGTGTGCTCGTGTGTGCGTGTGTGTTGGTGCCTCAGATTGCTTTGAGAGTTTCACAAATTGCTTTGACTTCTTCTTTAATTTAGCACGTTCAAGTAGAGTACTGTTTACTATGCAACAGCCGAATGTGGCATATCGTAATCCTCAGTTCGTCAGTGAGCCATACCCCCGCATTATATAACATCGCTGTTGCGGTACAGTACCATGCGTAAATGGGAAGAAGGTTCGCTGGAAGTGACAGCCAATAAACTGTGTATGGTGAAGTCGACAACTCGGCCGTGGCGTACCTATATCCAGCCACGCACAGATGATGAGATCCTTCACACTCGTCTTCTCCTAGGACATAACTCTATGTCACATGGCTTCTCACTCTGGTGAGAGGACCCTCCGATTTGTGGTGCTCGTGGCCTACACATAACGGTGCTTCAAATTTTAGATTTTCTGCAAGAGGGCAGCAGCTCATTTGCCGACCGATTTGTCCTCTACTTCAAATGACGATGACACGGAAGTGGTACGTATTTTAAGGCTTTGTGAAATGTCCGGCTTATTCCACGAAACTTCAGGGCGACGGTTTCAACGTGTTATCAGAATGGATGGTTCATAGGTATTTTTTGTAAGAGACCAGCCAGACATATATTAATGTGAATATATTTTAGTTTTCCTCTTGTCTTACTTTTATAATAATTGACACCCTTAGAAAGATGACCATTTTGAGGCTATCTTCCAGAACGTGAGCTAGTGTGATTGTGCGGGTGGTCATGGGTGAGATTGAAAAAGAGTGAGTGCAATTTGATCTCAGATTTCATCTTACATTTTTTATCGAATTCTCTACGTCTAACCATTTTGGTATCAACTGCTTTTCGGACGGGCGCTGATAACCTCGCTGTTGAGCGCCCGAAACCCCAAACAGAACAACATGCAACGTCACACTATTCTCTCTGTTTACTTAGCGCAGTAATCTGTTCTTGAGGATCCATTCACCATCTACGACATGATGGAATACTTGAACTCTCTTCGTATTTGCAAATATGGACAACCATCAGCCGTGTAATGGAATGACGACAATGAACATTTGTGCCGGACCGAGACTCGAACCCGGATATTCCACTTGTCGCGAGCGCTCACCTTACCATTAAGCTCTCCGAGCACGACTCACCACCAGACCCAAACTTCCATATGTCGTCAACCATGTGTTAACAGCTTGTACTCATACATTCATTGTTTATATTTCCGTACAGGGGAGACATTTTAATTGAAAGTCGCTTGCCTGGTGTTGGCTGGTAAGTATGCCATTGCAGTGCCTATCTTGTTCAGAAACACGAATGCATGCATGTCAAAAGAAACTTTGCATTCATATTTCTGATCAACACAGGCACTGCGTATCGAATACTAGTCTGCAGGGTTTCATGGCCGTTATGCCGATCGTATCCCTGTTCAAGTTTTTTCAATGATCGTTTCGATCCTTCTGCTGGGAACTTCATCAGGATACCATTGGCATGACTGGAAGGCTGAACGCTGTAGAAAGACAGTGTCGCATTCACTTATAACAGGATACTCTCCAGCACTTTTCTGGAGAAATGGACTTATCGAGCAAAAATCTATAGGCTGCCATTGGTAGGCTGTTGACATTGGGAAATTACTAAAAACTAGAATATGAGATGATAGCTACAGACTTCGTGGTTATCCACTTCAAACTCTGGTGACAGTCGATAATTTAAGGGGCGGTCAAAAAGTTTCCGCTTGAAGGCCGTGCAGTCCAGAAACGGCATCCGGTCAAGCAAACTCGCCCGTGAGCACTGACGCAATCATCCCACCGACGCACCAGGCTGAAGATACCCGTTTGGTAATACAGTGTGTCCTCCTGCGTGAAGAAATCCGTAACTGCGTGCTGCACTTCGCCCGACAGCAATCGTCGACCCATCAGGACCTTTCTAAGGGAGTAGGCGCGATGGCAGGAGCTCGAATGACTCCCACTAGTGTAACTTCGGCTTTACGACGTTTACGATACGGGAACGCGCATTATCATGAAGCAGGAGCAGCCTTTGGCGCACCATTCTACAGAGGTGGTTTTCGACAGACATGCTGCTCTGAACACATTCTTCATTCTCCGGTGAATGTCTGCCGGTGTGTTTGTACTTCGGTAGCGAAGAAAAGAATTACAGTACGTTGGTCCTGTCTCGACGCACTTAGTAATAACGTCGCGACAGTTTACGTTCCCGCATTTACCGCACGCGCGGTGGGAAAACATGAATGCTACACTAAGTTATTGCCTACCTGTCTGTGCCTATACACTGAAAAGCCAGACAAAAACTGGTACAACTTTCTAATATCGTACAGGGCCCCGCGAACACGCAGAAGTGCCGAGCACGACGTGGCATGATTTAGACTAATGCTTGAAGCAATGATGGAGGGAACTGACACCTTGAATGCTGCAGGGCTGTTCATAAATCCGTAAGAGTACGAGAGGGTCGAGATCTCTTCTGAATACCACGTTGAAAGGCATCTACATCTACATCTACATCCATACTCCGGAAGCCACCTGAAGGTGTGTGGCGGAGGGTACATTGAGTACCTCTATCGGTTCTCCCTTCTATTCCAGTCTCGTATTGTTCGTGGAAAGAAGGATTGTCGGTATGCTTCTGTGTGGGCTCTAATCTCTCTGATTTTATCCTCATGGTCTCTTCGCGAGATATACGTAGGAGGGAGCAATATACAGCTTGACTCTTCGGTGAAGGTATGTTCTCGAAACTTTAACAAAAGCCCGTACCGAGTTACTGAGCGTCTCTCCTGCAGAGTCTTCCACTGGAGATTGTCACCTCCGTAACGCTTTCGCGATTACTAAATGATCCTGTAACGAAGCGCGCTGCTCCCCGTTGGATCTTCTCTATCTCTTCTATCAACCCTATCTGGTACGGATCCCACACTGCTGAGCAGTATTCAAGCAGTGGGCGAACAAGCGTACTGTAACCTACTTCCTTTGTTTTCGGATTGCATTTCCTTAGGATTCTTCCAATGAATCTCAGTCTGGCATCTGCTTTACCGACGATCAACTTTATATGATAATTCCATTTTAAATCACTCCTAATGCGTACTCCCAGATAATTTATGAAATTAACTGCTTCCAGTTGCTGACCTGCTATTTTGTAGCTAAATGATAAGGGATCTATCTTTCTATGTATTCGCAGCACATTACACTTGTCTACATTGAGATTCGATTGCCATTCCCTGCACCATGCGTCAATTCGCTGCAGATCCTCCTGCATTTCAGTACAATTTTCCATTGTTACAACCTGTCGATATACTACAGCATCATCCGCAAAAAGCCTCAGCGAACTTCCGATGTCATCCACAAGCTCATTTATGTATATTGTGAATAGCAAGGGTCCTACGACACTCCACTGCGGCACACCTGAAATCACTCTTACTTCGGAAGACTTCTCTCCATTGAGAATGACATGCTGCGTTCTGTTATCTAGGAACTCTTCAATTGCATGGGGGCTTAATTAATTGAAATGAAAATAATTTTAATTTTTGGTAGCTGTATGTCCGATTACGCTATGACTCGTAAACAGTTGGCCCTGACTAGTATTATTACGCTATCTGACTGCATAGAACAACAACAAAGAATGAAATGGAAATTTTCATTAACACAATTAATTAATTAAGTCCCCAGCAACTATAAAACCTACGAAACCAAAGCACAAGTGTAACTGTTCTGTGTGTGGAAGTATGACTCAACATACGCATCTGGCACGGTTCTTCTTCAACAACACAAGAAATTTTAAATATCATTTATACTGAATTAATTAAAGAAAATAGAAATACCATAATTACTCAAGAAAACCAGAATTACACTCTAATACAAGAACACAAGCCAGATGCTTTGTTGACTGAACCTGTAATGACGCATTATTCAGGACATTGAAATAATGAGAAAGAAAAGAAAAGTAGTTTGTTACCTTAATTTATATTGATGAAAAACACTCTAGACATTACAATCTCTCCACACCGACTCGCTACTATCACATCTCAACAAGAACTTTTCAGTATCACATCTCAGCAAGCACTGCCTACTAGCTCATCTCAACAAACACTCCTCACTACGACATCTCAGCACTGACTACCACGAGTTCTCCCAAAGCACTGCCCACTACGAGTTCTCAATAATCACTGCGCACTACGACATCTCAATAATCACTGCCAGTGGAGGCGGCGGAACAATACTCTCTAGCGTGATCTCTGGCGCTGTGGCTCAGTGTAGCCACCTTTCATATGCCCTTCCTCCACGGGCTTGAATTTGATGGTATTTTTGCCAGCATTGGTGGTGAAAATACCACCAAATTCGTCAAAAAATACAGACAAAAACAAAAGATAATATTAATGCGTAAATATCATATAACTAGATAAAATTTTGGCTTTGCACTGACCTTTCAATAACCTATTATATAGAATACAGTAAGCAATACAAATTCTTTCATACATGTGACTTTACATAACAGTTTACACAAGTATTATGTGGTTAAACAGTTCAATTAATAGCGTCAGCAATGACGAATATGTGCAGGTAAGAGTCTCATAACTTTTCACAAACAGTAATACACAAAAAATCAGTTTATACAAATATTCACACAAACGCTTTCCATAGCCCAAGAAACAAGTAGTTGACAGTTCCAGCAGTAGCACCCAGCAATGGTCAACAGGTGCAAATACCAACAATTGACATTTTTTCAGTAGAAACAGTCCATCAGTGGCACCCAGTAATGTTGAGTAAGTGCAGACACCAACAAGTAACACCATTTCAGTATTAGCAGTTCCATTAGTGGCACCAGCAATGTTGAGCAGGTGCACACAGCAACAGGTGACATCTTTTCAGTAGAAGCAGTCCATCAGTGGCACCCAGCAATGTTGAGCAGGTGCAGACACCAACAAGTAACACCATTTCAGTAGAAGCAGTCCATCAGTGGCACCCAGCAATGTTGAGCAGGTGCAGACATCAACAGGTGACATCTTTTCAGTAGAAGCAGTCCATCAGTGGCACCCAGAAATGTTGAGCAGGTGCAGACATCAACAAGTAACACCATTTCAGTAGAAGCAGTCCATCAGTGGCACCCAGCAATGTTGAGCAGGTGCAGACATCAACAAGTAACACCATTTCAGTAGAAGCAGTCCATCAGTGGCACCCAGCAATGTTGACCAGGTGCAGACATCAACAAGTAACACCATTTCGGTAGAAGCAGTCCATCAGTGGCACCCAGTAATGTTGACCAGGTGCTCACCGCAGTCCATAAAATTCACTATCACTAATCACACTGTTCATCAGCAGAAATTAAACATGTCCTAGTGGCACCAATCATGTAGAAAAAGTGCAAATAACAGTTCATAATATTCCCTATCACTAATCACACAGTTCATCAGCAGAATTTAAACATGTCCAGGTGGCATCCACCATGTTGAAAAGTGCAGCACCATCACTAAACAGACAGTTCAGGCATGAACAATAGTTTGAATACACATACAATGCTTTTACACTAAACATACAAATCATAACAAAGACACAAATGATATCAGATAATTGTCCTATTAACTATTACAATACACAAATACCAATAAACCTATAATATTTATGGGTGTCAGTGCAAGCCACAACAACAAGTAAAATAATATTTAGGAGATAGGTTGGGATCACTTCTCTGGGATTATAAAAGGAAAACACACAAAACACACCCACTCATCTTTCATCCACATTAGTGCTACTGTGTAATTGAATAGTGTTAACTGTGTAAATGCAATTCTGTCAAAATTTTATGTTCATCATGTGTATCAAGTAGTAGTGGCAGCAATGTATAACCGTCAATAATAGTTAGTCAACATCATAGTCATTATGTCAAGACCAATGTTTGCCAAGCCAGATCAAAATGTACGGTTGCTGAACAACTGTCAGTGAGCCAAGATATGCAAATGCTTCCTCTCTCCAAAAAAAAAAAAGTATATACTGCTTATTGATTTAACAAAGTGTGTGTGTAGACAATCTTCTTTGTACTTGAGTGTTCTAGTCTGCCATCTTCATCCTCCTTGTTCCATATAGACCAACAAAAAAAAATATGCTCCTCTCTTACTTCACCTCTTATCCACCAAACTCCAATAATCATCAGCATTGCATAATCTCAATACTTCAATAATACCTCATTTACCTTACCTCTTGTCCACGAAACTCCAATAATCATCAACTTCACATAATCTCAATACCTCAATAATACGTCAGCACCAATATCATTTCACTTCCATAACAACTCTTTCCTCTAGTCAGTCTCCTCGAACAAGTACAGACAAAATCCTAGTGCAACTTCAATTCAGCATCCCATACAATCCGAAGACACAGTGTCCACACAACCTATGTGTAATCCATCTGACACAAATTTTCTACTCAAGCAGCAAATTACGTCTAAAGTACGTACCTAAGTGGAAATATGTTACCTGAAAAATAAACTCAATTAACAGTTACCTTTTTTAGTTTATTACTTCTTTCTTCGAAATTACATTCTTCCTGAAATTTTCTCCATAGCAAGTCGTCTTAACGTCGGACACCCACAGAATTTACCTGAAGGTCCTAAATATTTTACACAACCGTATCCTGAAAAATACTGAACGTTAATAACATAATTTATAAAGTCACCATAGCTTTATACAGAATTTATTCGGAGAATTTAGACTGTGTATTTGATTACGGCTGTCAGTGCATTCGCACTGAGCGCTCGATCAGCTGTAGACGCGTGACGTAGGAAGTAATTGTTTGCGGTCAACGACTGCCTTTTGTGGCGCGCAGACTTCACTGTTGCTTTGAGTATCTGCCGCCGCCGGAACACGGCGCGGTATCCTTGCATTCTCCACATGTTTACGTATAACTGTTGGTTTCTCAAAAGTATGTCATTCCACAAAAATTTTTACGTTCGATATATGATGTATTCCCTTAGAGCGCCGAGATTTAAGAGTTTCTACTTCAACAGTATTATCATGTATAATTTTGCGAATCCTATATGGACCGTTATAAAGCAGAAAAATTTGCGACATAATCCCTTTCCTTTGTGAGACAAACGATGAGACTTAATTAACACCTTTTGACCAACTGACAAAATTTTTAAACGACCAGGACGTTTAGCTGATTTCTCTCTTCTAGCAGCCGCAGACGCAATATTTTGTAGAGCCAGGTTGACGACTTCAGAGTGCCGCAGTTTCCGTGAAGGCGGAAAAGGAACGATTTCAGAAATGCGATTTGACGGTGCTTTGTTTTTTAATATCAATAGAGGCGGTAAAGAAGTTGAGTCATTAGGAAGTTCATTCAGAATGTTTTGAAAAATATGAAGATACTGATCCCAAGTTCTGTGATTCTGGTGACAATAAAGACGGCACAATTTATTGATTTCCTTCATCCATCTATCTGAAGCATTAGATTGAGGGTGAAAAAGTGAAATAAAAATTGGTTTAATCTTACGACGCCGTAGAGTACGAAGCCAAATTTTAGAGCGAAACTGTGATCCATTATCTGATATAACCTTATCAACATGACCAACTTCTTTAAGAAAATGTTTGATGAAAGCATTAGATACTGAACGAGCTGTTGCTTTGCGTAAAGGTGTAAAACACACATATTTTGATGTCAATTCCACTGCTACGAAAATGTACGCAAAACCATTAGTAGAACGAACCACTGGACCGAACAAATCAACTGCAGCCATGTCCTTTAATTTCGCTGGAATGATAGGAAACAACGGTGCTCTGTGAGAAACAGTTGGCGGCTTAGCCTTTTGACATAATTTGCATTTGGCAAGAACAGATCGAATACGTTTTTCCATATTACTGAAGTAACAATTTTCTCGCAATTTATGAAAGCATTTTCTGGGACCAAAGTGCGCATAACTGAAATGTGTGTACCAAATCAATTTATTGACCCACACATCAGGAATACAAATTAACCAAACAGAGTTGTCGGCCGATTTTCGTTTGAAAAGAATGTCATTGCGAACTAAATAATACTGTCTGATCGCTACGCTTTCCTTTCTCCTCCACTTCTCCTTAATGTCCTTCCAGATTGGATCCTTATTTTGCTCCTTAACGATGTCCTCGAGCGAAGACGAAATAAAGTTCTCAAACGCAACACCTTGAATGTACATCAAACAATAATGGTTTTCTTTGCAGTCCTCTTCAGCACTTTGTTTCAAACCCATAGGTGCACGTGATAAAGCATCAGCAACAATATTTGAAGATCCCTGTATGTAAACAATACTAAAATCAAATTCCTGTAGGTACAACGTCCATCGTGACAATCTGCCATGAGTTAATTTTGTCGACATAAGAAATTCAAAAGCTCGATGATCAGTGTAAACCGTAGTATGTCTACCGAACAAAAATGTGCGAAATTTTGTGAAAGCCCAAACAACAGCCAAAGCTTCAAGTTCCGTAATCGAATAATTCTTTTCGGATTTAGAGAGAACACGACTTCCAAATGCAATAGTCTTCTGTACTACAACGCCGTTTTCTTCTATCTCTTGAAATAAATGTGCACCTAGGCCTTTGTATGATGAGTCCGTCGCCAAACAAAAATCTTTAGATAAATCCGGATGTGAAAGAAGTGGAGCAGCAACTAAAGCATCACGAAGTTGTTCAAATTCTGATTGAGCTTCCTCATCCCAACACCAATTAGAATTTTTTCCAGATAGTTCACATAAACGAGGTGTGGCCAAATTGTCCAATCTAACAAAGCGTCTAAGAAAATTACAGACACCAAGGAAACTACGAACATCACGTTTTGTGGTAGGAACAGCATAATTACGAATAGCGTCTAATTTCTCTGGATCAGGAAGAATACCTTCTGTAGAAATAATGTGACCGAGAAATTTCACCTGAGAACGACCAAATTCAGATTTCTCCAAGTTCACAGTAATGCCAACTCTTGCAAAAATACTTAATAATGAATCCAAAATTTTGTTGTGCTCACTCCAAGAATGTTTAGCAATAAGAATATCATCAACATATGAAGTAATATTGTCACGAAGATAAACAGGTAAAATTTCATTTAAGCTACGAATGAATGCTGCAGAAGATACAGTAAGTCCAAACGGTAATTTCCGAAACTGGTAACAGTTACCAAAGGCTAAAAAGGCAGTGTATTTTCTACAATCAGGGTGGAGTTCTATTTGCCAAAAACTTGCGCGCATATCAATCGTGGATAAAACTTTAATTCCATGGAAATGTTGAAGAAGTTCATCTAAATTTTGTGGGCGGTCAGTTTCAGGAATGATGATATTATTTATCTGTCTGGAATCCAGAACCAAACGAATTGACCCATCCTTTTTAAGAACAACGTGTAGTGGGCTGGTATAAGGACTGACAGCTGGCTCAATAATGCCCTGATCTAACATGTATTGAAGTTCATTCTTAACCTTGTCTCTGTAAGCCAAAGGAATAGCGTACGTTTTCCCGCGAAATGGTATGTGTTCTTTTACCTTAAATAAATATTGTAAGCCTTGTATAGTTCCTGTGTGATGACTAAACACTGTAGCATGTGAAGTCAAAGTATGGTGCAGCTCTTCTCTTGCAACGTCATCTGGCACTTCAGCTTTCTTAACCTTTTCATTAATTAATTCTTCGCTACTAATTACATCCTCCATCGCGTCTCTGTATCTGTTGTCATTGTCTTGAATAAACACACTGTCGTCATAATGCTCAACGAAAACATCAGAAGTAAGAAACCTTAAACATTTTGTATCTGATTCAGATCTTGCTAAACACTCGAAAAATTTCAAACATTTCGGCATTCCGGCAACAGTCAAATTCACACTTCCTTCTCTAAAGTTCAAAATTGCCTTATGTGTGTTAAGAAACTCCATACCTAATATAATCTGTGTACTGAGTAATGGAACAATAATAAAATTAGCAGACAATTCGTATCCTTGACAAATGAAATTTAGGTTGGTCTGTTGTTTAACTTCCACACCCTTTCCGGAAATCGCTCCTCGAATTGTAGTTTTAGAAATAGGTAACACAGGACAGGCAATAGTTCTTTCACATGTACGAAAAACTGATTCACTAATGACGTTCAATGGGCTCCCAGAATCTAAAACTGCAGTGAACTTATTCTTACCCACACATACTTCAATAACAGGATGTAAAAATGCGTCTACATTATTTTCCTTTTCGCCTAGCAAAATGTCTCTCATATCTTCCAGGCGTACGTAGTGTAAAGTTGTAGTGTCATTACTTTCTGAACCGTCTATATTGCTGCCAGAAGCCGAAGCTGCAAGTCATGGTCGATTGTTTGCGTCACGTCTTTGATTATTCCCGTCATTTCGCGGATCAGTTTCTACTATTTCCACTTGTCTCTCTGAATTTCTGTCACGCGGAGGATGCCAATTAGGTCCTTCCTGTCTGTTAGATGCAAATTCTTGGTTGTGTCTGTTATTAAAATTTCTGTTTTCCTGTCTGTCTGCATAACTACTTCCTGTATAATTTCGACTGTCACTTCTGAAATTATTGTTAGACCTACTACCCTGGTTATTTCTGTAGTAAGAGTTTCTATTATTGTATGAATAATTTCTGTCTTGATGATACCGATTACTGTTTCCGTATGATTGATCATTCCGGTAAGAATTACCGTTATTATAATTGTCTGTGTAATTTCTGTTAGAACGTCTGTTATTGTCATAAGGCTGGTATCTATTGTCCTGTCTGTTACGTCTGTCATTCTCAAAATTACCCATATAACGCCCGTTCCGATCACTATCCCTTTTCTCTGAAAATCTATCGTAATTACTGTTACTGAAAAAGTTACAAGAAGTCCCGTCGTCGTTGTCATACTCAAGTTCTTGTAACAAAGTCTTAAAAGTCTCAATGTCGTCTTTACATCTTCCAGCTAAAGCAATTTGTCTTATGGATTGTGGCAGCTTAGTTAAACAAATGCGAATTAATTCAGTCGGGCTATAAGGGTTGGACAGGAACTGATTCTTTCGAATCATGTCTTCAAAGTATTCTGCTGGCGTGCGGAACTCAGACTGTTTGAAATTACGCTGCATAATAAGACTGTGTTTGACTCTGTCTTGTGTGTTTTCGGACAAATATGCCGATAGAAATGCATGATAAAAATCATTCAGATTATTACAATCTCTAATGAGTGCGCGCATCCGCGTCGCCGGTTCGTTTTCTAAATATCCACACATAAATTCCAGTTTGTGACTTAGTGGCCAATTTGGTGGGAGTGCATACATAAATTGATCTAACCATGCACATGGATGTATGTCATTCTTAGAATTGCGGAAGATCTTAAATTTCCGAACAGTCAAAAAGTGTTTATAGTCAAAGTTTTCGCCTCGTGGCGACAAAGACCTACCGCGTCTGTCCCAGTTCGAATGTCGATTATTGTCAAGTTCGCGCGCCTGGCGCTCTCTTGTTGCATCCCGTAAATGAAACAAATTACTTTCTTCAAACCCTTCTGCTATCTGTGATTCTAAATTTCTTCTACTGTCTTTTCCTATAATTTCGCCTTTGATTTGTTTGACTTGCTTTCGTAATGCCTCAACTTCCCTTTTAACACGTTCATTAAATTTTCCCTGATTTTCAACATGTTTATTTATGTTGTGGTACTCTTCGGTTTCTGCATATGGTAATGGAGCTGTGTCATCTGAATCTCTATCCCCATTTAAACTAAGACTTATCAATTTATTTGAAATCTCCTCAACTCTTTCCGATAAGTCACCTATTTTTTCTTTCTGTTTATTTACGTCTTCCGTAAGTGTCGCGACTCGGGTTTCAGTATTGACACATTTGGTAGTTAACTGTTCATATTGTTGTGTTATGTTATTTAATCTGTCATTTGGTACGGATTCCTCGATTTTCTCAAATATTTCTTCCTTATCATGTGCACGTTGTAAATTTAACTCTGAAAATTTTTGTACTATCACGCGATCTCTTTATTCCTGTTCTCTATCCTGTTCCCTTTGTCTAATCTCTACTGCAATTAATCTATTATTGTGAGCATTCAAAATCGGTTGTACTTCCTCTCTAATCTCTTTCTTTAATTCATCCTTCATGTTTTTGAAACATGTCCCTATTCGCGAATCTAACCGTGTTTCCATTGTTTTTAATTCAGATCCTAACTGTGATCCCAGTGAGTCAAAACGTGTTTCCATTGTTCCCATCTCAGTTGTAATTGTTCCTATTTGTGAGTCTAACCGTGTTGCCAAAGTTCCCATCTCTGTTTTAAATTCAGATCGTAACTGTGATCCCATTGTTCCCATCTCAGTTTTAATTGTTCCTATCTCTGTTTTAAATTCAGATCCTAACTGCTCCATTGTTCCCCTTTGTAAGTCTAACCGTGTTGCCAAAGTTCCTATTTGTGATCCCAGTGAGTCTCGTAACTGCTCCATTGTTCCCATCTGTGTTTTAAATTCAGATGCCAAATTTAATATTACACCCATCAACTGCTCTGTATGAACTAGTTCAAAATTCCTTTCGCCCCTAACATTTCCCACAAAACCAGTTTCCTTCGTCATAGCTGTAAAGCTATCTGTTTTCGATACTATTCCAAAATCTTCTATCGTTAATCTCGTATTCTGTGAATTTTCTTATTGAGAAAAATTTTGAAATGGTTCCGGACTATTTTCCCGACTTATTACATTGTTTTCCACTTCATTATTCAACATACCGTTCTCCTGTGTTGGCGAGTTCGCCATGTCAACAATTTCGTCATTCTCACTATTCATCATTTTTGCCTTTTTCATTGATCGCGTAATCATTTACAAAATATATAAAACTCGTCACTATATGAAAATTACACACAATGACTCTTTATCTCCAACAATACCATTCACACGAAATGTTTCCCTCAAACACGATTAATCGAACAATTGAAATAATTGCACTAAATTGTCACACCCATAGACAAGACAACAAAAAATAAAATTTTGCAAAAAAAAAATACCATTAGAAGAATGACAATTACCAAATCTACTCATGCAAATAGACTACAATTACTAAACTACAAATTACTACAACAATACTACTGTCTACTATATTTACGATCAGAAGATTCCAAGGGACGATCCGAAGCAGCGGTCGCCACGTGCATGGGGGCTTAATTAATTGAAATGAAAATAATTTTAATTTTTGGTAGCTGTATGTCCAATTACGCTATGTCTCGTAAACGGTTGGCCCTGACTAGTATTATTACGCTATCTGACTGCATAGAACAACAACAAAGAATGAAATGGAAATTTTCATTAACACAATTAATTAATTAAGTCCCCAGCAACTATAAAACCTACGAAACCAAAGCACAAGTGTAACTGTTCTGTGTGTGGAAGTATGACTCAACGTACGCATCTGGCACGGTTCTTCTTCAACAACACAAGAAATTTTAAATATCATTTATACTGAATTAATTAAAGAAAATGGAAATACCATAATTACTCAAGAAAACCAGAATTACACTCTAATACAAGAACACAAGCCAGATGCTTTGTTGACTGAACCTGTAATGACGCATTATTCAGGACATTGAAATAATGAGAAAGAAAAGAAAAGTAGTTTGTTACCTTAATTTATATTGATGAAAAACACTCTAGACATTACAATCTCTCCACACCGACTCGCTACTATCACATCTCAACAAGAACTTTTCAGTATCACATCTCAGCAAGCACTGCCTACTAGCTCATCTCAACAAACACTCCTCACTACGACATCTCAGCACTGACTACCACGAGTTCTCCCAAAGCACTGCCCACTACGAGTTCTCAATAATCACTGCGCACTACGACATCTCAATAAACACTGCCAGTGGAGGCGGCGGAACAATACTCTCTAGCGCGATCTCTGGGGCTGTGGCTCAGTGTAGCCACCTTTCATATGCCCTTCCTCCACGGGCTTGAATTTGATGGTATTTTTGCCAGCATTGGTGGTGAAAATACCACCAAATTCGTCAAAAAATACAGACAAAAATAAAAGATAATATTAATGCGTAAATATCATATAACTAGATAAAATTTTGTCTTTGCGCTGACCTTTCAATAACCTATTATATAGAATACAGTAAGCAATACAAATTCTTTCATACATGTGACTTTACATAACAGTTTACACAAGTATTATGTGGTTAAACAGTTCAATTAATAGCGTCAGCAATGACGAATATGTGCAGGTAAGAGTCTCATAACTTTTCACAAACAGTAATACACAAAAAATCAGTTTATACAAATATTCACACAAACGCTTTCCATAGCCCAAGAAACAAGTAGTTGACAGTTCCAGCAGTAGCACCCAGCAATGGTCAACAGGTGCAAATACCAACAATTGACATTTTTTCAGTAGAAACAGTCCATCAGTGGCACCCAGTAATGTTGAGTAGGTGCAGACACCAACAAGTAACACCATTTCAGTATTAGCAGTTCCATTAGTGGCACCAGCAACGTTGAGCAGGTGCACACAGCAACAGGTGACATCTTTTCAGTAGAAGCAGTCCATCAGTGGCACCCAGCAATGTTGAGCAGGTGCAGACACCAACAAGTAACACCATTTCAGTAGAAGCAGTCCATCAGTGGCACCCAGCAATGTTGAGCAGGTGCAGACATCAACAGGTGACATCTTTTCAGTAGAAGCAGTCCATCAGTGGCACCCAGCAATGTTGAGCAGGTGCAGACATCAACAAGTAACACCATTTCAGTAGAAGCAGTCCATCAGTGGCACCCAGCAATGTTGAGCAGGTGCAGACATCAACAAGTAACACCATTTCAGTAGAAGCAGTCCATCAGTGGCACCCAGCAATGTTGACCAGGTGCAGACATCAACAAGTAACACCATTTCGGTAGAAGCAGTCCATCAGTGGCACCCAGTAATGTTGACCAGGTGCTCACCGCAGTCCATAAAATTCACTATCACTAATCACACTGTTCATCAGCAGAAATTAAACATGTCCTAGTGGCACCAATCATGTAGAAAAAGTGCAAATAACAGTTCATAATATTCCCTATCACTAATCACACAGTTCATCAGCAGAAATTAAACATGTCCAGGTGGCATCCACCATGTTGAAAAGTGCAGCACCATCACTAATCAGACAGTTCAGGCATGAACAATAGTTTGAATACACATACAATGCTTTTACACTAAACATACAAATCATAACAAACACACAAATGATATCAGATAATTGTCCTATTAACTATTACAATACACAAATACCAGTAAACCTATAATATTTATGGGTGTCAGTGCAAGCCACAACAACAAGTAAAATAATATTTAGGAGATAGGTTGGGATCACTTCTCTGGGATTATAAATGGAAAACACACAAAACACACCCACTCATCTTTCATCCACATTAGTGCTACTGTGTAATTGAATAGTGTTAACTGTGTAAATGCAATTCTGTCAAAATTTTATGTTCATCATGTGTATCAAGTAGTAGTGGCAGCAATGTATAACCGTCAATAATAGTTAGTCAACGTCATAGTCATTATGTCAAGACCAATGTTTGCCAAGCCAGATCAAAATGTACGGTTGCTGAACAACTGTCAGTGAGCCAAGATATGCAAATGCTTCCTCTCTCCAAAAAAAAAAAAAAAGTATATACTGCTTATTGATTTAACAAAGTGTGTGTGTAGACAATCTTCTTTGTACTTGAGTGTTCTAGTCTGCCATCTTCATCCTCCTTGTTCCATATAGACCAACAAAAAAATATGCTCCTCTCTTACTTCACCTCTTATCCACCAAACTCCAATAATCATCAGCATTACATAATCTCAATACTTCAATAATACCTCATTTACCTTACCTCTTGTCCACGAAACTCCAATAATCATCAACTTCACATAATCTCAATACCTCAATAATACGTCAGCACCAATATCATTTCACTTCCATAACAACTCTTTCCTCTAGTCAGTCTCCTCGAACAAGTACAGACAAAATCCTAGTGCAACTTCAATTCAGCATCCCATACAATCCGAAGACACAGTGTCCACACAACCTCTGTGTAATCCATCTGACACAAATTTTCTACTCAAGCAGCAAATTACGTCTAAAGTACGTACCTAAGTGGAAATATGTTACCTGAAAAATAAACTCAATTAACAGTTACCTTTTTTAGTTTATTACTTCTTTCTTCGAAATTACATTCTTCCTGAAATTTTCTCCATAGCAAGTCGTCTTAACGTCGGACACCCACAGAATTTACCTGAAGGTCCTAAATATTTTACACAACCGTATCCTGAAAAATACTGAACGTTAATAACATAATTTATAAAGTCACCATAGCTTTATACAGAATTTATTCGGAGAATTTAGACTGTGTATTTGATTACGGCTGTCAGTGCATTCGCACTGAGCGCTCGATCAGCTGTAGACGCGTGACGTAGGAAGTAATTGTTTGCGGTCAACGACTGCCTTTTGTGGCGCGCAGACTTCACTGTTGCTTTGAGTATCTGCCGCCGCCGGAACACGGCGCGGTATCCTTGCATTCTCCGCATGTTTACGTATAACTGTTGGTTTCTCAAAAGTATGTCATTCCACAAAAATTTTTACGTTCGATATATGATGTATTCCCTTAGAGCGCCGAGATTTAAGAGTTTCTACTTCAACAGTATTATCATGTATAATTTTGCGAATCCTATATGGACCGTTATAAAGCAGAAAAATTTGCGACATAATCCCTTTCCTTTGTGAGACAAACGATGAGACTTAATTAACACCTTTTGACCAACTGACAAAATTTTTAAACGACCAGGACGTTTAGCTGATTTCTCTCTTCTAGCAGCCGCAGACGCAATATTTTGTAGAGCCAGGTTGACGACTTCAGAGTGCCGCAGTTTCCGTGAAGGCAGAAAAGGAACGATTTCAGAAATGCGATTTGACGGTGCTTTGTTTTTTAATATCAATAGAGGCGGTAAAGAAGTTGAGTCATTAGGAAGTTCATTCAGAATGTTTTGAAAAATATGAAGATACTGATCCCAAGTTCTGTGATTCTGATGACAATAAAGACGGCACAATTTATTGATTTCCTTCATCCATCTATCTGAAGCATTAGATTGAGGGTGAAAAAGTGAAATAAAAATTGGTTTAATCTTACGACGCCGTAGAGTACGAAGCCAAATTTTAGAGCGAAACTGTGATCCATTATCTGATATAACCTTATCAACATGACCAACTTCTTTAAGAAAATGTTTGATGAAAGCATTAGATACTGAACGAGCTGTTGCTTTGCGTAAAGGTGTAAAACACACATATTTTGATGTCAATTCCACTGCTACGAAAATGTACGCAAAACCATTAGTAGAACGAACCACTGGACCGAACAAATCAACTGCAGCCATGTCCTTTAATTTCGCTGGAATGATAGGAAACAACGGTGCTCTGTGAGAAACAGTTGGCGGCTTAGCCTTTTGACATAATTTGCATTTGGCAAGAACAGATCGAATACGTTTTTCCATATTACTGAAGTAACAATTTTCTCGCAATTTATGAAAGCATTTTCTGGGACCAAAGTGCGCATAACTGAAATGTGTGTACCAAATCAATTTATTGACCCACACATCAGGAATACAAATTAACCAAACAGAGTTGTCGGCCGATTTTCGTTTGAAAAGAATGTCATTGCGAACTAAATAATACTGTCTGATCGCTACGCTTTCCTTTCTCCTCCACTTCTCCTTAATGTCCTTCCAGATTGGATCCTTATTTTGCTCCTTAACGATGTCCTCGAGCGAAGACGAAATAAAGTTCTCAAACGCAACACCTTGAATGTACATCAAACAATAATGGTTTTCTTTGCAGTCCTCTTCAGCACTTTGTTTCAAACCCATAGGTGCACGTGATAAAGCATCAGCAACAATATTTGAAGATCCCTGTATGTAAACAATACTAAAATCAAATTCCTGTAGGTACAACGTCCATCGTGACAATCTGCCATGAGTTAATTTTGTCGACATAAGAAATTCAAAAGCTCGATGATCAGTGTAAACCTTAGTATGTCTACCGAACAAAAATGTGCGAAATTTTGTGAAAGCCCAAACAACAGCCAAAGCTTCAAGTTCCGTAATCGAATAATTCTTTTCGGATTTAGAGAGAACACGACTTCCAAATGCAATAGTCTTCTGTACTACAACGCCGTTTTCTTCTATCTCTTGAAATAAATGTGCTCCTAGGCCTTTGTATGATGAGTCCGTCGCCAAACAAAAATCTTTAGATAAATCCGGATGTGAAAGAAGTGGAGCAGCAACTAAAGCATCACGAAGTTGTTCAAATTCTGATTGAGCTTCCTCATCCCAACACCAATTAGAATTTTTTCCAGATAGTTCACATAAACGAGGTGTGGCCAAATTGTCCAATCTAACAAAGCGTCTAAGAAAATTAGACACCAAGGAAACTACGAACATCACGTTTTGTGGTAGGAACAGCATAATTACGAATAGCGTCTAATTTCTCTGGATCAGGAAGAATACCTTCTGTAGAAATAATGTGACCGAGAAATTTCACCTGAGAACGACCAAATTCAGATTTCTCCAAGTTCACAGTAATGCCAACTCTTGCAAAAATACTTAATAATGAATCCAAAATTTTGTTGTGCTCACTCCAAGAATGTTTAGCAATAAGAATATCATCAACATATGAAGTAATATTGTCACGAAGATAAACAGGTAAAATTTCATTTAAGCTACGAATGAATGCTGCAGAAGATACAGTAAGTCCAAACGGTAATTTCCGAAACTGGTAACAGTTACCAAAGGCTAAAAAGGCAGTGTATTTTCTACAATCAGGGTGGAGTTCTATTTGCCAAAAACTTGCGCGCATATCAATCGTGGATAAAACTTTAATTCCATGGAAATGTTGAAGAAGTTCATCTAAATTTTGTGGGCGGTCAGTTTCAGGAATGATGATATTATTTATCTGTCTGGAATCCAGAACCAAACGAATTGACCCATCCTTTTTAAGAACAACGTGTAGTGGGCTGGTATAAGGACTGACAGCTGGCTCAATAATGCCCTGATCTAACATGTATTGAAGTTCATTCTTAACCTTGTCTCTGTAAGCCAAAGGAATAGCGTACGTTTTCCCGCGAAATGGTATGTGTTCTTTTACCTTAAATAAATATTGTAAGCCTTGTATAGTTCCTGTGTGATGACTAAACACTGTAGCATGTGAAGTCAAAGTATGGTGCAGCTCTTCTCTTGCAACGTCATCTGGCACTTCAGCTTTCTTAACCTTTTCATTAATTAATTCTTCGCTACTAATTACATCCTCCATCGCGTCTCTGTATCTGTTGTCATTGTCTTGAATAAACACACTGTCGTCATAATGCTCAACGAAAACATCAGAAGTAAGAAACCTTAAACATTTTGTATCTGATTCAGATCTTGCTAAACACTCGAAAAATTTCAAACATTTCGGCATTCCGGCAACAGTCAAATTCACACTTCCTTCTCTAAAGTTCAAAATTGCCTTATGTGTGTTAAGAAACTCCATACCTAATATAATCTGTGTACTGAGTAATGGAACAATAATAAAATTAGCAGACAATTCGTATCCTTGACAAATGAAATTTAGGTTGGTCTGTTGTTTAACTTCCACACCCTTTCCGGAAATCGCTCCTCGAATTGTAGTTTTAGAAATAGGTAACACAGGACAGGCAATAGTTCTTTCACATGTACGAAAAACTGATTCACTAATGACGTTCAATGGGCTCCCAGAATCTAAAACTGCAGTGAACTTATTCTTACCCACACATACTTCAATAACAGGATGTAAAAATGCGTCTACATTATTTTCCTTTTCGCCTAGCAAAATGTCTCTCATATCTTCCAGGCGTACGTAGTGTAAAGTTGTAGTGTCATTACTTTCTGAACCGTCTATATTGCTGCCAGAAGCCGAAGCTGCAAGTCATGGTCGATTGTTTGCGTCACGTCTTTGATTATTCCCGTCATTTCGCGGATCAGTTTCTACTATTTCCACTTGTCTCTCTGAATTTCTGTCACGCGGAGGATGCCAATTAGGTCCTTCCTGTCTGTTAGATGCAAATTCTTGGTTGTGTCTGTTATTAAAATTTCTGTTTTCCTGTCTGTCTGCATAACTACTTCCTGTATAATTTCGACTGTCACTTCTGAAATTATTGTTAGACCTACTACCCTGGTTATTTCTGTAGTAAGAGTTTCTATTATTGTATGAATAATTTCTGTCTTGATGATACCGATTACTGTTTCCGTATGATTGATCATTCCGGTAAGAATTACCGTTATTATAATTGTCTGTGTAATTTCTGTTAGAACGTCTGTTATTGTCATAAGGCTGGTATCTATTGTCCTGTCTGTTACGTCTGTCATTCTCAAAATTACCCATATAACGCCCGTTCCGATCACTATCCCTTTTCTCTGAAAATCTATCGTAATTACTGTTACTGAAAAAGTTACAAGAAGTCCCGTCGTCGTTGTCATACTCAAGTTCTTGTAACAAAGTCTTAAAAGTCTCAATGTCGTCTTTACATCTTCCAGCTAAAGCAATTTGTCTTATGGATTGTGGCAGCTTAGTTAAACAAATGCGAATTAATTCAGTCGGGCTATAAGGGTTGGACAGGAACTGATTCTTTCGAATCATGTCTTCAAAGTATTCTGCTGGCGTGCGGAACTCAGACTGTTTGAAATTACGCTGCATAATAAGACTGTGTTTGACTCTGTCTTGTGTGTTTTCGGACAAATATGCCGATAGAAATGCATGATAAAAATCATTCAGATTATTACAATCTCTAATGAGTGCGCGCATCCGCGTCGCCGGTTCGTTTTCTAAATATCCACACATAAATTCCAGTTTGTGACTTAGTGGCCAATTTGGTGGGAGTGCATACATAAATTGATCTAACCATGCACATGGATGTATGTCATTCTTAGAATTGCGGAAGATCTTAAATTTCCGAACAGTCAAAAAGTGTTTATAGTCAAAGTTTTCGCCTCGTGGCGACAAAGACCTACCGCGTCTGTCCCAGTTTGAATGTCGATTATTGTCAAGTTCGCGCGCCTGGCGCTCTCTTGTTGCATCCCGTAAATGAAACAAATTACTTTCTTCAAACCCTTCTGCTATCTGTGATTCTAAATTTCTTCTACTGTCTTTTCCTATAATTTCGCCAACAACAAAGAATGAAATGGAAATTTTCATTAACACAATTAATTAATTAAGTCCCCAGCAACTATAAAACCTACGAAACCAAAGCACAAGTGTAACTGTTCTGTGTGTGGAAGTATGACTCAACGTACGTATCTGGCACGGTTCTTCTTCAACAACACAAGAAATTTTAAATATCATTTATACTGAATTAATTAAAGAAAATGGAAATACCATAATTACTCAAGAAAACCAGAATTACACTCTAATACAAGAACACAAGCCAGATGCTTTGTTGACTGAACCTGTAATGACGCATTATTCAGGACATTGAAATAATGAGAAAGAAAAGAAAAGTAGTTTGTTACCTTAATTTATATTGATGAAAAACACTCTAGACATTACAATCTCTCCACACCGACTCGCTACTATCACATCTCAACAAGAACTTTTCAGTATCACATCTCAGCAAGCACTGCCTACTAGCTCATCTCAACAAACACTCCTCACAACGACATCTCAGCACTGACTACCACGAGTTCTCCCAAAGCACTGCCCACTACGAGTTCTCAATAATCACTGCGCACTACGACATCTCAATAATCACTGCCAGTGGAGACGGCGGAACAATACTCTCTAGCGCGATCTCTGGCGCTGTGGCTCAGTGTAGCCACCTTTCACAATCCAATCACACAATTGGTCTGATAGTCCATATGCTGTTACTTTGTTCATTAAACGACTGTGGGGAACTGTATCGAACGCCTTGCGGAAGTCAAGAAACACGGCATCTACCTGTGAACCCGTGTCTATCGCCCTCTGAGTCTCGTGGACGAATAGCGCGATCTGGGTTTCACACGATCGTCTTTTCGAAACCCATGCTGATTCCTACAGAGTAGATTTCTAATCTCCAGAAAAGTCATTATACTCTAACATAATACGTGTTCCAAAATTCTACAACTGATCGACGTTAGAGATATAGGTCTATAATTCTGCACATCTGTTCGACGTCCCTTCTTGAAAACGGGGTTGACCTGTGCCCTTTTCCAATCCTTTGAAACGCTACGGTCTTCTAGAGATCTACGGTACACCGCTGCAAGAAGGGGAGCAAGTTCCTTCGCGTACTCTGTGTAAAATCGAACTAGTATCCCACCAGGTCCAGCGGCCTTTCCTCTTTTGAGCGATTTTAATTGTTTCTCTATCCGTCTGTCGTCTATTTAGATATCTACCATTTTGTCATCTGTGCGACAATCTAGAGAAGGAACTACAGTGCAGTCTTCCTCTGTGAAACAGCTTTGGAAAAAGACATTTAGTATTTCGGCCTTTAGTTTGTCATCCTCTGTTTCAGTACCATTTTGGTCACCTAGTGTCTGGACATTTTGTTTTGATCTACCTACCGCTTTGACATAAGACCAAAATTTCTTAGGATTTTCTGCCAAGTTAGTACATATAACTTTACTTTCGAATTCATTGAACGCCTCTCGCATAGCCCTCCTCACACTACATTTCGCTTCGCGTAATTTTTGTTTGTCTGCAAGTCTTTGGCTATGTTTATGTTTGCTGTGGAGTTCCCTTTGCTTCCGCAGCAGTTTTCAAATTCTGCATCCCAGATATGCTCAATAATGTTCATGTCTGAAGAGCTTGGCGGTCAGCGGAAATCTTTAAACTCAGAAGAGTGTTCCTGGATCTACGCGCAAGTCCGTCGGAATACAAAATGCACATGCATGGATGTATGTGATGAGACAGGTTGCTTACGTACGTGTCACCTGTCAGAGTCGTATCTAGACGTATCAGGGGTCTCATATCACTCCAACTGCACACGCCCCATACCATTACAGAGCCTCGACCAGCTTAAGCAGACCCCTTCTGATATCAGGGTCCATGGATTCATGAGGTTGTCTTCATACTGGTACACGTCCATCCGCTCGATACAATCTGAAACGAGACTCGTCCGATCAGGCAACATGTTCCCAGTCATCAACAGTCCAATGTCAGTGTCGACGGCCGGCCACGGTGGTCTCGCGGTTCTAGGCGCGCTGTCCGGAACCGTGCGACTGCTACGGTGCAGGTGCAGGTTCGAATCCTGCCTCGGGCATGGATGTGTGTGATGTCCTTAGGTTAGTTAGGTTTAAGTAGTTCTAAGTTCTAGGGGACTGATGACCACAGCAGTTGAGTCCCATAGTGCTCAGAGCCATTTGAACCATTCAGTGTCGACGGGCTCAGACGAGGCTTTGTGTCGTGCAGTCATCAAGAGTACACGAGTCGACCTTCGGCTCCGATAGCCGATATCGATAATGTTTTGTTGAATGGTTCGCACGCTGATACCTGTCGGTGGCCAGCATTGAAATCTGCAGCAATTTGCGGATAGGTTGCACTTCTGTCACACTGGACGATTGTCTTCAATTGTTGGTGGTCCCGTTCTTGCAGGATCTTTTTCCGGCCGCAGCGATGTCGGAGATTTTATGTCTTACCGGATTCCTGATACTCACGGTACACTCGTGAAATGGTCGTACCGAAAAATCCCTACTTCATCACTAGCTCGGAGATGCTGTGTCCCACCGCTCGTGTGCCGTTATTACACCACGTTCAAACTCGCTTAAATCTTGATAAGAATTGTAGCAGCAGTAACCGATCTAACAACTGCACCAGACACTTGTTGTCTTATATAGGCGTAGCCGACCGCAGCGCCGTATTCTGCCTGTTTAGATATCTCTGTATTTGAATACGCATGCCTGTACTAGTTTCTTTGGCGCTTAAGCATATATCCGCACCGGAGTCGCGCTACGTCACATGTACGCCGCAGTAACGCCCTCAGACGGAAACTTTTTGATCGTCCCTTATATTTCAAAGCACCAGTAGCACATGAAGAGTCCAACTACAGTCCCAATATTTCTGCCCCCTAGCTAGCAACTATCAGAAATTCTCCACGTCTGTCGAAAATATAGCAAAGTCTAACACCAGCTGGAAAATTTTTGTTACATATTTTAGCAAACTCAGAGGACTTTTCTAGTCTACACGCGCCGTTTCATGGCTCATTTCACGACATTCGCTAGTATGATCGTCCACAACTGTGCGCAGCACACGCTTTGCTCTTCCCTGTTTATAGCCGAAGTGACTGTTTGTTAGTGCCATTAGATTATCATGAAGCTTCACCATTAAAGCTCTTTCAGTTTATATATATGTGTTACGTATTAATTTAAACGACTTTCGATCAAGCATCTCGTGATGTGAAACTTCCTGGCAGGTTGAAATTGTGTGCCAGACCGAGACTAGAACTCGGGACCTTTGCCTTTCGCGGACAACTGCTCTAGCGACTGAGCTACCCAAGCACGACCCACGAAAGGCAAAGGTCCCGAGTTCGAGTCTCGGTCTGGCAGACAGTTGTAATCTGCCAGGAAGTTTCATATCAGCGCACACTCCGTTGCAGAGAGAAAATCTCATTCTCAATCTCGTGATGTGTTTATAAATTTTCTATTATCAATATTTTAGTGCAATCTGTACTGTAACGAAATCATGTTCTGCAGTATAAACATTTACACAAGAAAGAGGACACTTTATAGTAGTATGAAGTAATTACTTTATCGCATGTTTAGGAAGATCAAATCACTATTTTTCATGTGATGGGTGTGAGCCGTGCGCGGTTATGCCGTTTGTTGCTTGTCATCTTGTTTTTATGGTTCTGTCGCCTCTGTCTTATTCAGTTTTTTTCGCGTCACTAAGTTGCTAGTTCGCTTGCCCGTGAGTGGCAGCAGCACCGCTTATCGATAAGTGCACTGTCATACCATCTCTAGAGCGATCCTTATATTTCCGTGTCGTCGTCTGTCGTGAGTTCAGTACTTGCCGACCGCTGGCCACACACACATGAACTGTCCGACGGAAGGAGATTGGAGCGGGAATGACCGCTGGTTGGTCGTCTCATTGGGCGACGTGTATTTGACCTTTTGACCGTTTCTGGGCCTAGTCAATTGAACATCTTGTGGGACTTTGGTCGGTTCCATCTTTGTGCAGAGATGTCGGGTGGCCAATGGACCGGTGTTCCCTCTGCATTGTTGGGTCCGAGCCAGTGTCTCCGGGTCGTCGTGCATCCGAAGGCAGTTGGGGGACGGAGCGCCAGTGAGACGCGGACGGCCAGTACTCGCCGACCGCTGGCGACACACATGTACTGTGAAAGGTGGCTACACTGAGCCACAGCGCCAGAGATCGCGCTAGAGAGTATTGTTCCGCCGCCTCCACTGGCAGTGATTATTGAGATGTCATAGTGGGCAGTGCGTGTCGAGAACTCGTAGTAGGCAGTGGTTATTGAGAGGTAGCGGAGGAGTGTGCTCGCTGAGATGTCGTAGTGAAAAGTGTTTGTTCCATGTCTTATGCAGTTGTTTGATGGAATAGATAGCAGATGTTGTTCTAATGGAGATATTGTAATGATTTGAGAGGTTTTCATCAATATATGAAGGTAACAAAACTTGATTTATTTTTCATTATTTTAATGTTGTAAATAATGCGTCATTACAGGTTCAGTCAACAAAGCATCTGGCTTGTGTTCTTGTATTAGAGTGTAATTCTGGGTTTCTTGCGTAATTATAGTATTTCTATTTTCTTTAATTATTTCAGTATAAATGGTATTTGAAATTTCTTGTCTTGTTGAAGAAGAACCGTGCCAGATGCGTACGTTGAGTCATACTTCCACACACAGAACAGTTACACTTGTGCTTTGGTTTCGTAGGTTTTATAGTTGCTGGGGACTTAATTAATTAATTGTGTTAATGAAAATTTCCATTTCATTCTTTGTTGTTGTTCTATGCAGTCAGATTGCGTAATAATACTAGTCAGGGCCAACCGTTTACGAGACTTCGTAATCGGACAGACAGCTACTGAAGCAAAAAATTAAAATTATTTGCATTATATTTTATAAATAAGCCCCCATGCACGTGGCGACCGCTGCTTCGGATCGTCCCTTGGAATTCTTCTGATTGTAAAAATAGTAGACAGTAGTATTGTTGTGGTAATTTGTAGTTTAGTAATTGTAGTTTATTTTGCATGTGTAGATTTGGTAATTGTCATTCTTCTAATGGTATTTTATTTTGCAAAATTTAATTTTGTTATCTTGTATATGGGTTTGACAATGTTGTGCAGTTAGGATGATTTCAATTGTTCGTTAATCGTGTTTGAGGGAAACATTTCGTGTGAATGGTATTGTTGGAGATAAAGTGTCATTGTGTGTAATTTTCATATAGTGACGAGTTTTGTATATTTTGTAAATGTTTACGCGATCAATGAAAAGGGCAAAAATGATGGATAGTCAGAATGACGAAATTGTTGACATGGCGAACTCGCCAACACAGGACAACAGTATGATGAATAATGAAGTTGAAAACAATTTAATAAGCAGGGAAAATAGTCCAGAACCATTTCAAAATTTTTCACAATCAGAAAATTTTCAGAATATGAGATTAACGACAGAAGATTCTGTAATAGTATCGAACACAGATAGCCTTACAGCTATGACGAAGGAAGCTGGTTTTGCGGGAAATGTTAGGGGCGAAAAGAATTTCGAACAAGTTAATATGGAGCAGTTGATGAGTGCAATATTAAATTTTCGATCTGAATTTAAAACTGAGATGGGAACAATGGGATCACAGTTACGATCTGAATTTAAAACAGAGATGGGAACTTTGGCAACACGGTTAGACTCACAAATGGAAACACGGATGGGAACAATGGAAACACGGTTTGGATCTGAATTAAAAACAGAGATGGGAACTTTGGGATCTGAATTAAAAACTGATATGGGAACTTTAGGATCTGAATTAAGAACTGATATGGGAACAATGGAAACACGGTTAGACTCACTGGGATCACAGTTAGGATCTGAATTAAAAACAATGACAACACGGTTATGCTCACGAATAGGGACATGTTTCAAAAATACGAAAGATGAATCAAAGAAAGAAATTAGAGAAGAAGTGCAACCGATTTTGAAGGCTCACAATAATAGCTTAATTTCAACAGAAATCAGACAAGAGGAACAGGACAGAGAACGGGAAGAAAAAGATCGCGTGATAGTACAAAAATTTTCAGAGTTAAATTTACAACGTGCACACGATAAGGAGGAAATATTTGAGAGAATCGAGGAATCCGTATCAAATGACAGAATAAATAACTTAACGCAACAGTATGAACAGTTAACTACTAAATGTGACAATACCGAAACCCGAGTCGGGACACTTACGGAAGACGTAAATAAACAGAAAAAAAATAGGTGACTTATCGGAAAGAGTTGAGGAGATTTCACATAAATTGACAAGTCTTAGTTTAAATGGGGACAGAGATTCGGATGATACAGCTCCATTACCATTTGCAGAAACCGAAGAGTACCAGAACATAAATAAGCATGTTGAAAATCAGAGAAAATTTAATGAACGCGTCAAAAGGGAATTTGAGGCATTACAAAAGCAAGACAAATATATTGAAAGCGAAATCGTAGGAAAGGACAGTAAAAGAAATTTAGAATCACAGATAGCAGAGGGGTTTGAAGAAAATAATTTGTTTCATTTACGGGATGCAACAAGAGAGCGCCAGGCGCGCGAACTTGACAATAATCGACATTCAAACTGGGACAGACGCGGTAGGTCTTTGTCGTCACGAGGCGAAAACTTTGACTATAAACACTTTTTGACTGTTCGGAAATTTAAGATCTTCCGCAATTCTAAGAATGACATACATCCATGTTCATGGTTAGATCAGTTTACGTACGCACTTCCGCCGAATTTGCCACTAAGTCACAAACTGAAATTTATGTGCAGCTATTAAAGTCCTCAGGGGATTCACTACACTAAGTGAATATGTGCCGTAGCGATCACAGGGCCCCGAGCTGTAGTGGTGCTATTTCCCTTTTAGTTTTCTGCACCGCTGCCTACTCTTTCACTATTCTTTGCATCTATAGAAACAACTCTTCTACTATCCATCTATCTAGACAGTAGGTAAAGAATAACCGGATTTGACTGTTTGACCCAAAAGTGACTTTGGAAATTACCGTTTGCACTTACTATATTTTCTGCAGCATTCATTCGTAGCTTAAATGAAATTTTACCTGTTTATTTTCGTGACAATATTACTTCATATGTTGACGACATTCTTATTGCTAAACGTTCCTGGTGAGAACACAACAAAATTTTGGATTCATTATTACGTATTTTTGCAAGAGTTGGCATTACAGTGAACTTAGAAAAATCTGAGTTTGGTCGATCTCAGGTGAAAATTCTCGGTCACATTATTTCTACAGAAGGTATACTTCCTGATCCAGAGAAGCTAGACGCAATTCGTAACTATGCTGTTCCTTCCACAAAACGTGATGTTCGTAGTTTCCTTGGTGTCTGTAATTTTCTTAGACGCCTGTTAGATTGGATGATTTGGCCACACCTCGTTTACACATTTCAGTTATGCACATTTTGGTCCCAGAAAATGCTTTCATAAATTACGAGATTTTGCTACTTCAGTAATATGGAAAAACGTATTCGATCTGTTCTTGCCAAATGCAAATTATGTCAACAGGCTAAGCCGCCAACTGTTTCTCACAGAGCACCGTTGTTTCCTATCATTCCAGCGAAATTAAAGGACATGGCTGCAGTCGATTTGTTCGGTCCAGTGGTTCGTTCTACTAATGGTTTTGCGTACATTTTTGTAGCATTGGAACTGACATCAAAATATGTGTGTTTTACACCTTTACGCAAAGCAACAGCTCGTTCAGTATCTAACGCTTTCATCAAACATTTTCTTAAAGAAGTTGGTCATGTTGATAAGGTTATATCATATAATGGATTACAGTTTCGCTCTAAAATTTGGCTTCGTACTCTACGGCGTCGTAAGATTAAACCAATTTTTATTTCACTTTTTCACCCTCAATCTAATGCTTCAGAGAGATGGATGAAGGAAATCAATAAATTGTGCCGTCTTTATTGTCATCAGAATCACAGAACTTGGGATCAGTATCTTCATATTTTTCAACACATTCTGAATGAACTTCCTAATGACTCAACTTCTTTACCGCCTCTATTGATATTAAAAAATAAAGTACCAACTAATCGCATTTCTGAAATCGTTCCTTTTCCGCCTTCACGGAAACTGCGGCATTCTGAAGTTGTCAACCTGGCTCTACGAAATATTGCGTCTGCGGCTGCAAGAAGAGAGAAATCAGCTAAACGTCCTGGTCGTTTAAAAATTTTGTCAGTTGGTCAAAAGGTGTTAATTAAGTCTCATCGTTTGTCTCATAAAGGAAAAGGCTTAAGTCGCAAATTTTTTCTGCTTTATAACGGTCCATATAGGGTTCGCAAAATCATTCATGATAACACTGTTGAAGTAGAAACTCTTAAATCACGACGCTCTAAAGGAATACATCATATATCAAACGTTAAAATTTTTGTGGAATGACATACTTTTGAGACACCAACAGTTATACGTAAACATGCGGAGAATGCAAGGATACCGCGCTGTGTTCTGGCGGCGGCGCGTACTCAAAGCAACAGTGAAGTCTGCGCGCCGCACAAGGCTGTCGTTGACCGCAAACAATCACCTTCTACGTCACGCGTCTACAGCTGATCGAGCGCTCAGTACGAATGCACTGACAGACGTAAACAAATACACAGTCTAATTTCTCCGATTAAATTCAGTATAAGCTATAGTGACTTGATGAATTATGTTATTAACGTTCAGTATTTTTCAGGATACGGTTGTATAAAATATTTAAGACCTTCAGGTAAATTCTGTGTGTGTCCGATGTTAAGAGGACTTGCTATGGAGAAAATTTCAGGAAGAATGTAATTTCGAAAAAAAGAAGTAAAAAACCAAAAAGGTAACTGTTAATTGAGTTTATTTTTCAGGTAACATATTTCCACTTAGGTACGTACTTTAGACATAATTTGCTGCTCACGATTACGTGACTCATACTTTGTGCTAAATTTCATGTTCTATGAATTTACTTGTGAAGCGACGTGCTTGCGTACATTAACTGATTTTGACAATGATTGATTAATGAACAGGCTTGTTATTTGTATATATTATGCATCGCTTGGCTGCACTGCTTTTTCACTGACGTCATATTTTTCTATTATGTGCCTGCTGTGATTATTTATTTAAATTATAATTGTTACCTGATTAGTTGTGCTGATATGGTTATATATGTAGGTTACACTTTGTGATTTATCTGCTTGCGCCTTCATGTTTACTTATTAAGATGACACACGAACATTTATTTGCTTATGATGCTAATGACTTGTTTATTACGTAAGATATATGTTTGCTGCTGTGCGTATGGATTGCATATTTACACATTTCTGTTTTGTTGTCATAACTACTCTTCAATTTAGAATATAGCAATACTGATGTACAGTGTACGAACATAGAATTTAGGTTACACTGTGGTATTAATTATAGATTGTTCGCTTGGCAGAGCCTCGTTGTAGGGATTGTGCTGCATCCACTTGTTGACATTCTGTTTCTCTACTGGTATATTTACTCGCTATTGCATGTTTTTGCTTATGCTCAGTGCTTTATATTTTTAAGATAAGAAAATGAACTGCTATAATTCGACGAACGACATTAGTACAAGAAACTTCATAGAAGTCACATGAGCTGGAGGTTTTATGAAAGCTGTATAAATTTATGCTAATAGGAAGGAAGCTAACGACATGACATACCAACACTAGGTTTAGACCATTGACAGTTATTACACTGCATTTTTCGTGAGTAATTGAAATAGGAAGTGACACTTGACACAAAAAATACTCCACATGTTTGCTTCTGCCATGATTCTTGAAGTGGTGTACACACTGTGAAATATTGTGATCATTCACACTCCGTAATCGTACTTAATTACTGAGAGTTATTCGAACTAAGTCTGTTAGAGGTCACGTATGCATTTCTTTAATTTAATGATGGACAAGGAACCAAAATGTATCTTATAATTTATAATGAGTAGAAGATTTGGGTCAGATGGATATTACAGAGGTTGTGTGTGGACACTGTGTCTTCAGATTGTATGGGATGCCGAATTGAAGTTTGCACTAGGATTTTGTCCGTACTTGTTCGAGGAGACTGACTGGAGGAAAGAGTTCTTATGGAAGTGAAATTATATTGGTGCTGAGGTTTATATGTATCGACATATTGAAGAGGTATTATTGAGGTATTATTGAGATGATGTGAAGTTGATGATTATTGGAGTTTTGGTGGACAAGAGGTAAGGTAAATGATATTGATGATAAGGTTTATAGGTATCGACGTATTGAAGAGGTATTATTGATAATATTGATGATGAGGTTTATATGTATCGACGTATTGAAGAGGTATTATTGAGGTATTGAGATTATGTGAAGTTGATGATTATTGGAGTTTTGGTGGACAAGAGGTAAGGTAAATGATATTGATGATAAGGTTTATAGGTATCGACGTATTGAAGAGGTATTATTGATAATATTGATGATGAGGTTTATATGTATCGACGTATTGAAGAGGTATTATTGAGGTATTGAGATTATGTGAAGTTGATGATTATTGGAGTTTTCGTGGACAAGAGGTAAGGTAAATGATATTGATGATAAGGTTTATATGTATCGACGTATTGAAGAGGTATTATTGAAGTATTGAGATTATGTGATGCTGATGATTATTGGAGTTTTGGTGGATAAGAGGTAAAGTAAGTGAGGAGTATATTTTTTTTGTTGGTCTATATGGAACAAGGAGGATGAAGATAGCAGACTAGAACACTAAAGTGGAAGGAAGATTGTCTACACACACTTTGTTAAATCAATAAGCAGTACATACTTTTTTTTTGGAGAGAGGAAGTAATTGCATATCTTGGCACACTGACAGTTGTTCAGTAACCGTACATTTTGATCTGGCTTCGCAAACATTGGTCTTGACATGATGACTATGACGTTGACTAACTATTATTGACTGTTATACATTGCTGCCACTACTACTTGATACACATGATGAACATAAAATTTTGACAGAATTGCATTTACACAGTTAACACTATTCAATTACACAGTAGCACTAATGTGGATGAAAGATGAGTGAGTGTGTTTTGTGTGTTTTCCTTTTCAAAAAAAATGGTTCAAATGGCTCTGAGCACTATGGGACTCAACTGCTGTGGTCATTAGTCCCCTAGAACTTAGAACTACTTAAACCTAACTAACCTAAGGACATCACACACATCCATGCCCGAGGCAGGATTCGAACCTGCGACCATAGCAGCCGCACGGTTCCGGACTGCGCGCCCAGAACCGCGAGACCACTGCGGCCGGCTGATTTCCTTTTCCTATCCCAAATTGGTACCAACCTATCTCCTAAATATTATTTTACTTGTTTGTTGTGGCTTGCACTTGTAATGGTCCGCCTAAGTCGTTGATATTTTGCTAATTGCTGTTATCGCACTATTTCACTCCAATTTACGGAGCTTGTTAGCACTTGATGTTAGGTTGGCGCCATTACAATGTATTGTATTGTAGTAATCGCTGCTGCTTGCTGGATCGCTGCTGTGTCTCGATGCTGATGCTGGCTCTAAATCTGGTTGTCTAGGGTTAGAAAACATGAGGTCCCGTGTTTTTCATGTGCTTTTGATGATAAAGAACGAGCGAAACCAACACGTATGTAAACATCAAATATTTATTACTTTAGTGGCCATATTAATTCCACTGTCCACCAAAGACCATAACACAACACAAAGTAGTACTTCCTTTACATGTTCTTTGCCTTGTTTTGCCAAACAATAACACAGAAACACACTTCACCAAAGTGACATTCCGACTGCCCCGACTGCCTCCGACTGCTTTTTCGACCCTTCTCGCTGCTTGTATTTATAACATTGTCAAAGAACTACTAAAAAGAGATATAGTTTATAAGTCACATGTACATCTGTTATCATAATTTGTGCAGAAAAGTTATTAATTTGCATCGAGTGACATAATTTAACATGTTATTAAAATGACAGACAGATTTGTTGACTTGACAGAATAATTCTTTGTTACAAAAAGGTCGTTTTTTAGAAGTTTGTCAATTGACTTCTCTAATTTGCATAAATAAGTAAGTAACATGAATTATGTAGAATTACATTGGTTTTCGTCTAAAATAGGATTGATTACGTGAATACTGAGTGAAAACGCTCCTAGTGAACAAATAGGTTTCACTGGGTGATTTTTATTTAAGGAGATCCAAAATACCTAAGTTGGCCACTATTTTTCGTACTTCATATTAATTATTTAAGATAAACTTAGTGTTTTTCATGATGACATTTGCTGTATCAGTGATCAAGTGATATAAACTTTTGTGTGGGTCAGTTATTCAGTATAATTTAATGGGTTGACTGTTTATGGAGACATGTTGTGCAATCATTGTTAACATACACAATAACTTTTCTATAATCATAAATACTCGTTAAACTGGTTGAATTTGGAAGAGATCGCATACTTCATTAAAGTAAAGCCTTTAATATGTTCCGTTACAATACCCCCCTCGGGTAATATCATTTACAGAATGTTAATGATATTAGCCGACTAGGACAAATGTGTCAATTACTATGCATAATGTGTATGTATACAACAACCGTTACACCGTTTCAAAATGACTTTTTCCTGAAAATATTTTAGTTGTGTTGTTCAAATGCACTTTGTGTTAAGGCTCTCAGTATGACAGCATCATAAAACTATTTAGTAATATATGAAAGTAAAAAAAAATTGTTAATCTTTGCTCCCAGTGCACCACATGGAAAATGATCAAAAACAGACACAAATATATCACATGCGATCTTAAGATATAAAAAAATATATATGTAAATTATTTCAAAGTCAGCTCTCATTGAGTCACAGAATAATCAAGATAATAGAAGGAACATAAATATATTACATAGATGGACAGGTCAGATGTCCATAGGAAAAACAATGCATCTGTCTGCTCGTTTTGAGCCATATAAAGGAAATGAAAACAAAGAACATAATTATAAGTATGGACATGATATATATATAAACACAAACACTAGAGAAGTCACATGTATGAATATAATATGCATTTTAAAAAAAAGAAAATATTTAAAAAACTTGTCTCCCATTGAGACACATAGTCAAGATAGTACAAGAACATATTAATACCAAAATTGCACACTTAATTTGGTCACAACATAACACAAACATCAAACTTGGTGAACATCTGATTAGCTGTAGAAAATTGTACACAAATCTTATGCCTCAAAAAGAATAGTAACAAAATGATGGGTCTTGCACAACAATTTTTTCATTGTCTTTTATATTTGGTGCAAGTATGTCCCATATTCAACAATACAAAAAGAAAGTAATAAATGTTTGTCACCTTCTTGCCCATTGCAAGTAAAGAAGATATCACAATATTTAATATTCAATAGTGACAATGAAAATATAAAAACATTGTCTCAGATATCTGGAACTTCTCCAGGGTCTGTAGTGGTAGTTGCTATTTGACACACCCAGTAAAAATCTTTGCTGGTAAAACACTTTACGGAAAATGGGTAAGTAACTGTATTCAAACAGGGAAATGTGCTTAATCATGTTTATATGGTTTCAATTCAGTGATGTTTCTTAATCCAAATAACCTTCTTGATCTGGGGAAGATAAGTCTATACGCATTAGGATGTGGGCTTTCTTTTATTTCAAATGGACAACCTAGATCAACATCTTTGTCTATTTCAGTATTCTCAAACAATAGATCATTTTCAATTTCTTTAGTTCCTAAGTCTAATGTCTTTTTCCTACGCTTAGCCACATCCCTCTCTGTTTGCAAAGCATTGACATTTAAATATAAACCTTTGTTTTTATCTGTTCCTCTTAACACTGTGTTGCCACTCAACAAATTATTGTTTTCACCCCATTTTTTATAAAGTCCACTACGGATTCTTATCCACCATATAGGATACAAGGTTGCACTTACCTTTGCTAATTCTTTCCAAAAGGCATCTTTGTTTATACAGTTTCCATAGTTGTTCCACAAAACTTCTAAAAACTTTTCCCCTTTTTCTTGAAAACACACATTTACATTCCATCCCTTTATATTTTCTTTAATATTATTCTTATTACCATTCTCATAGATTAGCATTTCATAGTTCCCAATAGGCAATAGCTTGTCCTCAGATACACATTCCCTAGTCTGCATTTCACTTAAATTAACCTCATTATTACCCATGTTCGTCACATCACTTACCTTTACCACATAATCACTTTTCAATTCTGCAAATACTTTTATTTCTTCCTTCACACTCTCATCAATAACATCACTTGATTTAGGATCATTATTTAAATGTCCCTCTATTACTTCTTCCTCCTCCTCCACAACAACCCCATCTTCAGTTTCCCCCCTATGTATCTGAATCTCAGCAATTGAGTCTTTGGCTCCATTAAACACATCGTCATCCCCCTTCTTATCAAATAAACCCCCCAAAATAGATTCTACTTGTGGTGTGTCCGACTTGTTATTCACACCAGTATCTTTTTCAGCCCAACTATGGAACTCTGCAATACCTTCAACTTCTGCACTTTCACTAACTACCTGTGCTTGAACACAGTTTTTATTAACTGTATCACTTTTACTCATAGTATCCCAAAACCTTTTATTAAATTCTAATTTATTCATTCTAACAACTTCAGTATTTTCATGGTATTTACTCTTTACATTGTATCCTCTCCTTTTCCAGTTTCGGTTATGTGTTGTCCTGTCATAATATTGTCTAGCCCCAAAACTACGGACATCTAGTGGGACTGTCCACCGTTTCCCGGCTGGTTTCCTCGGTCTGTCCGTTTGTAGTTGTCGTTTTGTTCACTAGTTTCAACAAACCCCCTTCTCTCTTGTTCTCTTCCCCAATACCTATTTCTATCATTCCTGTTATCTCTCCTCCATCCTCCCTCCTGTGTATTGTTTCTGAAATCATTTTCATATCTCCTATCTCCCCTATTTGGAGCATTATTTCCAGAATTTTCAAAGTCTCTCCTCCCATAATAATCTCTATTTACATTCCTGTTCCACCCCCCATAGTGGTTGTTGCCAGAGCCAAAACTTTGGTTATTTTCTCTTTCCAAGGCCCTATCTAATCTATCTACAAATTTCAGGAACTCTTCCATTGTATCGTCTGGTCCATGGACCAATTCCCACTGCAGTCTCTCTGGTAATCTTCTTTTTAAAACATCAAATTGTGTCATAATATCAAAAGAGTTATTTAAATGAGCAAGTTTTTTCAGTTGATCTCTGCAAAATTTTTGCATTCCCCCTACTTTCCCTCTATACACTGGTCCATTTAGAAATTCTGACTTTAATCTGGCTTGTATGGATTGTGACCAAAATTTGCAAATAAATTTAGCTTCAAACTCTTCAAAAGTATTCCAAGAATTATTATTCTCATTTGCCCAGGATAGGGCCTCCCCTTCTAGAAACCGTTTTACTAACTTAATTTTTAGGTTATCTGACATTCCTACAACAAACATATCCTTACATTGGTGAATAAAGTCAATAGGGTGCAGATTTTCACCAGGAAAGCATTTCACTTGGATGTGCCCATACATTGTATTTTGATTGTAAATCGTTTGTTTGGACATCAATGCATCTTCCAATTGTGAATATTTAGTGTGCATATTTTCTACTTTTGTATCTACATTAGTGGTGTACAGGTTGTATTCTCGTTTAAGGTCTTCTGATGTTTTGTCTATTCTTTGATCTAATCTTTTAGCTTCAGCATCTACTCTGTTGTAGATGACAGCAATGCTGTCTGTGTTAGCTTGTATGTTTTCATTTAAACTTTCAACTTTAACTTGAAATTCTTTTCTGAAGTGTATCAACTGTTCTCTAGTGTCCTTACTGAGGGTAGTTTTAATTTCCTCACACTTCTCATTGAGATGAGTATTTAATAGATCAAAATTCAAACTTAACTTATCCAGTCTATCTGTGTTTTCCTTAAGTTTCAAACTTACTTGTTCACTCGATTGTTTAAGTTGCGAGCTTATTTGAGTTGCAAACTCTGCTAGCCACTCTGTTAAGTTTAATTGTTCACCATCCCCTGGTTCAATTTTTACATTTCCTACGATCTCATCACTCTCAGGTAGAGACATGTTAACAATTAATTATTTTAAATGACAAAAACAACAAAATACCTTGCTTTATGTCTATGCTATGATGTCGTGGTCGGTGTTCTTGTTGGCTTTCTTCACTTATATTCGGTTTTATTGAAGCTGAAGTCTTGATTGATGAAATCCATTGACATAATCCAGGCGTTAATCTTCCGAGCGGTGTGATGATACTTTTTCGTAGTCGCACAAACACACTTTATTTATTTATTTTTGACATATTTTCACTGTTGCCACAATGCACAAATAAAAATTTTTTGGAATGCTAAGCACTTACGAAATTTATCGCTGCACTATTATCATCGATGCACTTAAAGATCCCGGACGAGCCCCCACTTTTGTAAATGGTCCGCCTAAGTCGTTGATATTTTGCTAATTGCTGTTATCGCACTATTTCACTCCAATTTACGGAGCTTGTTAGCACTTGATGTTAGGTTGGCGCCATTACAATGTATTGTATTGTAGTAATCGCTGCTGCTTGCTGGATCGCTGCTGTGTCTCGATGCTGATGCTCGCTCTAAATCTGGTTGTCTAGGGTTAAAAAACATGAGGTCCCGTGTTTTTCATGTGCTTTTGATGATAAAGAACGAGCGAAACCAACACGTATGTAAACATCAAATATTTATTACTTTAGTGGCCATATTAATTCCACTGTCCACCAAAGACCATAACACAACACAAAGTAGTACTTCCTTTACATGTTCTTTGCCTTGTTTTGCCAAACAATAACACAGAAACACACTTCACCAAAGTGACATTCCGACTGCCCCGACTGCCTCCGACTGCTTTTTCGACCCTTCTCGCTGCTTGTATTTATAACATTGTCAAAGAACTACTAAAAAGAGATATAGGTTATAAGTCACATGTACATCTGTTATCATAATTTGTGCAGAAAAGTTATTAATTTGCATCGAGTGACATAATTTAACATGTTATTAAAATGACAGACAGATTTGTTGACTTGACAGAATAATTCTTTGTTACAAAAAGGTCGTTTTTTAGAAGTTTGTCAATTGACTTCTCTAATTTGCATAAATAAGTAAGTAACATGAATAATGTAGAATTACATTGGTTTTCGTCTAAAATAGGATTGATTACGTGAATACTGAGTGAAAACGCTCCTAGTGAACAAATAGGTTTCACTGGGTGATTTTTATTTAAGGAGATCCAAAATACCTAAGTTGGCCACTATTTTTCGTACTTCATATTAATTATTTAAGATAAACTTAGTGTTTTTCATGATGACATTTGCTGTATCAGTGATCAAGTGATATAAACTTTTGTGTGGGTCAGTTATTCAGTATAATTTAATGGGTTGACTGTTTATGGAGACATGTTGTGCAATCATTGTTAACATACACAATAACTTTTCTATAATCATAAATACTCGTTAAACTGGTTGAATTTGGAAGAGATCGCATACTTCATTAAAGTAAAGCCTTTAATGTGTTCCGTTACACACTGACACCCATAAATATTATAGGTTTACTGCTATTTGTGTATTGTAATACTTAATATGACAACTACCTGATATTATTTGTGCGTTTATTATGAGTTGTATGTTTAGTGTAAGAGCATTGATAATAATTTTGTTAATTGTGTGTGCACTCAAACTATTGTTCATGACTGAACTGTCTCATTAGTGATAGTGAAGATTATGGACTGTTACCTGCACTTGTTCAACATAATGGGTGCCACTTGGAAATGTTTAATTTGTGCTAATGAACTTTGAGTAACTGACTGATTAGTGATAGGGAATATTATGGACTGTTATTTGCACTTTTTCTACATGATTGGTGCCACTAGAACATGTTTAATTTCTGCTGATGAACAGTGTGATTAGTGACAGTGAATATTATGGACTGTTACCTGCACTTATTCAACATGGTGGATGCCACCTGGACATGTTTAATTTCTGCTGAAGAACAGTGTGATTAGTGATAGTGAATATTATGGACTGCGGTCAGCACCTGTTCAACATTGCTGGGTGCCACTGATGGACTGCTTCTACTGAAATGTCACTTGTTGGTGTCTGCACCTGCTCAACATTGCTGGGTGCCACTGATGGACTGCTTCTACTGAAAAGATGTCACCTGTTGATGTCTGCACCTGTTCAACATTGCTGGTGCCACTAATGGAACTGCTTATACTGAAATGGTGTTACTTGTTGGTGTCTGCACCTTTTTAACATTGCTGGGTGCTACTGATGGACTGCTTCTATTGAAATAATGTTACTTGTTGGTATTTGCACCTGTTGACCATTGCTGGGTGCTAATGCTGGAACTGTCAACTACTTGTTTCTTGGGCTATGGAAAGAGTTTATGTGAATATTTGTATAAACTGATTTTTTGTGTATTACTGTTTGTGAAAAGTTATGAGACTCTTACCTGCACATATTCGTCATTGCTGACGCTATTACTTGTGTAAACTATTATGTAAAGTCACATGTATGAAAGAATTTGTATTGCTTACTGTATTTTATATATTAGGTTATTGAAAGGTCAGTGCAAAGCCAAAATTTTATCTAGTTATATGATATTTACGCATTAATATTATCTTTTATTTTTGTCTGTATTTTTTTGACGAATTTGGTGGTATTTTCACCACCAATGCTGGCAAAAATACCATCGAATTCTGGCCCGTGGAGGAAGGGCATATGAAAGGTGGCTACACTGAGCCACAGCGCCAGAGATCGCGCTAGAGAGTATTGTTCCACCGCCTCCACTGGCAGTGATTATTGAGATGTCGTAGTGGGCAGTGCGTGTCGAGAACTCGTAGTAGGCAGTGGTCATTGAGAGGTAGCGGAGGAGTGTGCTCGCTGAGATGTCGTAGTGAAAAGTGTTTGTTCCATGTCTTATGCAGTTGTTTGATGGAATAGATAGCAGATGTTGTTCTAATGGAGATACTGTAATGATTTGAGAGGTTTTCATCAATATATGAAGGTAACAAAACTTGATTTATTTTTCATTATTTTAATGTTGTAAATAATGCGTCATTACAGGTTCAGTCAACAAAGCATCTGGCTTGTGTTCTTGTATTAGAGTGTAATTCTGGGTTTCTTGCGTAATTATAGTATTTCTATTTTCTTTAATTATTTCAGTATAAATGGTATTTGAAATTTCTTGTCTTGTTGAAGAAGAACCGTGCCAGATGCATACGTTGAGTAATACTTCCACACACAGAACAGTTACACTTGTGCTTTGGTTTCGTAGGTTTTATAGTTGCTGGGGACTTAATTAATTAATTGTGTTAATGAAAATTTCCATTTCATTCTTTGTTGTTGTTCTATGCAGTCAGATTGCGTAATAATACTAATCAGGGCCAACCGTTTACGAGACTTCGTAATCGGACAGACAGCTACTGAAGCAAAAAATTAAAATTATTTGCATTCTATTATAATTAAGCCCCCATGCAACTGTCCGACGGAAGGTCACTGGAGCGGGAAGGACCGTTGGTTGGTCGTTCGGTCGGTCGTCTCATCGGGCGACGTGTATTTGGTCTTTTGACCGTTTCTGGGACTCGTCAGTTGGTCATCGTGCCGGACGTGGGTCGGTTCCTTCCTTGTGCAGAGATGTCGGTGGCCAATGGGCAAGTGTTCCCTCTGGATGGTGGGGTCCGAGCCAGTGTGCCAGGGTCGTCGTGTCTCCGAGTTCCGAACGGACATCAAGGATTCGGGATGAAGCTGTAGTGAGGTCCGGACAGCCAAGACTCGCCCGACCGTTGCCGACGCACGTGACTTGAGTGGGGACGACATTGGTTGGTCGTTATGACGGTCGTCTCATCGGACGGCGTGTATTTGGTCACCGACCGCTTATGGGTTCTCTGTGTGTGTCGACTTGTAATTCGTCCTTGTTGTTCCGCAGTGATTGCTTTTAGGATTGTTCGAGTTCTTGTGGACGCGTTTTCGTGCAACTGTGTCTAACTTGTGTTATTTCGACTGAGCAAATACGTTAATGCTGTCTGCGTACTGGAGTTGTCAGTCGGTCGGATGGGACAGACTTGGCACGGCGTGTAGTTCGACAGACTTTGGTGTTGTTCATAATTTTGAGTGATTATTTTGCCGTGACTGTTTTTAGACGCCAATTTTGAAGACGTAGTGCTGCTGGTATCTTCGTCCTCGGCTGATATTTTCGGTTGTTGTGCCGATGTTCCGCGGAAGGGAATTGATTAGGTTGTTGGTAGGTTCTTCAGCCGTCCGTAGGTTGTGTTGCCATCCAATTATTTAGTATTACGCTTGGCTGCCTGTCTCACCTAAACTTATGTTAGTTTCCTCCCCGGACCGACCCTTGGAACACTTCTGAGCACCACTGTTCTGTTGTTTGTGATTGTAATTAACTTTTGTCGCAAGTACGAGAGAAACCAATGTATGCGAGAATGTATAAATTCTGTAGTATAATCTATCTGAAAATGTGCAAACTGATTGAATCCTGAACTTTGCTATAAATCTCCCTTTGCGTTAATGATCTGCCTGCTGCTCATGAAATGGTCCCCATGTGTTGATGATATTCTTAGCAGACTGATTCTAAAATGAAAATATCTTACCTCATAATGTAATTACTTGGAAACGCAGTGCTTCCTGTTCTCTGTGCTCCAGCTGCAAAATTCTAACTACAGTTGCTGAGAGCTTAGTGCTATGCTCCAGACAACAAGTAAACAATTTTATATACACCATTGAGTGAGGCGCTCCTTTAAATAAAAGTGACTAGGATCAAGGATGTGGACAATAAATACTCTTAGGTGAAATATTCCTTTAACAAACAACTGATACATTATTAACTGTATGACATTCATGTCACAACACACATTAACGTTGACAACGGGCAACAGTGATTTCAAACTCTTGTTGTTGTTGATGTTGTCTTCAGTCCTGAGGCTGGTTTGATGCAGCTCTCCATGCTACTTTATCCTGTGCAAGCTTCTTCATCTCCCAGTACTTACTGCAACCTACATCCTTCTGAATCTGCTTAGTGTATTCATCTCTTGGTCTCCCTTTACGATTTTTACCCTCCACGCTGCCCTCCAACGCTAAATTTGTGATTCCTTGATGCCTCAGAACATGTCCTACCAACCGGTCCCTTCTTCTTGTCAAGTTGTGCCACAAACTACTCTTCTCCCCAATTCTATTCAATACCTCCACATTAGTTATGTGATCTACCCATCTAATCTTCAGCATTCTTATGTAGCACCACATTTCGAAAGCTTCTATTCCCTTCTTGTCCAAACTATTTATCGTCCATGTTTCACTTCCATACATGGCTACACTCCATACAAGTACTTTCAGAAACGACTTCCTGACACTTAAATCTATACTCGATGTTAACAAATTTCTCTTCATCAGAAACGCTTTCCTTGCCATTGCCAGTCTATATTTTATATCCTCTCTACTTCGACCATCATCAGTTATTTTGCTCCCCAAATAGCAAAACTCCTTTACTACTTTAAGTGTCTCATTTCCTAATCTAATTGCCTCAGCTTGTAACGCCGGAAATGCATATCCTCCTATTTCCATCTATTGTACTGTAAATTTTTTCCTTATTTTGTTACCTGAATATATGACATTTATGTGCCTTTATATATTGTAATTGTTTTACTATATATATATTTATGCATTTATGTCGATGTATTTGTTTCGTAAATATTATTTGGATTTTTACGCTGGGTCTTGCCTAGGGAAAACTGCTATCGAACGATTACATCGATAGGTCGTGTGAAGAATCAAAGTGTGTAGGATCTTTGGTAGTGTGAACTCTGCCGCGTGGAGCGCGGGCAGAGGGAGAGTCGGGCTGGAGTAGCGAGTGGAGCAGGTGTGTTGTGTTTAGTTCCCGCGAGTTGCCGCGCTTTCGGGGTTTGGCAGCATGTAATTGCGCTCGACTTGCGATGATAGTTTCTGACATGGTGTCGCGGACGGGAAGCATTAGCTGGCGCACATCAAGAGCCCGTTTCGTCTGGTGACCGTGTTGAGAAGAAGGCGCGCCAACATACAGCGACGGCCGACAATGAGAGACTGTCGCCACCTCCTCGATCGACGGCTTCAAACCTTCAATCAACCAACAAGGAAGACTAAATGCACGTAAAGTTTCAGAACTGTATGGCAGACCTCAGCTTTTCAAATTGTTCCATTTGCCTCGCAAAATTACAGCAACTTAGCATGAACCTTTGTTGCTCATTGTCCCAATTGCATTGCCAAGCAGGGTCCCTTCCTTTTCCGAAATGAACCCGAGTGTCGTTGAAATTCAAACGCCAGCATTAAAATAATATAATTAGATTTCACTGCTTTAATTTCAAAGTTCAGTTAAAGTATTCATAGCTGGCTACAATATTTAGATTACACGAGCACAAATTAAGAGTGCGAGTTTTGTTAGCATATTTTAGCTTACCTGTGACTGCAGCTCAGCTTGGTACGTACTAAATTTTACTATTGTTAATTGTTCAGAATCATTTAATTCAAGTTCAAAGTTAAATCTCTTGTTTCTAAATTGCGTAGAGTCAAGTTGCTTTTGAAATGATTGATGAGGTAGTCCAAGACAACCGTATTTTACTGAATTTCGATGTGCTTAAGAAAGAAAGCTTCTTATTAATTTCAGTCACTAAATTAACTTTCAATTTTCCGGTTTTATTAATTCTTTTGCTAAATTAAGTCAGAGTGCAGCGAAATTTATTACTTCTGAGAAACTTTCAGTTTTCACACTACACTTGTCAACCTTCAGTTGCCACGCTTCTAGTGCTAATTATATCTGTAATAACCTTTCTTTTTCAGTTACTATGGTAATTGTCCTTAGGACTGGCGACCGTGATTTCCCCCAAATCTCAAATATCTAATTACCGCTAGTTAATTGTTAACGTAACGGCCGCACATTTACTTTCTTTATTAACTTTACCCCTTTTCAAAATTAATTTCCACCAGTTTCATTTGCATTTTTCCTTTCATTTAGATGTAACCCTTTCCTCCCTCTTTACCGACAGATTAACTTCGGTGACGATTGCTTTCCCAAATTTCCATTAGGTACACGCGGTTTAATTTTTCACTGTCGTTAAGGTCGATAAGTGAGGGGGAGGTTACACGTGGCGACCTGGTGACAGGACAATCATCAGATTTGAGGTTGTTCTGGACACGAATTTTGCATTGTGCAAATCTCGTAACAAAGTACTGTTTACGAAATGGTCGATACGTCAGCGAGAATATTAGTGTGAGGAATCCTAATTAGATTTGAGATTTGGCATTTATATTGAAAATTATTAAAATGAGTGAAGGCAACAATTACAACAATTTGGTAGACTTGGATACGGAACAATCGGTCGAACAGTGGGAAACGCGCACCGCGGTACCCATTGTTCAGGGGCAGGCGGCTAGCATGAAAGACGCGACCGCCGAAACGCAACAAAGAGCAGAAATGGAATTCCAAACTTTAGAAAATGTTTCGGAATTGGAAGTGAAAAACAAATATGAATCCCTTGATGACGAATGCGGGGGGACGTTTAAAGAGGAAGCCGCTACTGAAGTAAAACTGGTAGTTTCCGAGAATTTAACTGATTTATTGAATGTTTTGATTAACGAAATCAAGAGTCAATCGGCAGAAATTAAAGCTCTGTCTGCCAAGCAAGAAGCTCAGGCTGCCAAGCAAGAAGATCAGGCTGCCAAGCAAGAAGCTCAGGCTGCCAAGCAAGAAGCTCAGGCTGCCAAGCGAGAAGCTCAGGCTGCCAAGCAAGAAGCTCAGTTTGAAAAAATTGAACGAATGCTAGACAATCCGAACAAAGCTATTAATGTTGTTAACAACAATGTTGGAGTTGTTAACACAAAAGTTGATAAAATCAAAGAAGATATTGTTGTAATTAATACCGAAATCGGTAATCTTAAACAGGAAATGATAGGCGTTCAGGCGGAAATTGCGAGCATAAATACTCGTTTTGATTCCGAAATTAGCAGAATCGAGAAAAGTGTAGGAGAATCAGTTGCTCCGATCATCGAGAATAAGGTGACGGAACAAATTCAATTAGTGAAAAAAGAGGATCAAAAGAAGGTGGAAACTTTAAAGGCTTTAGTATCCGAAGTAGATACCAAAGTGACGAAGCAGGCTAATACCTGCGAAGAGAAAAAGAGGGAAGTGGAAACGCTTACGACAACCACTTGCCAAGTGATTACGAGAGTGTCGGAATTAGAAAAGAAACTTGAAGAAAAAACAGAGCTATGTGCCAATCTGTGCACATAGTTCGGAATTGTTGACGAAAGAGGAGCGGTTCGACCCCTTGAAAAAAGGCGGTATACACGCGACGGATTTCATTAAAAATTGTGAAAGATTTTTACGCAGATCATGGACTAATGAGAGAAAAATTAATACGGTTATTGATGTGTTGGCTGGTGACGCCAAGCGTTGGGGCTTAAACCTCAACATTACGAGCCTGACTTTTGACGAGTTCAAAAATTTGTTTCTGGCTGAATACTGGTCAGAGCAAAAACAGCAAAGTGTCTGGCGCGAATTTGTCGTATCGAGGCCTTTCGATGCGAATTCGCGCGGCTCGATGAAGGAGTTTTGTGAGGGCTGGATCCGCAAGTTGGAATATTTGCGTGTTCGCCGCACGGAATCGGAAATAGTCTGGGAACTCTACAAGAAGCTTCCAGATGATACAAAACGCTACATAGGAAGCAATTACTGGACAATCAATGATTTCCTGGAAAGAGTTGAGGACGAGGACAATTGGCGCAATAATCGCGACAGTGGTATGGGCCGTGGTAACAACAATGGGTACCACAACTACGATAACTATGGGAATAATGCATACCGCAATCTTGGCAGCAATAACAATAGTGGTTCGGGCCGTAATGACAATCGATACAATGCAAATAATAACAGGAATGACGGAAACCAGTATCATACTAACGTGATACGGGCTTCACAGAATAGTAATAACGCCAGAGGGTGTGATCAGCCGCCTCAGCAGCATCCGGGGAGCGTATCTGCTGGGACGAGACAGGGAAACCATTAGCCGCGCCGGTGAGGGGCCGACCGGGCGTGGAGAAATTTTGTCGGCCCAATAACAGGAGAAAACCGAGGTGTAGTCGTTATGAGAATTCCGTATGGAATAATCAACGGCGGGAGAGTGTGCCAGTGTTAGGAGAAAGGAGTGCGCCCACTAGTAGTAGATCAGCTGTAGACACGGCAGTAGAAAATACATTCACTGTCAGTGAGAACAATTTAAGTAGTGTTCCGGAAATCGATTATAAAGTGGCAGCTGTAATACCCACAGCGGAACTGGAGATTGAGTTTAAGAATGATTCGCAAGTGTTGAGAGAAGATCAGATGTCGGATAAAACGTCCGTCATCGAGCGAGGGGATGCAGAGAGGGATGAGGTCTGGTTAAGGCAGTTCGGTCGCTTATACGACGTACTGAGAGATTATAGGGGCCTGTATGGGAGAAGTGTTTATGGGGAGCGCGGGCAGGATTTGCCGCGTTTCGTCCCACAGGAAGATAGTATTTGTGAAGTGATAGAAAGTTCTGGTCCTAACCGGCAGACTTTACTAGAAATGGTTGATGTTAATGGGGAGCACGAGCAAGATTCGTCGTGTTTCGTCCCGCAGGAGTTGGATGTTGAAGTAGTAACGGAAAGTTCTGGCCCTAACCGGCAGACTTTACCGAAAGTTATAGTGGTAGAAGTAGCCGACCCATCCGACGCAAAACTCCAGTTTAAACATTGCGAAAGTATTGAGGAGAAAGATTACGAGAATTTTAGTGATAGCCGGACACGATTGGTAGAAAAACATGTGGATTACAGCGTGTATGAGGTTAGAGCTGACATTATACGGTCAGACGATGGCAGTGTGGGTCGCGCAGATCCAGAGGAAGTAATTGCAGATACTACTGGGCACATTCCTCCAGGTAGATTGGCAGATGAGATCGGTCTGACCAAAGAGGAATCAACGAAGGTGACAATTAGTGAATCGATAGCAAAGCAACACTCACTAGTTGACGAGTTACAGGAAAAGGTTTCGGTATTGGAGGCGTAGCTACAGACTAAGCCTCAGGACAGACGTGTTGAAATTAAAACTGAATGTGAACAGAGGCTGAAAAAGCCGCCAGATAAACCGGATTTAGGATCAAAGCCGGATGGTTTTTTCTGGAATGACCTGGATATAGACGAGGATCTACTGGGGGAAAATAAAGAAACAGTCGAGGACAAGTGTAGACAGATAGTAGTGTCTGTTAATATGCACGACCTACAACTAAACGTGTTGACTGACACCGGTGCAGAATTGAGTGCTGTATCTGGGAAAATATTTAAGTTACTGAAAGACAGACCTGGCATCGTAGTTATGCCAGTAACAGGAGTGAAAATTATCGGTGCTACTGGGAAGGCCAGTAAACCGGTCACAAAACAGATTTTTGTCAACTTCGAGATATGTGGGGCACGAATTGAACAAGAGTTTTTCGTCGTGCCAGACTTAACTACAGAAGTAATTATCGGGTTACATTGGCTATTAAAGTACCGTGCGGTGATTAATTGCGGAAGCAAAACTTTGACATGTACGTCCCAAGATAAAACAATAGTAATTAGTTTTGACGAGGCAGGAGACGTTGTGCATAGGCAATACCAGCCTATACACCTTGTTAACTGGCCGGATGACATTGACGCAGGAATGAATTTGAACTGCTGTAACGTGAGGAATCTCAGCATTGACAAAAGCGTAGAAAGTGAATTGGAAGAGATAATCAAATTCCCTCCACGGATTGACATTAGTATTGGTGTGAAAAAAGATCGTTTGCGAGAAGTAATGAAGCTAAAAGCCGATGCTCGCATACGTCGTCATTACGCTAAAGCGCGTTTTGCTAAGTTTGCAATCGGAGACTTAGTGCTTGTAAAAGCACATGAGAAATCGAGCGAGATAGACAATGAAATCTCTAAATTTAAGTTTGTTTATAATGGACCATATAAAGTCATTGGTATACCTCACACAAATGCTTACTGCTTAGAGTATCCAAGCTCTGGAAAACTATTAGGTATATGGAACATTGTAGACCTGAAATTGTACCAACCTAGGATCGATTAATACCACAATGGGTAATTTGTACAGTATGTAAATATAGAGTGTAAGATTTAAGGTTTGCTAGATTGCCATGCTTTTGCCTGACCAAGAAGACAGTAAAGAAGTTGTAATTAATAAGTAATTAATTTTGACTAAATGATTTAAGAGAGAGTCATTATAAATTAATTGAAAAATCCAAGCTGCTAGCTTAAGTTTTCAGCTGAGTCACAGTAGATTAAGGAATGTAAATATGATTTTGTAACTAGCTGTAAGATTTAATGAATGTGTGATTTACTAGTCATTGCCGATGTACTTAGACGCTGTTTTAAGTTTCAGGCTAGTACATGCGTATGATGATGGACAGTGTTGAGTTATCCACTGTGATAGGGTTAATGGACTCCTTGAGATTACTCGGGAGTGAATTTTTACCAAAGAATTCAGTGAAACGGACGTTCTGGAAATGCCGTTACACAGGCGAGTGATATCAAGCGTGCCGCATAGGCGGGCGCAACAATACTGGCGAGGTGGAGCCGCTGTCGGCTCTTGTGCCGCTGTCGGCTCTTGAGCCGCTGTCGGCTCTTGTGCCGCTCTCGGCATTCTTTGTACTTGTGGGTACGGAAGGCGGAATAGTTTTTCTTCCCGGACAGCTGATGTGAAAGAATTCCGCTGTCAATATTTATGTTTTTTCGATCTGATGTGTATTATTTTCTTGGTTAGCGTTAAGTGGAATCTCATGACGAGATAATAATTATGAAAAGGTTATATAAAATGTGTATTCTATGTAATTGATAATTAATTAGCGTATTTTGATCTACCTGTTTTTATGACCATGTACTCTGATTGATTTTGTAAATAGTATTCCATTTCTTGATAGTGTTACGAATTTTAATGATTTTGAAGTAGCTAAACCATTTTCTATGCTTTCTGTGAATTTTAATATGTTGTCAACCTGTTTTATTTTGTGCAAGATGACAGAGTGGAATAAGATTAGGACTGTCTCCAGTAAATTTTCATGGTCTAAAAAATTGATTTATGCTTAATTAGACGAATGCTAAATTTCGATGATGTTTTGAGCATATGCATTTCCGCTGTTTCTTTTTTGGGACATTTTCTGAGTCTGTTTAGGTTACACGAACATCCTCAGACAATGTGGGGCACGTGTAACGCCGGAAATGCATATCCTCCTATTTCCATCTATTGTACTGTAAATTTTTTCCTTATTTTGTTACCTGAATGTATGACATTTCTGTGCCTTTATATATTGTAATTGTTTTACTATATATATATATATATATATATATATATATATATATATATATATATATATATATATATATATATGCATTTATGTCGATGTATTTGTTTCGTAAATATTATTTGGATTTTTACGCTGGGTCTTGCCTAGGGAAAACTGCTATCGAACGATTACATCGATAGGTCGTGTGAAGAATCAAAGTGTGTAGGATCTTTGGTAGTGTGAACTCTGCCGCGTGGAGCGCGGGCAGAGGGAGAGTCGGGCTGGAGTAGCGAGTGGAGCAGGTGTGTTGTGTTTAGCTCCCGCGAGTTGCCGCGCTTTCGGGGTTTGGCAGCATGTAATTGCGCTCGACTTGCGATGATAGTTTCTGACATGGTGTCGCGGACGGGAAGCATTAGCTGGCGCACATCAAGAGCCCGTTTCGTCTGGTGACCGTGTTGAGAAGAAGGCGCGCCAACATACAGCGACGGCCGACAATGAGTGACTGTCGCCACCTCCTCGATCGACGGCTTCAAACCTTCAATCAACCAACAAGGAAGACTAAATGCACGTAAAGTTTCAGAACTGTATGGCAGACCTCAGCTTTTCAAATTGTTCCATTTGCCTCGCAAAATTACAGCAACTTAGCATGAACCTTTGTTGCTCATTGTCCCAATTGCATTGCCAAGCAGGGTCCCTTCCTTTTCCGAAATGAACCCGAGTGTCGTTGAAATTCAAACGCCAGCATTAAAATAATATAATTAGATTTCACTGCTTTAATTTCAAAGTTCAGTTAAAGTATTCATAGCTGGCTACAATATTTAGATTACACGAGCACAAATTAAGAGTGCGAGTTTTGTTAGCATATTTTAGCTTACCTGTGACTGCAGCTCAGCTTGGTACGTACTAAATTTTACTATTGTTAATTGTTCAGAATCATTTAATTCAAGTTCAAAGTTAAATCTCTTGTTTCTAAATTGCGTAGAGTCAAGTTGCTTTTGAAATGATTGATGAGGTAGTCCAAGACAACCGTATTTTACTGAATTTCGATGTGCTTAAGAAAGAAAGCTTCTTATTAATTTCAGTCACTAAATTAACTTTCAATTTTCCGGTTTTATTAATTCTTTTGCTAAATTAAGTCAGAGTGCAGCGAAATTTATTACTTCTGAGAAACTTTCAGTTTTCACACTACACTTGTCAACCTTCAGTTGCCACGCTTCTAGTGCTAATTATATGTGTAATAACCTTTCTTTTTCAGTTACTATAGTAATTGTCCTTAGGACTGGCGACCGTGATTTCCCCCAAATCTCAAATATCTAATTACCGCTAGTTAATTGTTAACGTAACGGCCGCACATTTACTTTCTTTATTAACTTTACCCCTTTTCAAAATTAATTTCCACCAGTTTCATTTGCATTTTTCCTTTCATTTAGATGTAACCCTTTCCTCCCTCTTTACCGACAGATTAACTTCGGTGACGATTGCTTTCCCAAATTTCCATTAGGTACACGCGGTTTAATTTTTCACTGTCGTTAAGGTCGATAAGTGAGGGGGAGGTTACAAGCTACACCTGACTTAATTCGACTACATTCCATTGTCATCGTTTTGCTTTTGTTGATGTTCATCTTACATCCTCCTTTCAAGACACTATCCATTCCATTCAACAGCTCTTCCAAGTCCTTTGCTGTCTCTGACCGAATTACAATGTCATCGGCGAACCTCAACGTTTTTATTTCTCTCCATGGACTTTAATACCTACTCCGAATTTTTCTTTTCTTTCCTTTACTGCTTGCTCAATATACAGATTGAATAACATCGGGGACAGGTTACAACCCTGTCTCACTCCCTTCCCAACCGCTGCTTTCCTTTCATGCCCCTCGACTCTTATAACTGCCATCTGGTTTCTGTACAAATTGTAAATAGCTTTTCGCTCCCTGTATTTTATCCCTGCCATCTTTAGAATTTGAAAGAGAGTATTCCAGTCAACATTCTCAAAAGCTGTCTCTAAGTCTACAAATGCCAGAAATGTGGTTTGCCTTTCCTTAATATATTTTCTAAGATAAGTCGTAGGGTCAGTATTGCCTCACGTGTTCCAACATTTCTGCGGAATCCAAACTGATCTTCGCCGACGTCGGCTTCTACCAGTTTTTCCATTCGTCTGTAAAGAATTCGCGTTAGTATTTTGCAGCTGTGAATTATTGAACTGATAGTTCGGTGATTTTCACATCTGGCAACACCTGCTTTCTTTGGGATTGGAATTATTATATTGTTCTTGAAGTCTGAAGGTATTCGCCTGTCTCATACATCTTGCTCACCAGATGGTAGAGTTTTGTCAGGACTGGCTCTCCCAAGGCCGTCAGTAGTTCTAATGGAATGTTGTCTACTCCTGGGGCCTTGTTTCGACTCAGGTCTTTCAGTGCTCTGTCAAACTCTTCACGCAGTATCGTATCTCCCATTTCATCTTCATCTACATCCTCTTCCATTTCCATAATATTGTCCTGAAGTACATCGCCCTTGTATATACCCTCTATATACTCCTTCCACTTTTTCAGCTTTCCCTTCTTTGCTTAGAACTGGGTTTCCATCTGAGCTCTTGATACTCATACAAGTGGCTCTCTCTTCTCCAAAGGTCTCTTTAATTTTACTGTAGGCAGTATCTATCTTACCCGTAGTGAGATAAGCCTCTACATCCTTACGTTTGTCCTCTAGCCATCCCTGCTTAGCCATTTTACATTTCCTGTCGATCTCATTTTTGAGACGTTTGTATTCCTTTTTGCGTGCTTCGCTTACTGCATTTTTATATTTCCTTCTTTCATCAATTAAATTCAATGTTTCTTCTGTTACCCAAGGATTTCTACTAGCCCTCGTCTTTTTACCTATTTGACCCTCTGCTGCCTTCACTACTTCACCCCTCAAAGCTAACCATTCTTCTTCTACTGTATTTCTTTCCCCCATTCCTGTCAATTGTTCCCTTATGCTCTCCCTGAAACTCTGTACAACCTCTGGTTTAGTCAGTTTATCCAGGTCCCACCTCCTTAAATTCCCACCTTTTTCCAGTTTCTTCAGTTTTAATTTACAGTTCATAACCAATAGATTGTGGTCAGAGTCCACATCTTCCCCTGGAAATGTCTTACAATTTAAAACCTGGTTCCTAAATATCTGTCTTAACATGATATAATCTATCTGATGCCCTCTAGTATCTCCAGGATTCTTCCATGTATACAACCTTCTTTTATGATTCTTGAACCAAGTGTTAGCTATGATTAAGTTATGCTCTGTGCAAAATTCTACCAGACGGCTTCCTCTTTCATTTCTCTCCCCCAATCCATATTCAGTCACTATGTTTCCTCCTCTCCCTTTTCCTACTACCGAATTCCAGACACCCATGACTATTAAATTTTCGTCTCCCATCACTACCTGAATAATTTGTTTTATCTCATCATACATTTCATCAATTTCTTCATAATCTGCAGAGCTAGTTGGCATATAAACTTGTACTACTGTAGTAGGCATGAGCTTTGTGTCTATCATGGCCACAATAATGCGTTCACTATACTGTTGGTAGTAGCTTACTCGCACTCCTATTTTTTATTCATTATTAAACCTACTCCTGCATTACCCCTATTTGATTTTGTATTTATAACCCTGAATTCACCTGACCAAAAGTCTTGTTCCTCCTGCCACCGAACTTCACTAATTCCCACTATATCTAACATCAACCTATCCATTTCCCTTTTTAAATTTTCTAACCTACCTGCCCGATTAAGGGATCTGACGTTTCACACTCCGATCCGTAGAACGCCAGTTTTCTTTCTCCTGATAACGACGTCCTCTTGAGTAGTCCCCGCCCGGAGATCCGAATGGGGGACTATTTTACCTCCGGAATATTTTACCCAAGAGGACGTTATCATCATTTAACCATACAGTAAAGCTGCATGCCCTCGGGAAAAATTACGGCTGTAGTTTCCCCTTGCTTTCAGCCGTTCGCAGTACCAGCACAGCAAGACCGTTTTGGTTAGTGTTGCAAGGCCAGATCAGTCAATCATCCAGACTGTTGCCCCTGCAACTACTGAAGAGGCTGCTGCCCCTCTTCAGGAATCACACGTTTGTCTGGCCTCTCAACAGATACCCCTCCGTTGTGGTTGCACCTACGGTACGGCCATCTGTATCGCTGAGGCACGCAAGCCTCCCCACCAACGGCAAAGTCCATGGTTCATGGGGGTAGGTTAAAACTCTTACTCTCGCAAAATAATTGATAAACATAAAAAATACCTTACAGTGAAAATAGCTCTTTAATGAGAAATATAAAGCTCACTGATATGGATGACTCTTTATATTGAATCATATCTACGCTTGACTGCAGTGCCACTAAATAAAAAAATATTGCCTTCATTCCTCTTCACACCCTTTCTTAATATCTTACGTCTCATTTCATTCTAAATAGGAAATCAGATCTTTCTCGTCTGTTTCACAATATGCAATCACAAATCATTTTACTTACACACAGATGCATTTAACTTAACGTGTACATTGCCCTGAATCGTCTGCTCGGCGTGTTTCCTATAACTATGCTAACGTTAGAACTCCCGTGCCCTTCACTGCCAAACAACGATGACAAAACACTTTTCCAGCGAAACAGCTACTCTGATCAAAGACGGCACGCGAATAGTAAGCGATTCAAAATTGTCACTTAGCGTTTGAGACATTCAAAGTATGTACAAATTGCAGAGATGCAATTAACAAACTCCCAATAGATCTGTTTCAAAATGTCTCGTTGTTTAATTTTGGCGCCGTTTGTGTAATTTTCTTGAAGAACATATCGACTGTACTGCGAGCAGGGATCTATTGCAACAGATCTTTCCGTCGATAAGAGCAAGTTCTCGCGACTGTTTTAGTCGTATTTCAACGATTTTGCATCTCAAAACGCCGAAGAAGTTAATTAACCGTAATTAATTCAAGCGTGTTGTTGGAAATCCTATTAAAAATGACGAAATTGTTTCGCTACAGCGAAGTGACGTTAGGCCCAAAAGTTCGCCAAGCAGTGCTACAAAATGCAGTTTGAAACATCTTACCGAAAATGAACAAGATGTTGGCGTAGTACATAGTGAAAATAAGATATACCATTATTTTAGTGTCTATAAGCTTTCAGAATCGCTTTTGTCTGTTGCTAAATATAAATACTGTAACAGTGAAAGATTCCTATGTTTAGTGAGGAAATAAATAAGAGAAGAGGTCTATGTAGCATATTTGTGGTGGAATGGCAAATGTTTGAAGTTACGAACAGTACAATGACATATACTGTAACATGCGCAAACTATTATGAACTGAATATTCGCCTTTCTTGTGCAATGATTAGTTTTAAGAAGGGACAAACATGGAATTACATCAAATTAAATCAGATTCATTGACTTTAACAGCTCGAATGAAAATTAAATTCAGGCCAAAATGATCGTTGTTGGTTATCGGCGCGCTTGGTGACGAACGAGCTTGTACACTGTTTTTGAATTCCCCATCACCACCTGTCAAATATGAGAAGTATTACAAACGTTTGCATAATGCTGTAACAGAAGCCAGTGAAGCACCTATACAGAGAGCAGCAAACGAAAGTGCAGTTATTTGGCAGTTTACTGATGGTATTGCTTGCTGCATTGGAAGGTTTGCGGCAGAAGAGAGGCTATAAATTCTGAACTGAGTAGTCACAATAACCTCTGGAGATACAGGCAAGCTGCTGGACTGTGACTGAGAGAACAATGTCAAGGCTCTGCCAGTAAGATAAATGGCCAAAAATCTGAAAAAGCTTTGAAGGATTCAGTGCTGGTGTGGAAAGGAAGGAGGCAGTCTCTATTTTTAATAGGTCAGTTGCTAGACGTTGACGTGGTCGCTTTCGTATGAATTTATTGAGTTTACAGATCATAGTCCGCAGCTCGTGGTCGTGCGGTAGTGTTCTCGCTTCCCGCGCCCGGGTTCCCGGGTGCGATTCCCAGCGGGGTCAGGGATTTTCTATGCCTCGTGATGACTGGGTGTTGTGTGCTGTCCTTAGCTCAGTTAGGTTTAAGTAGTTCTAAGGGACTGATGACCATAGATGTTAAGTCCCATAGTGCTCGGAGCCATTTGAACCATTTTTTACAGATTATATCATTAAGTACGAGACAAAAACATCAACTCCAAGAACAATAAAAATGGAAAAACTCAACTATTTTCTTTGTAATTGAAATTGTAGTAAATTCCGATTGTTTTTATATAAAATTAAATCAGATTAATTGACTTTAACAGCTTGAATGTAAATTAAATTCAGGCCAAAATGATCGTTGTTGGTTATCGGCGCGCTTGGTGACGAACGAGCGTGTACTCTATTAATGTTCATACAAAAGAAGTTTTGTCGTAATAAGTTACTCATATTTCGAATTAAAATGCATTTTCAGCTTTCTAATAGTACAATAACTAATGAAAGAGCTTTTATGCCACAGTGAACGCAGTATCCATTAGTATAACATGGCTTCCACCATTCGAATACATATTAGTCACTTCCATTGTTACGAAAAACTTTCGAGAAGTATGGTAAATATTAATCATTTGGCTATTTAATTTATTGTGTGGTGTTCACGGTAAGAAAATTATTTGACTGAGTAATGTTGGTTTCTTTCTACTGTAGCTTTACAAAATAAACGTTGTTATTAGTTTTTCTGTGGCATGGCATTCACTTCATTAATTAGCTACAGTTGTGATCAAGTGTGCACTGCATGGTTGGAGATCACAGCATAAGGTGGAAGTCTAGATTACTTCATCAGTACTCAGGATCATATTTAACATGTTTATCCTCCTATTTAGGCAAACGCCATGGGAAACCAGAAGTAAAAACTGGGCAGCGTTTTCAGACTTCAACAGATTTCATGATTATAAATAGTATGGATCAGGGAGTGCATGCCACATGAAGTTTGGCAATTATCTTACATATAATTTATAATCAATTTAAAGTCTTTGGAAATTAGTATCAGTATGTGGCTTTTAGATAAAGTTCATATGCTTCAAATATCATTAGTAACACAGGTTTCGGTGAATATAATATCCAACAAATTTAAAAAGTACAGGAAAAGGATATGCTTTTTCCAAAAATAAGTTACGTATGGTGTGAGATGTAGGGTTCTGTGTTGTTTAATATTCTTAATCGATCAGTGTGATTACATAAATAGTACATATTCTATAATTCATTTTAGATTAGGTATGCAGAGAAAGAACATGCCAATGCCTCTCGCTACAGGTAATGAATGTGCTTTGTTCAATACTGTGTATTTAGTTTTAGATACCTTGTGGGTTGGCAGAAAAGGTTAAAACAAGGAACAGAGAATTTTCTTTTATTGTGCATTGTTGGCAGTAGTCAAAATCATTACTTTAGTTTGAGACATCCTGTTTAGTAATGCAGAGTTGTAAGAGATTCATTTCTGTTTTCATAGCTTATTTTTATGCCGAATGATGAATACTTCTTATTCTAACAGTGTTAGAAAATGCATGTTGGTGTACAAGTACAGTCATGAAGTAATTAACTGTTCAGTTGCACGAACTAGGAGAAGACTGCAACTGTAAATTACGTAAAATTTTTTGAGGAAGTAAGTGCTAAAGAAAGATCAAATATTTTAAGGAAATTTAATGATATGGAAGACTGGAATGAACAGTCATTGCATCTAACAGGCCTCATTACAGTACTTCCAGTTCACAGAATGTTTTCAAGGAAGAATGGAGTACAATTTCGAGAGTGTAATTTCAACTGCAGAGTGACAGTGAAATTTGACGACATTTTACGTGAAATTCCTATACATAGAGAAACATTCATGGCAGTACATGCAATAATAAGGCGACGATTAATGATAATCCAGAAATTTATGAAGTTGGGCGGAGCTTCTCGCGATGGAAGGAGTAAGCATGCAAATAGGCCATGGGAAATTAAGGAAGAAGCAAGACAGGTAGTTTATCATCACACTGATTCATTTAAGAATAGATCAAGTCATTACAGCAATGACAAGATCAAGTAGTTGTATCCCCCTGAGTATCTTTCGTTGAAAAAAAAAAACGTATGAAATGTTAAAAAAATTTTTGAGTTTTGATATTTCGTATGAAAGGTATAGAATAGTAAAATGGTTCAAATGGCTCTGAGCACTATGGGACTTAACATCTGGGGTCATCAGTCCCCTAGAACTTAGAACTGCTTAAACCTAACTAACCTAAGGACATCACACACATCCATGCCCGAGGCAGGATTCGAACCTGCGACCGTAGTGGTCGCGCGGTTCCAGACTGAAGCGCCTAGAACCGCTCGGCCACTCCGGCCGGCTATAGAATAGTATTCAACACCAAAGTCAATATGAGTTTTCCGTATCCAAAGAGTAATACATGCTCAACCTGCCGTAGGTACACCACTGAGATGAAAGCGCTGACTGAAAAATTATCTGAAGGGTTTGAGGATGCCAGGAAGGAAGAAGTTTTTAATGAAATTAATATGATCAACATTGGCCACGAGGTACTCGAAGTCAAAGGTGAAACATTTTATCCCAGAAAGAGAAATACTTTTAAGAGCCCAAAAGTCTAATGAAACAGATTCGATCTGCACGAACCTCTAACATTTAGCCTTACCAAACATGAGTACTAATGTACTAATGATGTCTGTTACAAAAAGCAGCCGTCTGTTTCCTCTTTCGGTATCCAACAGCTTTCAGATGCAACTTGAATTTCTACGCTTACACTGAAGATAATGGAAGAAAAAGGGGCCAACAAAAATGTTTCCTTTTTAAATCATTTTGTGACAGAATTACTAGACAAGAAAGTCAGACGTCTTGAAGTTTTTTTTTTTGTAAGTCATGTTACACTACTCTAAGGTATCTTAATTATCTTGTGAGTGAACTGAAACTTTTAGAGACAGTGAAAGTAACTTTCTCTATTAGAGAAAATGGGACTGATTAACACATAAACAGTAGAAGAAATTCCAATGGATTCGGTGGAGATCACAATTGAACCTTGATGTAAACCTAAGACTTTTGATGTTGTGGTGGTCAGTCGAGATATGATAAACAATTGGAGGTCATTTCTGGAGAAGAAATATTTGACGAACTGTCGATTCCTAACAGGGCCCAACAGAAAATCACAAGAAAAACGTTTCCACCGCACCCAAAATCAGGAAACTCATTATGGAGCTTGTAATTTATCAGTGGTGGAAGCTTCAAAACGACTTCAAGGACATCTGGCTGGACGGTACCTACTTCTTGCTTACAGAGGTAAAATAAAAAAATATAGTAAATTGTAATTTTAGGGCAATTTTATATAATGCTAATAGTAAAAAGAACAACAACAATAATAATAATAATTTGTCTTTATGGGCCCCTGGACAATGCTGAAAGAAAAGTATCAGGATCTCCAGGTTCAGAAGGAGTTTTGCAGGCAAGAAGCTAGAATGTTTATAAAACCTTTTACACTAAGCTGAGAAGTGCTTTATTCTTATTACCACTTTGTCTCATAAAGTTAAAACAGCAGACAGTAATTTTTAACAAGAAGTATCTTTATTGTTTCCAACATCGTTGTTCATTACAAAATATGTGACGTACAATGTTTAACAAAAAATATAGTTTTACTTGAAATATTTTCTGACCTGCTATAAGCAAGTAGCACATTTTTCTCGTGCAACTATGACAGTGCTTTAAATATTATGCCAATAAAACTACAATTTAAATATTTATGTTATGAATTTCTACAAAATGAAATATATGCAACATATCCTTCGAAATGACTTTAGTATTCATTAATTTTATCCATTAATAACCACAAAATTCGGTTCCAAACCTTAAAAATGCTCTCCTGAACATTTTATAATGTGGACAAAGTACGTTGTTTTCCAGTGATCTTCATTTTTGAAGCTTTTTATGTATGGGGAGAATAAATTAGTGAGTACTTTGGAGTTCGTTAGATGTTAATAGTTTTCACAAAAACATCATGCATACACACAATGTAGAAGGAAACATTTCTCGTTATTCGTAGAAAAGAATCATACACTTTTGTTAACGTATATAAAAGAGAAACACGTGTTAGTATGTACATTCAAACAGTTAGCTTGAGAAGTTTGGACATTTGGACATTGTGGACGGTAGCTGTCGACATATGATCTTCCCTATTGAGATGTGACGGATTGGATCCCGGGTAGGAAGGAAGTGTCAGTTGTCGGCGACAGAACCCATTGTAGAACGGTAGAGACAGCCGCAATGATGAAGTAGTAAGTGGTCATTAACCACAGGATAACCTGGTCTCATTTCAAGGAGACGTCTGGTAGCTTGTCAGATATGGATATCATGAAGCTTTTGCAACTTTGTATCAGTAACTCATACTGTAACACTACGTTAGGTTGTTACGGAACAAAAATTTTATCAACGGAAAAATAAAATGTTCATAAGACGATAAATAACCTGTTAATTATTCGAATATATAAAATAGATCTATGGTTTTATTGGGGCCTGTTTTCCTTCTCGTTTAAGCGTCTAGGTCTATTCACTGTTCATCGACCTATATATTTTGAATATTGATTTAATTATTTTCTATTATCTATGATTTGTAGAATGTTTCACACGTCAATCTTATAAATGTCAGTCTGTACTAAATGCTCTCAATGAGGGTGTTTGCAGGGCTAAGTTTAAGAACTGGCACTGCGCAGCTTAAGTCAGCGATGGTTATGCGCCCAGCGTTACACAGTTAGGTACAATGCAGGCAGTATTGTCGCTTACGGTGCGCACATGACGGTTGTTTGTAGTTCATACACAATGACCTTGCGTGCGCTTGCTTACATGAAACAGTTCATCTAACTCTTTTGGAGGTGAGGTCTTTGACTGGGTCTTGGAAGTGAACGTATTTTACTCTACACTTGAATAAGGTGAGTTTGAAATCACGGTTTTTCATTTATGTACTAGTCTTGTCGTCCACGTCAATACTTGTTAGCATCATTTGGAGGAGTCTCTTTGACCATTCACTTTGCAAAGCTTAAACACAAGCAATTATACATAAAGTATCTAGTCCCACAGGCTTGTGTTTCTCCTACTAGATAAACATTCATTCAAATATTACCCACACAGATTGTAATTTTCCAAGATATAACCAAAAATATTCACATTGTATTTACTTGTGTCATAGGAAACAAGAACTTTGATCCACAACGATCACATACATTTATAAGAGTGAGACATTTTGGCATGGACTGTACAGACATATGCACCGTCAAAAACGTATATCTATTGAATTATTAGGACTTTTTACAATTGACGTGAGGTCTGTGTGTACTACATCTATATTAGAATACGAGAAGTAATCCTCATACAGCACATACAGCACGAAAGGAAAAAAAAAAAAAAAAACAGTTGTAAGCTCAAAACTGACCAAAATACACATTTATTAACTATGAACTAGTGCATATACGGGAACAGTTTTTCTAGTGGTTAAAGGACTTGCAATATGGCGGCCGAACTTCCCCGCAAGGGGCCTCCCGGCCAACAATGCCATACGATCATTTCATTTCATTTCAAGTAACACACTGTGAGAAAGAAAACGAGCTGCATGTATGTTTGACACTAAGAACTTCACGAAAATTTACATAGTAAAATTTAATGTTCTTTGCCTTAGCACTTATTTATGCTTTTTTAACTGAACACATGAATATAATGTGGGTCTGTGCATTTCACCAACCTTCTCTTTGTAATTCCTAAATGGTGGAACCATTTTAACCATCACTGGCTGTCAGCTTTATTACTTTAATGAACCAGGCGTATAAATTACTTTACTGGCCACTTTCGGCCTTAGGCCATTATCAGATATGTGCAATGTAACACCAAATGTACGGTAAATAGATAAGACGAGTTAATGGATAACTTCACCGTTGCGTATTTCAATTGTTGTTTGAATTACGTGATGCTGATGATGTGTGTGTCACATTTTAAAATGTTTGTCGTGTGTTATTTGGGGATAAACACGTTCCTACATATACACAATTTTTTTCTTTGTGTCATTTCATCCCCCTCGCTGCATGTGGGTGGGAGGGGGAGGAGCTGTCACCACCTACAAGGGGGCCGCTCTACAGCCATATGAGAGTTAAAATTTAAAACCTACTATAAAATTGGACACAGCAGTTGGCAATTGTTGGATGTCTGACATAATAAAAAGACATAGATTCTGTTGCATAATGTAAAATATAAAGGCGGTTTTAAGGATTAATTCAAAAGATTGACACATATGTAATGGCAAACGAAAGTTTCACAAAAGACAAAAGCCAGAGGGACAATTGCATGAATTCAAAAAGTAAAAAGCCGATGTGATGACTGATTAAGATAAAGACATAGATGAGTGAAGTGATGATTGGGTCTAGACTGCCAAGAAGAGGGGTATCATGAGAAATTAGCAGTCGGGGTAGTGGAGGAAATTTGTGTCGATGAATGTTTGGAGGAGGAATTCGGGAAAGTGAAGAGGGATGCCGTTGCAGACCAATCCTTAGGATGTGGGTGGAGAGGAATGGAAAGGAAAGAAACCCTGACTGCAGGGGAGCTGGGGTGGGTTCTTTTAGATCTGGTAGGATGGGTATGTACCAAGGAGAATTTGATAGACACATAACACGCGTCGAATGTTACAGATATGCTCTTGCACATACCCATCAGCTTACGACAGCAACTTTCACAAGTCATGTGGACACAAATATTTCTAACAGGTAGCTTACTGGCCCTAGCACATTCATTTAACAGCATACCATGTACTTTTACGCACTGAATTATGAAATATGCAAATAACTATTACAAATCGCGGAAAACATGCATAAACCAAAGTGCATGTTGAGGCTTGTCATTTTGCAGAGACAAAGTTATCGCCAGAATGAGCTGCAGTCATGTCAGTCTTGCGTACAGGTACTTAATTCTTATTAAACTTCTTACATATTGGACTTTGACGATACTTACAATCATTAAAGGCACAATTAAACATTTGTTATTGCTGCAATGGTGTTATGTAATCTTATTACATCTTTTTAAAAATGATCTCAGTTTCATATACCATTGCTGAAATAACCTCTATGCTTGTTGTCATTGCACAGATAATAATGCGGCACAATACAGGGTGATTCAAAAAGAATACCACAACTTTAGGAATTTAAAACTCTGCAACGACAAAAGGCAGAGCTAAGCACTATCTGTCGGCGAATTAAGGGAGCTATAAAGTTTCATTTAGTTGTACATTTGTTCACTTGAGGCGCTGTTGACTAGGCGTCAGCGTCAGTTGATGCTAAGATGGCGACCGCTCAACAGAAAGCTTTTTGTGTTATTGAGTACGGCAGAAGTGAATCGACGACAGTTGTTCAGCGTGCATTTCGAACGAAGTATGGTGTTAAACCTCCTGATAGGTGGTGTATTAAACGTTGGTATAAACAGTTTACAGAGAATGGGTGTTTGTGCAAAGGGAAAAGTTCTGGACGGCCGAGAACGAGTGATGAAAATGTAGCACGCATCCAGCAAGCATTTGTTCGCAGCCCAGGAAAATCGACTCGCAGAGCTAGCAGAGAGCTGCAAATTTCACAATCAACTGTATGGAGAGTCCTACGAAAAAGGTTAGTTATGAAACCTGAACGTCAACTACCCGAGGCGATGGATCGGCCGCCAGGCAGCCCGTGACAGAGCACTTCATCATTGGCCTCCAAGAAGCCCTGATCTTACCCCCCGCGATTTTTTCTTATGGGGGTATGTTAAGGATATGGTGTTTCGGCCACCTCTCCCAGCCACCATTGATGATTTGAAACGAGAAATAACAGCAGCTATCCAAACTGTTACACCTGATATGCTACAGAGAGTGTGGAACGAGTTGGAGTATTGGGTTGATATTGCTCGTGTGTCTGGAGGAGGCCATATTGAACATCTCTGAACTTGTTTTTGAGTGAAAAAAAAACCTTTTTAAATACTCTTTGTAATGATGTATAACAGAAGGTTATATTATGTTTCTTTCATTAAATACACATTTTTAAAATTGTGGTATTCTTTTTGAATCACCCTGTATTACTGCCAATCGCTACTGTAGCAAACCAGTCCTTACGTTTGATCACAGTCCCATGTCACATCGATCTGTGAACTTATAAAATTATTCATCACTGTTAAAATTGTTTACAGTTCCGTAAGATTAAAATGATTCACTTTCGTCATTACTGTATATCTACATCTACATCCATACTCCGCAAGCCACCTGAAGGTGTGTGGCGGAGGGTACATTGAGTACCTCTATCGGTTATCCCTTCTATTTCAGTCTCGTATTGTTCGTGGAAAGAAAGATTGTCGGTATACCTCTGAGTGGGCTCTAATCTCTCCGATTTTATCCTCAGGGTCTCTTCGCGAGATATACGTAGGAGGGAGCAATATACTGATTGACTCCTTGGTGAAGGTATGTTCTCGAAACTTCAACAGATATCCGAAACGAGCTACTGCGCGTCTCTCTTGCAGAGTCTTCCACTGGAGTTTATCTATCATCTCCGCAACGCTTTCGCGATTACTAAATGATCCTGTAACGAAGCGCGCTGCTCTCCGTTGGATCTTCTCTATCTCTTCTATCAACCCTATCTGGTACGGATCCCACACTGCTGAGCAGTATTCAAGCAGTGTGCGAACAAGCGTACTGTAACCTACTTTCTTTGTTTTCGGATTGCATTTCCTTAGCATTCTTCCAATGAATCTCAGTATGGCATCTGCTTTACCGACGATTAATTTTATGTGGTCATTCGATTTTAAATCACTCCTACTGCCTACTCCCAGATAATTTATGGAATTAACTGCTTCCAGTTGCTGACCTGCTATATTGCAGCTAAATGATAAAGGATCTTTCTTTCTATGTATTCGCAGCACATCACACTTGTCTACATTGAGATTCAGTTGCCGTTCCCTGCACCATGCGTAAATTCGTTGCAGATCCTCCTACATTTCAGTACAATTTTCCATTGTTACAACCTGTCGATATACTACAGCATCATCCGCAAAAAGCCTCAGTGAACTTCCGATGTTATCCACAAGGTCATTTATATATACACTCCTGGAAATGGAAAAAAGAACACATTGACACCGGTGTGTCAGACCCACCATACTTGCTCCGGACACTGCGGGAGGGCTGTACAAGCAATGATCACACGCACGGCACAGCGGACACACCAGGAACCGCGGTGTTGGCCGTCGAATGGCGCTAGCTGCGCAGCATTTGTGCACCGCCGCCGTCAGTGTCAGCCAGTTTGCCGTGGCATACGGAGCTCCATCGCAGTCTTTAACACTGGTAGCATGCCGCGACAGCGTGGACGTGAACCGTATGTGCAGTTGACGGACTTTGAGCGAGGGCGTATAGTGGGCATGCGGGAGGCCGGGTGGACGTACCGCCGAATTGCTCAACACGTGGGGCGTGAGGTCTCCACAGTACATCGATGTTGTCGCCAGTGGTCGGCGGAAGGTGCACGTGCCCGTCGACCTGGGACCGGACCGCAGCGACGCACGGATGCACGCCAAGACCGTAGGATCCTACGCAGTGCCGTAGGGGACCGCACCGCCACTTCCCAGCAAATTAGGGACACTGTTGCTCCTGGGGTATCGGCGAGGACCATTCGCAACCGTCTCCATGAAGCTGGGCTACGGTCCCGCACACCGTTAGGCCGTCTTCCGCTCACGCCCCAACATCGTGCAGCCCGCCTCCAGTGGTGTCGCGACAGGCGTGAATGGAGGGACGAATGGAGACGTGTCGTCTTCAGCGATGAGAGTCGCTTCTGCCTTGGTGCCAATTATGGTCGTATGCGTGTTTGGCGCCGTGCAGGTGAGCGCCACAATCAGGACTGCATACGACCGAGGCACACAGGGCCAACACCCGGCATCATGGTGTGGGGAGCGATCTCCTACACTGGCCGTACACCACTGGTGATCGTCGAGGGGACACTGAATAGTGCACGGTACATCCAAACCGTCATCGAACCCATCGTTCTACCATTCCTAGACCGGCAAGGGAACTTGCTGTTCCAAGAGGACAATGCACGTCCGCATGTATCCCGTGCCACCCAACGTGCTCTAGAAGGTGTAAGTCAACTACCCTGGCCAGCAAGATCTCCGGATCTGTCCCCGATTGAGCATGTTTGGGACTGGATGAAGCGTCGTCTCACGCGGTCTGCACGTCCAGCACGAACGCTGGTCCAACTGAGGCGCCAGGTGGAAATGGCATGGCAAACCGTTCCACAGGACTACATCCAGCATCTCTACGATCGTCTCCATGGGAGAATAGCAGCCTGCATTGCTGCGAAAGGTGGATATACACTGTACTAGTGCCGACATTGTGCATGCTCTGTTGCCTGTGTCTATGTACCTGTGGTTCTGTCAGTGTGATCATGTGATGTATCTGACCCCAGGAATGTGTCAATAAAGTTTCCCCTTCCTGGGACAATGAATTCACGGTGTTCTTATTTCAATTTCCAGGAGTGTATTTTGAATAGCAACGGTCCTACGACACTCCCCTGCGGCACACCTGAAATCACTCTTACTTCGGAAGACTTCTCTCCATTGAGAATGACATGCTGCGTTCTGTTATCTAGGGACTCTTCAATCCAATCACACAATTGGTCTGACAGTCCATATGCTCTTACCTTGTTCATTAAACGACTGTGGGGAACTGTATCGAACGCCTTGCGGAAGTCAAGAAACACGGCATCTACCTGGGAACCCGTGTCTATGGCCCTATAAGTCTCGTAAACGAATAGCGCCAGCTGGGATTCACACGATCGTCTTTTTAGGAACCCATGCTGATTCCTACGGAGTAGATTTCTAATCTCCAGAGTCGTTATACTCGAACATAATACGTGTTCCGAAATTCTACAACTGATCGACGTTAGAGATATAGGTCTATAGTTCTGCACACCTGTTCGACGTCCCTTCTTGAAAACGGTGATGACCTGTGCCCTTTTCCATTCTTTTGGCACGCTACGCTCTTCCAGAGACCTAGGGTACGCCGCTGCAAGGGGGGCAAATTCCTCCGCGTACTCTGTGTAAAATTGAACTGGAATCCCATCAGGACCAGCGGCCTTTACTCTTTTGAGCGATTTTAATTGTTTTTCTATCCCTCTGTCATCTATTTCGATATCTACCATTTTTTCATCTGTACGAAAGTAAGAGTCTTTCTGGCAATATTTTTTCACTGAAGTGGGCTCACATGTTAGTTTTCCTAAATTAATTTATTAAAATTAGTAATTTTCGTCATTAGTAAAATTTCAAACCCCCTTCTACACAGAGAGACGATACTACTCTGCAGCCACCAACCAGATTTCATGGAGATAAAATCAGTCACTCTTCTTACTTAATTCACATAGCTTGTGAAATACGATTAGAATTGCCTAAAAATCTTCTATTACACAAGTCTGTCTGCTCATTTAACAATTGTACTGGCTGCTTTGTAAGGTATTCATATGTCTCAGTCTGTTCCAAGATATCCGTAATTTTTCTCTTATCTGCTCTCTGTAAAATTTGTAATGTTTTGTTTATGTCTAATGCAGAGTAGCTGCTTCTGTCAAATGCATAATAAACGTGGACAGATTACTTTAACTGTGTTATGGGGTCTTTAAACCGTTTACTAAAGCTTCTCCTCGTTTGGCCAATGCAAAATTTATCTCAGTCTCCACAGTTAACATTGTAAACCGCAGATGTATTGAAAGGCTGCGCTCTCTGTGTTTCATGACATTCAATGTAACCCAGCTTTTTGTCATTATGGAAACTGATTTGAACGTTATTCTTGTGAAACATACATGCTACTTTGTGTGAGATCGTTCCCATGTAAGGCGTGACATAGGTAGCCTTTAATAACACTTTCCTGTTCCTAATTAAAATTCTTTAACAAAATATTATTCTATTTGCTTAATCATTTCTGTACACGTACATACAAATGCAACAGGCATGGAGTGGATTAGTCACTCTCTCACTGCCATTGTTTCACAATTTATTTGTGTTTGTCTATCAATCAGTTAACTGATAGAAGATAATTAATGTTGTTGGATATTCTGTGAACTACATACTAAATAATTATAGAATATTCATGTACTGAAACGCACATGACTACAGGTCATATTAACACTGCACCTTGTATCTACTTTTGCATCAATCATATAAGTACGTTTTTGTCAGTTCCTATAAAGCATCTAACATATATATCTCAGAGCTTCTATGTATTCACCCAAACTTGTATGTATAGAAAACTTCATGTTACTGCATGTATTTGTTAAAGTGCTGGTAGACTAATGAGCAGTTCCCTCCATGAGGTATCCTACTGATTTTAAATGCACCTGTAAGCAGCAGTTGGCATTTGCAACTATTCTTCAGTTTGTCCTCAAAATTATTTTCTCCTCCACATGTAATTCTAGGGTATCGTACTACGCTTTCTATGGGCGAGCATTTTCTGTCAACATTATCGGTGTTTGTCTTATTTTCTCTTCCCAGGAGCTTTCCTTCCTTGGAATTCGAGGAAGTGGGTCTGTTTACTCGTTTGTCTCTCATTCCCTAAGCATCAATTCAGCTAGTGTTTACTTAGAAGAGATGTGTGGTAAATTATTGATTATGTGTTCTACATGCCCAAGGTACTCAACCCATCATGTTTGTTGATTACAGCGTAAGTACAGCTGAAGCAATTAAATTCTCTAAAAAGTCTTACCTGGGGTTCACTTCTGGGTGAAATATTAAAGTAAAAATACTGTTTAATTTGATGTTCCTGTATGAATTCTTCCCGCTTTGCACTGATAAAGCTAGAAGCATTGTTTCATGGTAATGCATTAGGTTTACCAATCCTTGGTATACAAGTTTAAGGTAACAGTTTCAGCGTACATACTTTCATGTGAACGTTGTTGATAAGCAGTTTGGTCTTTGTACCACATGAAATGCAGGTAATACCTCACAGCACACAAATGGAATATAATCAGTCACCTCATGCAAAATGTCTCTTTTACACGTAAAGTAAGTACCTCCCCATGCTTTTTAATAACTTCCCAACATGTGCTGTGAAAGGTAAAATTTTGCATGGAAAAGAATTCTTGAATATGTAAGAACGAGGATATTTATTTTCCTTTTACTGCGAATAATTGTTTCACAGAATAATATAATAAATTGATATGATTATATTAACTGCTTGTGTGCTCAGAAACTATTTGCATTTAGGGAAACAATTAAAGGGTTACACTTTCATGCCACGAACAATGTAGAGAAAATAGACAATCTGTGTCAGACGAGAGTATTGCCATCTGTTGGGGTTAAGGAGTACTCAATAACGATGAAATGGGCTGTCGCCAAGAGTGACTTCAGTGATTGAGTGAGAAAAACTAAGCAGTGCCAGAGAGATTATTAAAATCAGCTGTATACAGTATATGTAACCATACAAAACAATAATTATTCTTTGATATGACAAAGTATTAATTTCCTGTTCTTAAGAATATTCTGGTGTTTCTTGGATGGAGAAATGAAATGTGCTGTTTCCTATGATATTATAGGCATGAAAAAGGCTTTGTTGCAAAGCTTTAAAAAAGAAACAGCATTGAACATGTATACGAGAACATGTAAATATCGAATGTATAATAATTAAATGGAATGATAAAATAGAATGTCTTGGATCAATTTCGTAGCGATCTAATTTGAATATACAGTACTGAAGCGAAACAAGCGCTTTATCATTGTACGAAGCACAGACGCGAGCGAGAGTGCTGGGCTTACCACAGTTCATTACTACTAGCGCCAGATCATCATAATGTGGCTGTGCGTGACATAAAAAGGACTGCACCATAATCTAGGAGTGAAATTAAAAATTAAAATAACTTTCCTAAACTTCGTCAGTGTGTGTTTTATTACGAGTATATTAGTGTTAACATGGTAAGGTCTCAGAATGACGAAACGGATATGTTAGGCAAAATATACGATCTTAAATAAAATAGGTGGCATTGAATAGTAAGACTACAAAGCCAAAAATTATTCCGAATAAGCAAATGTATGTCACAATTAAAAGTTACAAGTCTCATCTTGACCAGAGCAATATTTTGGCCAAAATAAGCGTTTTTACGAAAAACTGAAGGCGCTAAATATTAGACTCAGAAAGATGAAAATTCGTATGTAACCTCTGTTACATGTAAAAACATTATATATGTGGCACCAATAAGCCACCTCTATTAGTATTCAAGTTATTTCCTAAAAACCAAATGTGGAACGAACACATACTTGTTCACAATAGATTAAGTACTTAGAAAGTTCTACTTAAAGCGCTCGATTAAATTCATGTAATAATACAGCTGTACCAGATTTCAAGACTGTATTGTAAATAATAATAATTATAAGTAATCTTAAAGAGGCAGTTGGGAGGTCATATTCCAGTGTCAGTTCCATTCTAAAACTTCTAGCCGGCAAACTTTAAATGCAGTCGAGCTAAGACTTTTTCAGTAACTAACGGAAACTGAACTCTGTTTACATAAAAATTAAGGAGATGTAAATAGTTAAACGATAGAGCTAGTAATTAATATGTGACTAAGAAAGGGACCATTTAGATGCTGCTACCTGTGCCTAGAGCAGTTGATAGCAGATTTTCCGTTTGGCAGCCCGCTGCATCCATATAGTACAGCCAGAGAGGCAAGAGAGACAGACACGTCACACTGAGATAGTAATGTGCTCCCGTCAGTCAGACGCCTGCATGCGTGGTGCCTTGGATGATGGCAGAGCTGGGCAGGCTTGAAGCCATTTTTGGTAAAAACAGAAAGTGAACTCGCGAGGACTGTACACCGTCCTGGACAGTTTAGATTTCACGGAAGTAACTGTTTGTGTGCTGTCTGCAACGTTAAGAAAACAGTGTGGGAAGTGGTGAGATTATTTTCCACATCCAAGGCGAGAAATTAACGTCTGGTGATTATAAGCCAGTGCGATAGACCATTTTACTAGGAACTTCCTGTAGAGGTCGCTTCTGAACTGCTGATAGTGTTGTTTCAGACAGGTATATTACATAGAATACCAAGAAGCCTCTGAAGTGTTAATAGTGCTATTTTAGATAGGTATATTATGTAGAATACTAAGACTTATGTTTTGTACATTTGAACTTTTACAGAATATATCAATTAGTTAAAACTCAGAAGTTTTCATTGTAATCATAGTTACTGATCACACTGAGTAAATAGCAGTGAGCACAAAGAGAATGTGGACCTGCAGACTGGAAATTATGTTCAGTGTTTCTCCATTGTTTTCTGGCTGACCACAAAAATAGTTTTTAGGCGCTTGTAACCGGTGAAGGTAGGTGTAAAGTACTCACAGACAATTTAAGAGTCTTTTCATAGCGACATAACGAAGTAACAGCCATTTAGATTACTATCCGCCGCCCCACATATGGTTTTAATCGGCCGTGAAACTGAATTGTGAAAGTGATCGATACAAAACAGGGAACTTGCTATGCACTAACATAATACCGAAGTGAAATATGCCGAAATCAGTGCGAGAACATGTTAAAATTTGCTATCGAGTGTGAAAACTGAATTGTGAATGTTAGCCACAGTAACCTTGAAATGAAATGATCGTATGGCATTGCTGGCCCGCTAGTGCGAGTCTACTTGTAGGCGACGCCACATTAGGCGGCTCGCGTGGCTGCGATGAGAACGAAATGATGATAAGGACAACAAAAGACCCAGTCCACGAGCGGAGAAAATCTGCAACCCGGTCGGTAATCTAACCCGGACCCTCTGCATAGGAGGCAAGCACCTGACCATTTTTTTTCTTTTTTTTAAATCTTTGATCTCATTTTGTTCGATATCGTTCGTTGCAGTTGCCCGGTGCGGATGTCCCACGATACGTTTTCAAGTTCACTGTTGAGCCGTTAACTCAGGTTTTTATGACAGAGGGCAGCTAACCCTCTGACCGAACACGCTGAGCAACCGTACTGGTGTCCCTTTGAGCTAAGCAGGCAGACACAGTAACCTTGAATGTGAGGGAGTGAGGTAAGGAGACGACATTATATCCGGCTACCACCGGCGCTGAGACTAGAATAATACGGTGCATCGTCACGGAGCGGCGTAGACCTGCAAGTTAGCTGCAAGCTACTGTGTGAGCTCACTAGTGCTCAGATCCCCCGCTCCTTGAAGCTACTGCAGTAGGCGATACACGCCGCCATCATCACCGCTATAGCTGCTGCTGCCTGCATTACGTGACAAAGCGTCGAATCACGTTTGATGGTACACCGCGCCTGCATTACTCGTCGAGGTCAACTAATTAAGTCAAGAATACTTAACGTATTTGTTAACTGCATCTAACAGGGTATTAAAAATGTAATCTAATGACAAGGATGATGTAAAAGTGAAGATGGAACCAGTCTCTGCCGATGAGTCCTCAGAATTCGAAATCGAAGTTAAAGAGGATAGTTCTGTCAAAGTAATAAATCCAAAATCTTAAGGTGATTTGTCTCAGTGGACGAATTGGGTCTCACAACTACTTATCTTTCCACTCCCTGTCCTTCATTCTTTCACATTTATAAGAAAAGGGGAGATGAACTTAAGCAGCTGAAGAGAAAGCAATTCATCTAGGGGAAGGTTACCCCAAAATCAAATAACTGGTCCTCCAGGTTGGGGTTGGCGATGGGTTAGCACCCCATCACGGAAAATTTGTTAATGCTAAACAGACTACAAGGAAGCCTCGGAATTTGGTAATACAGAATTGACGAAAAGTGCGAGAACAAGGTTTACGATTTGGAATATGGAATATTCGTAGTTTATATAAATCAGGTACCACAATCAGTCTAGTCAAGGAGATCGAAAGATATAAGATGGATCTTGTCGCTTTACAGGAAGTCCGTTGGGAGAATACTGTTATCCTAGATATCGAGAAGTGCACAATCTTTTATGGAGGCTGTGAGACAGGACACAAACTGGGACTGGGTATGGAATTTTCTGTGAGTAAGGTTCTGGCTGCTAATGTATCTGGGTTTGAGGCTGTGAGCCCTAGAATAGCTGTTTTAACAACAGACTTAGAGAGATGTAAAATGTCGTTTGTGAATTGCCATAGGTCCACAGAAGAATGTACATCCCAAGAGAGGATGAATTCTATGAGGAACTGGTGGTAGTCATAGATGCCATCCCAAATAATAAATATCCTACTGCGAGACATGAATGCTAAAGTTGGAAGAGAGAAAGTATTCCAGTCAACAACCGGAAGACACAGTCTTCATGAACTCAGCAATGACAATAGCATCAAATTCATAACCTTTGCAACATCCAAAGGGATATTCATAAGCAGCACAAATTTCCAACGGAGGGATATACATAAAGGAACTTGGGTATCGCCAGATGGTAAAACAGTTAATCAGGTAGACCACGTTGCAATAGATATCAAAGCAAAGAACTGGGTGATTGATGTAAAGACAGCAACGAGCGCAGAGTGTGGGAGTGATCATTTCCTCGTAAACAGCTAGCTAAAAGTACAACCCAATGCCAAAGTTAGAAACAACCTTACAAAAGTTTTCCACTACCATACTGATGCGCTGAAAAAAACACAAAGAAGGAAGAATTTCATCCCCAGCTCATCAAACGCTTTGAAAATTTGCAGGAAGAAGCTTCACAAGAGAACCCAGATGAAATGTGGAAAGAAGTTAAGGATGCCGTAAATGAGGTGGCGAATATAGTCATCAAAAAGCGGAACAGGGGCAGAAAGATTTGGTTTGGGGATGAATGTACAATCACACCCTTGTAACCAGCTATCCTTGGCTTCTCTTCTCTTGGCTAATGCCTTTTAAATTAGTTGGAATAATTTAAAAGGCATTAGCCAAGAGAAGAGAAGCCAAGGATAGCTGGTTACAAGGGTGTGATTTTGCACAAGGCAAAGCACAGTTCGAAGAAGTTCGGAGAACTACTCCAGCAAACCTGCTAAGAGCAAGGAGAAAGTACGTTAAGGGACTGATAGATGAGGCTCAACAAGATTTCTTGAGGAAAGAGGCGCGAAAGATGTACCAGAAAGTAAAATTCTTCAAGAAGGGATATCAAAGCCGCCAAAAATTCGTCAAAAATAATAATGGGAGCATACTCACCACTGAGCTTGACATTGCTGAAAGGTGGAAACAATACTTCAGGTAACTCCTCAACTGTGATGAACCTAGCCGGCCGGGGTGTCGAGCGGTTCTAGGCGTTACAGTCTGGAACCGCGGGACCACTACGGTCGCAGGTTAGAATCCTGCCTCGGGCATGGATGCGTGTGATGTCCTTAGGTTAGGTTTAAGTAGTTCTAAGTTCTATGGGACTGATGACCTCAGAAGTTAAGTCCCATAGTGCTCAGAGCAATTTAAACATTTTTTGATGAACATAAAGACCTGTTTGAATTTAAATTTCCTCACATTGTAGATTTAGACTATCCTCCACCCACACTGGAGGAAATAAAGAATCAGATAATGATGCTAAAGAAGAACAAAATCCCAGGAGAAGATGGAATCCAGGCTGAAATCATTCAAGCTGGAGGGGAGGGACTCATAAGAAAATTACAAAATGAACTGCACTAACTACAGAGGGCCGGCCGCGGTGGTCTAGCGGTTCTAGTCGGTCAGTCCGGAACCGCGCGACTGCTACGGTCGCAGGTTCGAATCCTGCCTTGGGCATGGATGTTTGTGATGTCCTTAGGTTAGTTAGGTTTAAGTAGTTCTAAGTTCTAGGGGACTGATGACCACAGATGTTAAGTACCATAGTGCTCAGAGCCATTTGAACCATTTTTTGAACTACAGAGGAACCGCCCTACTGAATGTCTGATACAAGATTTTGTCCAACTGTATACTGGATAGAATACAGCCATTTGCAGAAGAAGTGATTGGTGAATATCAGGGGGTTCAGAAAGAGCCGTTCATCTTTGTGCTGCGACAACTCACCGAAAAGTTGTGGGAATATGGTGAAGAACTTCATGTGCTCTTCATATATTTTAAGAAGGCGTATGACTGCATCCACCGGGAGAGCCTGAGGAACTGCCACACATCTCGCGCTTGCTGATGATGTGGCCCTGTTGTCCGGATCTAATGCGGATTAGAGAAAACGTGGAGACGGAAGCAAGCAAAATTGGACACCTTGTGAATGAATCAAAGACGGAATATCTGGTGATGAGCAGGACTCATGCTTATTCAAGAGACCCATTCCAGCCTCTGATAGTCGGAAACCTATCATACAAAAGGGTTGGTGAATTTAAATATCTGGTGGTAATCTTTATAGAAAACGCAGCATGTGAAGCAGAAATCAAAGCGAGGATCCGCCAACCGATCATACTTTGGTCTCAGTCAACATCTTGCATCGGGTGGTCTCTCGAGGAATTTCAAATTCCAGCTCTATAAAACGATGATTCAACCTGTAGTACTGTATGGTTGTGAAACTCGGAGCGCCCGGAAAAAAGACTTGAACAATCTTCTTGTTTTTGAGCGGAAAGTCTTAAGGAAAATCTTTGGTCCAGTACAAGATGATATCACTGGAGAATGGAGGATCAGATATAATTGTAAACTAGACGAAATGTACAATAGACCAAACATTGTAGGATTGATGAGAACCAAGCGCCTTGTCTGGGCAGGACATATCAGTCGGATGAATAAACGCTGATGGCGTTTGAAAGCTATGGATTATACTCCCTATGGAAGACACCCACTAGGAAGACCAAAGAAGAAATGGAGGGATGGAATCCATGAGGAGTTGCTGCAATACGTGCAGTTCGACCCCTAGACGAGTTTGAGCCAAGACATTTCGACGAAGACGACCGCATGTGAGCCCGAACATCTTTGAGATGTTAGCTCGCAATGGTAACTTGCTAGCTAAATACATTTCCATATTTTATTTAGGTGACTTAATCTCTGGACATTAAAGTATGACTTTCTTTGTGTGTATCTGTACGTAATTTATTTGTAAGTACTGTCTGAAAAAAAGCTGCACAAATATTCATCCGAATATTGATATCAAAGCGGTGCAAAATTTCTCAATTTCGTTTAGATGTTCAGAAATGTGAAACTGTGATCATCTCAAGACGATAAAACAAATTACGGTATGATTACAGTATCAGTTAGTTATAATTAGAATAAGGCATCTCGTACAAATACCTGCACGTACCACTTTGTATGGATGTGAAATGGGAAGATCACGTAGGCTCAGTCGTAGGTGAAGCCGGGGCAGACTTCGGTTTATTGGCAGAATACATGCCAAAGAACTGCAGTCAGTCTACAGAGGCGATTGTTTACAAATAACCTGCGAGCCACTCTAGAACATTGCTCAGGTGTGTGAGACTTCGTAAGAGGGGATATTGAAAGTATACGGAGAAGGGTACGGTACCACGAACGGCCACAGAGTTGTTCAACCCGTGGGACAGTGTCACAGACATGCTGAAATAGCTGAAGTGGTGGACGCTTAAGGTTAGAAGTAAAATATCCTGTAAAAACGTACTTTGTAAGTTATGAGAACAGCTTTAAGTGATCAATGTAGGAATATACTACAAATCCATACCTATTGCCATCCAGTAACTCGTTTATCAGTCTGGTGTGACAGTAGAAGATAGCAAAAGGAAAGCCGAAGTTTTAAATTTCGGCTGGTCCTGGTGGAGGTTCGAGTCCACCCTCGGGCATGGTTGTGTGTGTTTGTCCTTAGGATAATTTAGGTTAGGCAGTGTGTAAGCTTAGGAACTGATGACCTTAGCAGTTAAGTCCCATATGATTTCACACACATTTGAACATTTTTTTAAATTTCGCATTTATGAAACCTTTCACGCAGGACAATCGTCGTTTGACCATCGCACAAACTCCCGTTTGGAGAACACAAATGTAGTAAGAGACATCCTTGGCGGAGAAAAACAACTGAAGGAGTTGGAAATACGTAAATCACCAGGTCCGGATGGAATCCAAACTGACTTTACGAAGAGTGATCTGCGGCATTGGCCCCTTACTTAGCTTGCACTTGTTGCAAATCTCTCGCCCAGTGCAAAGTCCCACACGACTGCGAAAAAAGGGAAGGTGGCTCTTGTATATAAGAAGGGTAAAAGTACGGACCCGAAAAAATTGTAGACCAATGTCCTTAACATCGGTTTTCTGCAGAGTTCTTGAACATATTTTCAGTTCGAATACAATAAATTTCTTGAGACCGAAAAGCATCTGTCCACGAATTAGCACGGTTTTTGAAACAATCACTGGTGCGAAACTTTGCTTGACTGTTCCTCACACGATATCTTTCAAACTATGAATGAAGGGCAACAGTCAGATTCCAAGTTCCTTGATTTCCGAAAAGCGTTTGACTCGGTGCCCGTTTCCAGGCTGTTAACGAAGGCACGAGCATACGGAAAAGGATCTCAGATACGTTGGTGGCATGAAGACTTCTGAAGTAACAAAACCCAGTACGTTATCTTCTACGGCGAGTGTTTATCAGAGACAAGGGTTTCGTAAGGAGTGCCCCAGGGAAATGTCATAGGACCGCTGTTATTTTCTGTAGACAAAAATGATGTGGTGAACAGGGTGAACATCAATCTGAGGCTGTTTGCTGATGTTGCTGTAGTTTTCTGGAAGTTGTCGTCGTTTAGTGATTGTAAAAGGATAGAAAACGACTTAGACAAAATTTTAGTTGGTGTGATGAGTAGCAGCTAGCTGTAAATGTAGGAAAATGCAGATTAATGCAGACTGGTAGGGAAACCAATCCTGTAGTATTTGAATATAGCATTAGTAATATACTGCTTGATACAGCCAGGTCGATTAAATATCTTGGAGTAACATTGCAAAGCGATATGAAACGGAACGAGTAAATAAGGACTGTAGTAGGGAAGGCGAATTGGCGAAATCGGTTTATTGGGAGAATTTTACGAATGTGAGTCATCCATAAAGGAGACTGCTAATGGGGCAGTAGTGCGACGCATTCTTGAGAACTGCTCGAGTATTTGGGAATTAAAGGAATTCAAAGGTGGGTTGCTAGATTTGTTAGCGGGAGGTTCGATCGACTCACAAGCACCCTGCTGGGAAAACGTAGTAGACCCTTTTAGAGGTAGCCAGTTCACTCAAGATTTTTGTCGCAACATTATATACGCAGTACATGAAATAATTACATTAATAGATCAATAGCACAAGCGTTTCTGAGATGCCAGGTTTCGATCCACGCTGAAACATTCATATTAGTACGCAGTGTAGCGTCCAAGGGCGGCAATGCAGGAGCTGACAGTGGCATGCAGCCGATCGTACAGATTGAAAATTATTTTCCGGAATAAGTTATGCCGTACCAGCTCGACCTGTTAACGTAGTTCTGTAAGAGTTGTTGGCTCGAGAGTCACATACGTCATTGTTGTCCCATCATATCTCACACGTGCTCGATTGGAGACAAATCCTGAGATCGTGCTGGCCAGGGAAGTTGCTGCACGTTTTGCAGAGCACGTTGAGTTTCAAGGACAGTGCGTGCATGAGCATTATCCTGTTGGAGTAACACATCACCTTCTGTTGCAAGAAGGACAAAAGAACGGGTCTAGCAAATTCTGCACGTACTGAGCGCTGGTTAGCGTCCCCTCCAGTAACACCCAAAAGGTGAACGAGAGTTTTAGCTTATCGCTCCACACACCAAAGGCCTGTCTGGAGTCGGGCCATTGTATCTAGGACGAACGCACTCTGAGACAGCACTTATGAGATCTAAATCGCACAGCCAAACGACCATCAGTTGGATGCAAGCAGGATCTGCTTTCAACACTGAAGACTACTTCGCGCCATTTCATCTTCCCGGTGATCCTCTGCCACCAGTCGAACCATGCGCGTCGATGCCGCGGCGTGAGCGGAGTACGTGTTAGAGGTGCGCGTGTCCACAGTTCCACTACTAATAACCGGTTCGCAGCAGTTCGTGTTGGCACGTCTGGGCTCAAAGCCCATCTCACCTGTGCTGTGGTAGCTATGCGATCTGCCACTGCTGCCCTTACAATACGACGATCCTGGCGGGTGTCTGTACTGCGCGGACGTCCAGAACCTCGTCTATGGGTGTGAGAATGTTCACGTGACCCCTGATACCAGCATCGTTGCACAACGGATGTAGCACGCGTGGAAATTCTTCGAAAGGACCACTACGCTACTCGAAAGGCCACAATTCGACCCCTTTCAAACTCTCTCAGCTGGCTGTAGGAAGCACGAGTGCGTGTCCGTAGCGTGGTTACCGGCCAACTTCACCCTTTTGCACCACACTGAGGCTTCTGGCTGTGAGCATTTCCAACTAAAGGGTAGATACAGATGGTGCTCTCGTAGCTATACCACTGCGCTATCTGTTGGTGGGCGACGTTGAAACCATTGTCAGTACATCTACAGTACTCCTGCTGGCATATGCCATCATCGGATCAAAATCAATGTCGTGTTTCCAGGTGTGCTAATTTTTCTTTCCGGCAGTGTATTACGGCGACGATTCTGGAGGAGGAGGACGAGATTAGTGTCCCGTCGACAACGAGGTCATTAGAGACGGAGCACAAGGTCGGTTTAGGGAACGGGAGAAGCCCAAATAACTGGCACATTGGGAAGTACCACCTCTCGTACAATTCAGAATGGGCTGCGGAGTGTCGATGTAGACGTAGGTGTATATTTAGGATCTGTATAAACTCTAGGTGGAACTGGAGTATATGATATTAGCGTAGGTTGTGGAGCACGTGCTGAAACAGGTGTGCGCGCTGGTGCTGCGGCTACCTGCCACGGCTGGGCCACGTGTCTGAGGCAGCGCCAGCCAGCTGGAGGAGACGTTCCGCAGCAGCCGGGAGCCGGCAGCACGCCGAGCCAGGCCTCGGTCGATACGGGCGGCGCGCCACCAGCAGAGGCAGAGGCAGCCGCTGCCAGTTAAGCCCCGCTCCTCGGCGCCGCACAGGTGGACGCCTCGCTCTCACCCTCCCATTCTCCCCACTTTTAGCTGCCTCTCGAGAGAGAGGCTTACGTACTTCTACATCTGCATCTACATACATACTCCGCAATCCACCATACGATGCGTGGCAGAGGGTACCTCGTACCACAACTAGCATCTTCTCTCCCTGTTCCACTCCCAAACAGAACGAGGGAAAAATGACTGCCTATATGCCTCTGTACGAACCCTAATCTTTGTAGTCTTTCCGCGAAATGTAAGTTGGCGGCAGTAAAATTGTACTGCAGTCAGCTTCAAATGCTGGTTCTCTAAATTTCCTCAGTAGCGATTCACGAAAAGAACGCCTCCTTTCGTCTAGAGACTCCCACCCGAGTTCCTGAAGGATTTCCGTAACACTCACGTGATGATCAAAACTACCAGTAACAAATCAAGCAGCCCGCCTCTGAATTGCTTCTATGTCCTCCCTCATCCGACCTGATAGGGATCCCAAACGCTCGAGCAGTACTCAAGAATAGGTCGCACCAGCGTTCTATAAGTATACTTCGCAAGTATACTGGCCAACCTTTGGCTACAACATGTGACTTAACGAGCATTTCGCTCTCATTTAAGTATATGGCCGAAAGAGGTAGCCTTCCAGGAATTGTGAAACGAACCCTGTCGTCCAGGACCGGATGTAACAAAGAGCGCAGATTCACCACGAGATGGGGAAACTCATAGGCGTCTATTGTCTGTTGAGGCCTAAGCACTGTGAGTGCGAGTGAGACAGACGAGAATCTGCATCATAGGGAAACCCAGTAGAGACGTAGCCGGCCGTTGTAGCCGAGCGGTTCTAGGCGCTACAGTCGCTACGGTCGCAGGTTCGAATCTTGCCTCGGGCATGGATGTGTGTGATGTCTTTAGGTTATTTAGGTTTAAGTAGTTCTAAGTTCTATGGGACTGATGACCTCAGATGTTAAGTCCCATAGTGCTCAGAGCCATTTTTTTGGAGACGTAGCAGTGTTAAATATGGCGGACCTAAGAGCGGCCATAAAGGGAAACATTTATGAAAACTATTTAATTCTGTAGTAGTGCCGGGAATCAAGCCACAGTAATTTTATCTACCATCCTCCATAAATTTTCGTAGTCATCCCAATAAAATTTTAATATTGATCATATCTATAATAGCTTAGGATTTACTGTTAAAGTGAAATTAGCAAGTTTTTTAACAAAAACCTGAATGCTAAAATGTTAACGCTTTGGTCGATCTTAACGATCGACATTTAATATCATTAAAACGACAAACGTTGTAAATATCAACTCTGTACCTTTATTTGTTTAAAAGATATAATAAATTTAAATTATCAGTATTTTCAGTTAAGCATCAGATCATCATTTCCTCCACACAAAACACATTGAACGACAACAGCATGACACCTTATTGAATCATTAGGTAATAGAATATTTGTTGTAAAGTTCAGTGCATAATAATTACTTTTGTCCTTTATTTATTTATCAGAAAGCACATCGGTGCAAGGCTGCTGGCCGTGGCATTCAAAGCTAAGAAGGAAATTGTATTGGTTTTACGTAAAAGAATTTAACGTTTATTACGTAATGGATATTGCTGTTACTTTATTTAGAACATGAAAGTGGTCAAGCTTTGATTATTTAAATATTTTAAAATTTAAAGTAATGTAGAATAAGGTGTAGCCAATCTGATGGACGGCTTCAGGAAAGGGAACTGCTTAGTCAGTTGAGCGAGGATATTCAGCAAGCGGGAAACGCGGCCGGGGACGGGCAGGGGCAGTTCTGGTCGAGACACCAAAGGGAACAGTGCTGGTGCAGAGGCAAAAGCGGACGGTTCGGATGGGGACACCAAGGGGTACAGTTCGGATTGAGACGCGAAAGCGGACAGTCGGTCTTTAGGCAGCTAGGAAGTGAAACGACTTAGAAAATTTCGCGATGTGTGGTATTGCGGGACTTAGTCTCTGAGCGGTGAGCAGCCGCGCGCCTGTTGTGAACTCTAACCTTTCGCATAGTTAACGAGGTGGAGTATTGGACTGGTAATTCGCGATGAGATTGTGAACAATCGAACTGTGTCAAATGGATATGCGCTCGAGTGTAACAGTAACTCTAAATACGACCACTTTCACTATTAGTTTGCTTTCGGAATAAACAGTATTCTAACCAAATCGCAACTGTGTGGCCTACATCATTTATGGGTCGTTAATTTAGTTCCCATTATTATTATCACTGTTATTATATGTTATGTTATCTCCGTATTTCACAAACTTGCCATCAGCCAGACAATTTAACCAAAGGGTCACAAGTGTCTAATTTAAGGCGTGTGATGCGACACGTGCGGTTCAACCCCTAGACGAGTTTGGGCCAAGACATTTCGACGAAGAGGAACCGCATGTGAGCCCGAACATCTTAGGGATGTTACCTCGCAAACAGCGTGATACATATCTACCTTTGATAACGGCCTCAGTTTGCCCAAGAAGTGAGACCACAAGTTTCTTCAGGTGTACCACATCCATATGAAGCCACCCATTGATGGCTGAAACCCCTATAGCTCCAACTGCGTAGACGTTGAGTCCTACGCTTGACGTACTGTACCAAACATAGTGTGTGCACACAAATTTTGGTTCACCAAAAACACCTAACACGGTGTAGGAAACCAGTTGGCGTCCAAAACAGCTTCCAGTGATCTGTGATGCTAATACAATTATTTCTGGAAAATAGTGCTAAGTTCAGATAATGATGATGGAAATGGATAGCGATCACACATCCTTCTTCCGAAAGCATACTACAAAGCCCAGTAATATTGAGATCTGGTTGACTGCGGTAGCCAGGGCAGAAACGACAATTCATTCTCGTGCACACAAAATCAGTCCTGGACGATGTAAGCTGCTTGAATACGGGCTCTGTAGACTTGGAACATAGCATCACCAATAGGGAACAAGAATTTTGCTATTGAATCAAATTGTTCATCCAAAATGATCACATGATCACATAATCCTTGCCACTAATGCGACCTTACAATAATCATGGAGCCCAACGCTATGCCTGCTCAATTCATCCCCCCCCCCCATGTTTCATCTTGGGACTTAAACATGACCAGAAATTATGAAACAAGACTCATCTGACTAAATTACTTCCTTCCGTCGCTCCAAGGTCCTGGTTTTATGACTCCGGCAGCACGTTTTCTTGTTACAGGCATTTGCATCAGTTATGAGTGATTTTGGAATTTCATATCGTCTCGCAGTTCCCTGCTTATGGCGCTTTCTTCGTTTTGTTTTGATGCTTACAGTGTTCACGAGTGGGACAGTCAGCTTGAGAGGCACCCACATGCCTTGCTCATACTATGGCATCAAGCAGTCAGGCCTGCAAGATGAGTGGTCTGCCAAGCGAGTGGATTCATTCTTAATTTATCGAGTAACATGAACTCTCGTATTCACAATTTAAGTTACAAGTTATTCTCCTGTATGATTAATACGCAACGGAAACACGCATCTGACTATCAGTAATTTACAGAACTCTGACTGTACACTACGCACTGGCAATACCACATTTACTTTTTGTCTTTTATTTAACGGCTTTTGTCAACACGTGGCCACCGCACTGAATATCTATGGCGCACACATTATAAATTCGGGACATTATGACAACATACAATTCGAAGGAAAAGTCCACCAATCTTTTTCTTTTCACTATCTTATTTATTCCGATAAATTCTCTAACCTAAACACACAAATTCTATAACCTACAACAATATCACATGAGAAATTCCGACCAGTGGGCATGGCTTTACATTAGTGAATCTCTATATTATGGTCTCGTAATTATTTAACGCTACAGTGTACTTTCTGGATGGGATAGTGGATCTTCTATTATACCTCACACTTCGACTCTCACAATCATCATCACGAAACTTTCCTCCAGACCGAGCGGTACCGAAGGAACATGCATAACCCGCTAATCTTTTGAAACTACCTTGCTACTCTCACATGCAAACCACACATACCCAAATTACATGACATACACCACACAACAGTATGAAATACTACACAGAGAATGGTTACAACATTATCACTTTCAGCTTTCCCACTTCAATTAATATTTATCCCAGTTTCACACGACACTGCCCCACTTTGTAATTCTACTTTCCTACTGTGAACCCTGGAGATATATGCATGTCTTCCTGTGCAATGCAAGCCAAGTGGCGTTGCTGGATAGACGGCCGACTCACCTTGATTCTCTCTCAGAGTTTAAATCTAGCGTCACACGGAATCATATCACGCAATTTAACATTAAGAACATAATCATCACACACGCGAGTCCTCAACTGATACCATGGACGAGTACTTCTCTTTATCCTTTGTCTCATACACAGATTGAGACTCACACAGTACTCACCACGTGGAAGTACTCGTCTCTAATGTCAAGTCCTGCACACGCCATTTCTTAAATATTTCAGCTTATGGTACACACGCTATTTCTTAAATATTTCAACTTATTGTACACACGCTAGTAATTCAGCTTAACTTAAGCACACGGAAGTATTTCAACTTATTGCTACACGTGGTTTCATTGTGACCGTTGGTCACTTCCGATGATTACTACAATCCCATTAATATTACCTGCCTGACATTTAATTCTCCCCACAAAAGTTCCTGAGATAGAGAAATTATTATTTCAAACTACTCTTAAATATTCCACATGTATACCATGTCTCCACTCTTTCGTCATTACGGAGCACAACTAAAACAGGTCTTAACAGCACAAGATCCAGCGGCAGAGTGCTGAAACATGGCTGTTCTCTAGGTCCTCTCCCATCTCTGTCGAGGTGGGGGAAACACCTTGGTACCCTATTGGTCAGCCACATTTCAGGCGCTCAAAGCTCAGGTAAATTTCATCTCTTTGGTCCCACCAAAGGTGGCCAAAGGATCGACTCAAAGATGATCATATATTCACATTCACTATCTGCGGTTAGCAGACGACCATACATTCATTCATTTCACAGATCTCACCAAACTGGATGTAGGGATTTATTTTGTGGGAGTGCACATGTGATCAATTAAATAAATAAATTGCCATTCTTTCCCACACTGGTATCCGGCTTCGCTGTATTAATTGAAATTGAGTTAGTTTTACAAAAAAAAATGTGTTGTTCTGACAAGAATAATGAAGTATTTTGTACCTATTTTCAATGTCGGGCGGTACTGTACCCTTTCAAGCTCTCCAATGGCGTTAGCAGCTGTCGCCTCCATACTTTTCGTCACAATCGTCTTAATTGATCGTCTGTCATTCAGCACACTCTTTCGTTCGCATTGTGACTTAGCAGATGTTGTTTTTTCGCTTTCCTGTATGCAATATAAATCTTCGATGCGGTGTCTCTTGAAAAACCAAACAATTCAGATCCCTTGGTTACGGAAACACTCAATATATAAATATGAACAACATGCTCTCGTTTGAATTCATTTAGCTCCGACATAATGCACTCGCAACTGCACAGCGTTCTAAATACGACTGATACTTGCAACGTAGGAAGGACATTCTACATGTGTCGTTCACGGTCAAATACTACAGCGCAACCTGCAGGCTTGGCTAGTATCTGTATTTATGTTCGAACATGGATTTCTCACGGTTTTCCCATAGTTTTGTCCGAAAGTTGTACATCTACACTTTTTTGTGTGATTAATATCGGATCATTTAGCGGTGCGGTCGATAGAGGGCATGAGTATTCATGATGCAGCACTGTTAACAAGGCTATCGTCATCTTGGAAGGCGGGAGTGGCCGCAAAGTATCATCAAGATGTAGAAGGAAGGCCAGTACTTGGTCACAGAAAATGTTAATATAATACTGAGTCAAGGTCGTGGTGTCATGAAAGAGTGGGCCGATGTGAGGATACAAAGAGGATACAAAAAAACACTTACGAAAAATGACAGAACCACCTCTAGCATGGACCAAACGACCCAGCCGGTGTACGAGTAAATACATAAATGGGCCGTTTGTCTGTTCAGGCTCTTGGATGATTTGAAAAGGGGCAAAATCGCGATTCCTCAAACCACACTACGCATCTCCAGTAAGCTACTGTTCAGTTTCTGCGTTGTTTGGCCCAAGAAAGACGTGCAGCTTCATGTACTGCTATCAAAAATGGCTGGTCTCATTTGTCCATTTCATTAAGTTTCCTTCCCAGCATTTGTTCAGAAACCAGTTTACACTGACCTCCAGTCACTGACAGCAGTAGTTTACATCCGGTTTTTAACTGACTGACGTTGACAAGGCGTTCCGCTCGTTTTCGGTCTCTCTCGGTAAGCATTTTCTTCGGACTACTGTTCTTTCGCTCTGTTACCAGGGAGCGAGTAATACTCATGTAGACACATTGAACAGATCATGTCGAGATGCCAACAAATCGGGCAACTACATTCGCTGTGTGAACGTGGGCACGTCCGAACACGATAGCTCTTTCTTGCCATTCAATCACGTCTTTATTTCCACTCATATAACAACGCTGATTTCATACAACGGACTGGTATTACAACCCAGTACACTGACGTAACTTACATCAGCAGTGGAGGGTCACATACCACTTGGCACCAATTGTGGACCCTCTAAAACAGGAGAAGCCAAGAATTCGGCTTGCGAACTGTGCCCTGGCACAAGTGGCGTCTGAGCACGAGGAAGAGGATATTGCCAATGCGTTACACTTAAATGGCAACGTAGTCGCACTGCGTACAATTTAGTTTTATGTTTCATGTTTTTCAACAAAATAGATAACAAACAAAACAAATTTTCTGTATTTTTTTAGTATTTTTGTCGTACTGAAGACATTATATAATTTTTAATCGGCTACAAACTGTCAGAATACCGACAGATGCGGGAAATTTTACAAATTTTTGCCCTGAGGTTGACACATAATTGTGACTTACTTAGTTTAGTAATCATTCATCTACATACAGCACGTTGAACGAAATACTGTAGCACTTTTGCAAAGTCACTGCGGAGTCGTGGAAACTCTGCTGGACAATTTTAACGTAAAAGGATGTATCTTTAAAACGGGAGTTACACTGCTGCTATTGTAAGTTACATCTGCACATCCACAAGAGCGGTTTTGGCTGAAATGGCAAATGGTCTCGAAACCAGCTCGAAAACAAATGTAAGATTGGCGCTGTTCTCAAAACATTTAGAAACAAATCGTTGAAATTCTGTAAATGCCACAGCGAGTTCTCCAAACTTCGTGTTTTGTTTGACACCGTTGAGCTTCAGGAACTGAACTGGTTTGTCAGCATTTATCCCTACTACAGTGCGATTTTCTTTATAAATACACCCCAATAATGTCAGCAATGAGTTGATCACCTTGAAGTGTCTTACTGTGGGCAGTGTGCAGTAAAGTCCACTTAAAATGCGACGTTTTCAGTCTATTCTGGACCTTTCAGCTTTCGTTCCTGCACTCCTTTTTCCTTCATAAATTTAACAATAGCGAATATCAGGAACTCGACGTAACTAGCGTACTTTGCAATAATAAATAAAGTCTCCATACTCTTCATTCATTTCCATCGAAAACTGTTCCAGGTGACAGTGCAATAATACGCACGACTTCAGAAATTTTGCTGTTGGTAGCGCCAATCTTTTCAGGTGATTCACGCCTGAAAATTTAGCACTATGTTCTTCTTGATGTACAGAACAACGAATCGCGTCTTGAAATAGTAATTTTCTGCTCTTTCACTGTCAACTAAATATTTAAATTCATTATGCATGGTACTGAAATGCCATTTCATAGCAAATTTATAGTACCCGTCGATTTTGCGACTACATAATAGATTTTGAGAATTTTCATCCCTACCTCCTGTCATTCCCATTCAGTTTTAAATGCATGCGACTATAGTTCGCTAGACTGACTCTTTTCCTACAAACAGGCGCTGGACCTGTGAACATACTTCATGTTATGAACAAATAGTGGAGGGTAAACAGCGCTGACACCAGGATTCTGACGAACTGAAGAGAACTGTGCCAACCGAAAAATGACACACTGTAATGCTAAATGAAATGTTGCCCTGTGTTGGGTACTTGCCCTTTGTTGGGTGCTTCTGAGAAGGACCGAGTAAAGCCGAGACCAGCTCGAGCCTCGGCCAACATGCCTTCAAACATGGCATGTCTGCGGTTTGGCATGCCATGGCAGGCCCTGATGTGCTGGCTCCAGAGTGACCAGTGTGTTCCTTTAAGGGGGTGGCTAGTCCAGTGAGACTACGTTCAAGCCGATAGGGTAACGATTTCTTCGACGTCGAGAACATGAGAAATATGTGCTGCGTAAAGTGTTCTGCCAGTGTGACATGTGAGGCACACTTAGTATACTCGATAGTTGGCCATACGTTGTGAGTGGCAGTTGCCAAGTGTGACTCTGCAAGAATTCAAAGGTGGAGGGTGTAGAGTGTTGTACCGTAAGTCAGCAAGGGAGAGGATGTTGTTATGGGTGGCTGGTATCCACTTTCTACAACACAAATACGGACGTGGAGTAATATTTTTTTTATTTACATGAACTGTAAGTTTTTATTTAATTGGAATAGAGTCCATGTGTTGTGGTACAAGCTTTTCAATCATTGTCCTCTTGCAGACAATACCAGCAATCTTGCTATCGTCATAATTCTGGTCATTATGTACTGTCGTAGCCTGAGACGTGGAAAGAGCCCGCACTGCGATCGAACTGACAGACGCCAAACTGGAGTGTGAGTTAGTGAGGACCTCCGGTCAGCGGCGGCAGTCTAAATACATACTGTCGAGAGGGCGTTGGGAGCGCGTTGCTCGTGAGTGTGTCTCTGGCCGCACTCGTGATTGGCGCGCTTGATCCAGCGCCCCTCGATCTCCGCGCTACATCTTTGCCGACCGGTGTGCCGGCGACAGCTTACGCCAGCACAAAAGGTGCCTGGTTACTGGTGTAACGTGCAATATCTCAGAAAATGGTGGTACACTTTGCTGAAGTATCAGCCACAGCCAACGACGATTAATCCTTCTGTCGTCATGGAGCAATCGGCGAGAGTGCCAATGCGGACTTTTGTTTGAACACTGAAGAACTTTGTAATGATTCTATGTAGAATCTGGATTCAGCACATTACAGTTCATAACGTAGTACTTGAACATGGTGTGGTTCCTTATACCGTGTTGCAGCACCTAGTGAGAAATGTAAATCTGTTTAACCTAATCCAGGAGACAGGACAGTGCATTACATCAGTTGATTATATTCGCTAGTCAGTGTGGTATTGCAAAATATGCAACGTGTCGAAATAAGTGACTGTAATTATGCAAAATGTTCTACTTCAATTCATATTGATTAATACAAACATAATAAAAAAATAATTCCTTAAGGGACATTTTTAACAGGAAGATTTCACTGGCGGAAACAACTTTCACTTACAAAATACAAGTGAACAATATGCGTTACGTGATTCATTGCATAATATTAAAATTTGGGGGCAAACTAGTTGTTCAAAAATGGTTCAAATGGCTCTGAGCATTATGGGACTTAACATCTATGGTCATCAGTCCCCTAGAACTTAGAACTACTTAAACCTAACTAACCTAAGGACAGCACACAACACCCAGTCATCACGAGGCAGAGAAAATCCCTGACCCCGAAACTAGTTGTTTAGTTACTTTCTTGTAAACTGTATGCAATGCAATAATTATAAAAACTGAGTTTATATCAAAAACTGGTATTTTGTTAGGAACCTCGATTTAAAATCTTATAGCTTTCATTGCGATGGGACGATGGAGACGTCAGCTGATAAATTAGCCAAGAAAAATAAACAGTCTTTTCCCGTTCATCTACATTTATTGGTGTAGGATTTATATGCCTTAGACATTAGAACCTAATGGCTGTATCTTCAGTCATCTTCCATACACTACTAATGGACTGGTGTAATTGCTGTGTCTTCAGACTCAGTAAATATAGTCGGATGGTGGAAGGAAAAGGAACATTGGCGAACAAAATTGTTTTCACTGCGTCAGACCGTTGAAGACTGTGTTTTAATCTGGTCTACATCCAACAATTACGATATTTAAAACGCCTTTTGACTTATAAATGGTGACGTAGTCACCTCTCTTTTTAAATGACAACGCTTCAGACGGAAGTTATGGCTGGTGATGAGATCTCGCACGAACCAGGTGTGTGACTTGTTCGAATTTTTGATGCGTATCAGTCATTTCAGCTTCTTAGTAAGTGTGATGCTTTTTTCTTTACAGTATTAACACGTAAATGGTGACTGTATTTTGTCTATGTGGTGCCTCACAGCCCGCAGATATTTGAAAAATGTCTTAATTCAGAATCGATAAGTGCTGTAGATAAAATAATTCGTCAGTTACTACCAGTTTCGAACCTTTCATCAACTTAAGCTATCACAAAATTATTTACTACTGCCTACACGACAACGTCACTGCTATTGCGTCAAATATAATAGAAGTCATCCAGTGTTACTGCCGTCAATAGCAAAATACGTTATACAATAATGACGTTGCCATGTAGACTGTTATATATAATTTTATGCTATATGAAGTTAATCTGAATATCGAAACTGTTATGAAGTAAAATATTGTCTTATCAACAGCTCGTGGATGCTCTGAAATAAGACCACTTTATTGGCTGTGTTTCTTGAAAGTAGTGAGTTAATATCTTACAAACTAGAGATTTTCAAACAGTGATGACGGACATTCCTGCACTGTATAGTTCTATGTACACGTAAAAAATGTCTTACGTGGTTTTGAACATCGCACAGATAACATTTAGCGTATACAAAATGCGATTTCACGAATCGTCACATACTCGTTTTCCTTACGAGGTAGCCCAACGGAAACGCTGAAAAGGCAGTCTCACGAAGATAGTCGACTAAGATCCAACTGATTCTTACTTAGAAAGGTCCAAGGACAGACTTTCTGGGTTAGTATTGTTCAGTGCTTCCGCAGTTACCATGAAGATAAAAGTAGACAAGTAACTACTCGTACAAAAGCATACTAGCGACCAGTCTACACTCCATCTATGATGGAAAGGCTAGAATCCCTACTACATGGCACAGAAAGTACCTTAGAACATTTTACAATGGTTCGCAGAACGCAAATGCAGGTGCTCCCCCCCCCCCCCCCTAGAAATAGTTTACCCGGTGGGAATTCTTACCGAAGCAAGAATGTATTAATTAAACAAACGTTTGAAGTTAAAATATTTTTATGTCGTTTTCCTTACAGTTACTATACAGTTTTCTTCCAGATTTATGATATTATTGAAAATATTTAGTAGTCGACGAACCTCTACAAAATTTACGTTTAAGTCTACATCTATTCGCGTCAATCCCCTGTATTACACGTGGTGGATGTCACCAGGGTATCATTACCAATACCCCCCTTTTCCTGTTCCACTCACGAAAGGAGCGAGGAAAGAACAACTATCAGGAACACCATTAAATTAGAAGTTCTCTGAATTCGCCCTACGATTATTTAGAGCGATGTTTGTGGGAGTACGTAATAATTTTTGGAACCTACGCTCTCGGAATTTTAATACTAAACTACACCAAGATACACAGCGGCTATGTTACAGCATCTGCCATTGGAGTCTGACGAGATAGGTAACAATGATGAATCATGCAGCTCTTCTTTGATCTTCTTTATGTCCTTTATTAATCCTACCTGGCAAACGTCTCGGACTGACGAGTGATAATACTCGGTTGAATGAGGGTACTGTAAGCTACTTCTATCATTAAGATTATTCCAATAAACATCAGCCTGCCTTCTGCTTCTCCTGCGGCTAGTTATATGTCACTAGTCTTAAACAGATCTCCCCGCCAGTGTGTAACAGGAATGTTGAAACATCCTACACACCTACAGCTATACTCTGCAAACAAACGTAGGGTGTGTGCGGTGGGGACATCTGGAATGATCATCATTTGCCACATACCCTGTTCCGTTCACGAATGGCGCGTGGCAAGAATCATTATCGATAAAGGTACATCTGACATCTAATTTCTCTGATTCTTCTTTCGTTATGACAATTTCGCGAGAAGTATGGTGGAAGAAGTAATAAGTTGCCCGAATTTTATTGTAACTTTATTGGAACGTAAGCTCTCGAAATTTAGACAGTAAAACTCTCCGTGATGCACAACGCCTCTCTTTAAGCGTCTGCACTGGAGTTTGTTGAGATTCTCCGTAACGCTCTCAAACCGAGTAAACGATCCCGCGACAAAACGCGCCGCTCTTCGGTGGATGTGCTGTATCTGTTCTGTTCATTCTGCTTGGTAAGGGCCCCACAGGATCAACAATACTCAAAACTCGATCGAGTGAGTTTTATCAAATTACTTCTTTAGTGAATGAATTACATTTTCTTATGATTCTCCCAGTTAATCTCAGTATGGCATATGATTTTCCCACTATACGTTTTACGTGGTAACTCCACTTAAGGTCGCTTCGAATGGTTACTCCTAGATATTTTACGGTAGATATTGTTTCCAACAATTCGCCATCAATGTTGTAGTTGTACAGTAGTGGAGTTCTTCTCCTACGTACTTGCAAAATCTTACATTTGCACTATTTACATTGTGGGCCAACTATCAGTCCCTACACATTCATAAATCCTCTGTAAGTCATTTTGCAAAAGGCTACAGCCTTCTGGCACTGATACCTTGTTATATACAACCGAATCCTCTGCGATTAGCCTTAAGGAGCTTCCGACGTTTTTTATTGAACAATTTATACGTATTGTAATCAGTAATGGTCCTATCACACTTCCTTGAGGTAGTCATGAAATTACCTTTACATCTGTCGATTTTGTTCCTTTAAGAGCGACACGTTTTACTGTTCGTTTTCATAAATATCTATAAAACAAATGTCGCACTACTCCAGTTCTCCACCGCTCTATAAAAGGGGCACGTAAAATTCCGCTTTAAAAATAATTTATTTATAACGTGAAACAAACCGATACATTCTGTTTACAATGAGCGTTGCACGAAAGACGTGATGAGCCTTATTTGTCTGGTCTGATTCCTTCTACACATGGCAAAAACGAAGTTGTAAGATATATACAGAAACACACGAGAAAAGATGTCTCACGACTTTTAGGAGAGACAGCCGATGTAAATTGTAAATAAAAGTGGCCTTATAACACTCCCTTGGGGTCCTCCAGAAATATCTTTTACTTTTGTCGATTTTGTTCATTTAAAAAATACGTACCCTTCCAATGATCTAAATGATTTCGAAGGAATACCGTCTGTCCATGTGCCTTGTTTTCACGTGAGTCTGTCAGTGCTCTGTCAGTTTCTTCTCAGCGTTATACCTCCCATCTCTGAAAGGAAGTCCCGTACCGAATCACAAATCTGGTCGGATATCAGATAAGCTCGTATGTTGTTCACTAAACGACGCAACGGATCTTAACCAAATGCCTTCTTCAAGTGAAGGAACAAGACATAACGTCAATCTGAGCTCCTTCGTCTACGGCGCTGTGGATCTCATGGCCAAACAGAGCGATAGGGGCATCGCAAGATTCCTGTTTTCAGAATCTATGTCGATTTTTGTGGAGGAATCTCTCGTTATCAAAAAACATTATAATGCGGGTCCATAAACATGTTGTGAGGTGCCCCTTATTTTGAGGGATATTTATGTTTTCAAATTTTATGTTTGCTGTAGTTCGGCAGATAGCCGAAGTCAATTTGCTGCAGAATAAGCCGGCAGTGAGCATACGGCAGAGGTAGCAACCGAGTGAGCAGAAGGCAGAGGTAGCAACCGAACCATATGACATCACGCAAGAGGAGAGGGGGCTGCGAGACTTGAGAACTGATCTCACTCGACAGTAAGTATGCAAAAGGACAACTAGTGTTTTGGCACAGAGTGCTGATTTGACTTTGTTAAATATTAATTATTTAAGTCCTTTTGACGTAATTGGCACTAGGAGGAGCCTGGGACAGACTTCATAGAAAAGAGCTATCCGCACCACTGATTAGAATCACAAGTCACCTGCTTGCATCTTCTGAAGAATCCAGTAAACTACGAGATCGCTTTGACGACGTCATCTACGAGAGCTTCACAGAGTACAGGCAGGCGTAAACCCTACGTGCTGATTCACTAAGATAACCCGAGAAAGGATCATTTCAATTAGTGCAGTCTCCGTTGGGGAGGCTTCACCGGTATACTGTACATCACCTATACCACTTTCCACGGAATCACGATTGAACTGAGGAACTTGAATGGAGGTTCAGATACCTGTGGGGAGTTTAAAATGTCTCATAATTCAACACCAGAATGATGTCACTGATACGGGCCCATTATAGCATCAAAAATATTAGGCCGACAGATTAACTCCATTACCTACTCCAGCTGTTTAGTATTTACGTAGAGTATATGCTTAATGTTGTGTACGATTTTGTACACGGCGGTAAGGAGACGTGGGCCACAGTCTGCTGTGGCAGCTGTTGTCGTGGGAAAGCTGGAAAGGAGCAGAACAAATAAGAATGCAAACAGAACTGTACTTCTGCATGGAAGAAACAGAGTCCAGCCTGTACAATGGCAACAACGGTAGTGTTGGAGCTGCGACTAGGTGGCGTCTGCGTGGTGTCTCGTAGCGAAGTAGGCCCAAGCGCAAGTGGGCTGAGTCGCTGTCTCCAGCCATCCTATATTGCAGCGGCGGAGGGCGCCCGTAGTTTGGAGCCGCTGGAGTTGTGGCTCTGCGCGCGCGCACCATTGGGTCCGCCAGACCCCACGCGACTGCTATCGACATCGAACGGAAACTTGCAATTCCATTACCAATGCAACGACACCAATGGGGTGGAATCGTTAGGTGATACAACACTTCACATCCGTTCTGAGTTACGCTAATGTTCTGTTTGTCTTAGGATCGTTTAACTACACTCATGACTCATACTGGAAACATAAAAAAGATCAATAGATAAATAAAAAAATCAGGAATGTCAAAGTGTGCAGCAAAGACTTCATTAGCACGGATAAAACTACTGGACTCCTTTCATTAATCCCGGTGTTGATAGTGGTGTTTTGGACACAATGTTATTATGAGGTAGGAGAGCCAGCTGGAGACGGTAATGGGGCGAGGACGCAGTACGGCGCTAATGGCTGGCGGCGCGGCGTCAGCGCGGGCGTGTGACGTCGCACGGCGGGCTGTAATAAGCCGCGAGGCCCGCGCTAAGCGGATTCCGCGCGTTTCTTTTTATCGCCAGGAAGCGAGGATTAGGCAGCACGTGCTGCCGGCTGCCGGCTACGGCCAGCCGTCACTGGCGGCGGAGCCCGGCGCGCCGCCGGCGACCCCAAGTCTCCTCCGGGCCGTATCAATACGCTGCTAAGTATTTAACGTAAGAATTAACATCAAAACATGTGTTACAGTCCCAGTGCTGTGAATTGCGACAGCAAAATTTCAGATGACAGTTATTAGACGAGGAACAGCTGTAACAAAGGAACAAGAGCACAACATGTACATTAACATCCACTGGAGATACCTTGCAAAGTATACTACTGGCCATTAAAATTGCTACACCAAGAAGAAATGCAGATGATAAACGGATATTCATTGGACAAATATATTATACTAGAACTGACATGTTATTACATTTTCACGCAATTTGGGTGCATATATCCTGAGAAATCAGTACCCAGAACAACCACCTCTGGCCAGAATAACGGCCTTGATATCCCTGGGCATTGACGCAAACAGAGCTTGGATGGCGTGTGTACAGGTACAGCTGCCCACGCAGCTTCAACACGATACCACAGTTCATCAAGAGTAGTGACTGGCGTATTGCGACGAGCCAGTTGCGCGACCACCATTGACGAGACGTTTTCAATTGGTGAGAGATCTGGAGAATGTGCAGGCCAGGGCAGCAGTCGAACATTTTCTGTATCCAGAAAGGCCCGTACAGGACCTGCAACATGCTGTCGTGCATTATCCTGCTGACATGTAGGGTTTCGCAGGCATCGAATGGAGGGTACAGCCGCAGGTCGTAACACATCTGAAATGTAACGTCCACTGTTCAAAGTGCCGTCAATGTGAACAAGATGGTTCAAATGGCTCTGAGCACTATGGGACTTCACTTCTGAGGTCATCAGTCCCCTAGAACTTAGAACTACTTAAACCTAACTAACCTAAGAACATCACACACATCCATGCCCGAGGCAGGATTCGAACCTGCGACCGTAGCGGTCGCGCGGTTCCAGACTGTAGCGCCTAGAACCACTCGGCCACACCAGTCGGCTCGAACAAGAGGTGACCGGGACGTGTACCCAATGGCACCCCATACCATCACTCCGGGTGATACGCCAGTATGGCGATGACGAATACACGCTTCCAATGTGGGTTCACCGCGATGTCGCCAAACACGGATGCGACCATCATGATGCTGTAAACAGAACCTGGATTCATCCGAAAAAATGACTTTTGCCATTCGCGCACCCAGGTTCGTCGTCGAGTACACCATCACAGGCGCTCCTGTCTGTGATTCGGCGTCAAGGGTAACCGCAGCCATGGTCTCCGAGCTGATAGTCCATGCTGCTGCAAACGTCGTCGAACTGTTCGTTGCAAACGTCCATATCTGTTGACTCAGGGATCTAGACGTGGCTGCACGATTCGTTACAGCCATGCGGATAAGATACCTGTCATCTCGACTGCTAGTGATACGAGGCTGTTGGGATCCAGCACGGCGTTCCGTATTACCCTCCTGAATCCACCGATTCCATATTCTGCTAACAGTCATTGGATCTGGACCAACGCGAGCAGCAATGTCGCGATTTGATAAACCGCAATCGCGATAGGCTACAATCCGACCTTTATCAAAGTCGGAAACGTGATGGTACGCATTTCTCCTCCTTACACGAGGCATCACAATAACGTTTCACCAGGCAACGCCGGTCAACTGCTGTTTGTGTATGAGAAATCGGTTGGAAACTTTCCTCATGTCAGCACGTTGTAGGTGTCGCCACCGGCGCCAACCTTGTGTGAATGCTCTGAAAAGCTAATCATTGCGTATCACAGCATCTTCTTCCTGTCGGTTAAATTTCGCGTCTGTAGCACGTCATCTTCGTGGTTTATCGGTTTTAATGGCCAGTAGTGTATAAAGGCGAAGCGCGTATGGCACGTAAAGTGTGTTTTATTCTGTTGCGATTAGAGCATTAGACAGTCCGAAAGTAATAATTATAAACATATCGTAATACACAGACCAGTCACGTTAATGTGACCATCTGTCAAAAACTTGACTAAGGCTTTTTTGCAGCGCGGACCTCTGCGAGACCTGCAGGAAGAGAGTCGGTGAGGTTATGGAAGGTATCGACAGCGACGTGGAGCCACGCTGCCTCCAGTACCGTGGCCAGCAGCGCTAGCTTTCGCGGATGGATTTCCATGGAGCGAGCAGCCCGATCGAGGGGTTTAAATCCGGAGAGTTTGGGTGCTAGGGGAGTATGGTAAACTCATTGAAATTCTCTTCGAACCACGCAGGTACACCGCGAGCTGTGTGCCACGTTGCATTGTGACACGTTGCATTGTCCTCCTGGTAGTTGCCATCGGGCTGAGGAAAATCAAACTGAATGTTATGGTGGACATGATCCGCAAGGATAGATACATACTTATGTTGATCCATTGTGCTTTGCAGAATGACGAGACCATCCACGGAATGCCCTTCGGCCTGGATCCTTTAGCCGGCCGGTGTGGCCGTGCGGTTCTAGGCGCTTCAGTCTGGAACCGCGTGACCGCTATGGTCGCAGGTTCGAATCCTGCCTCGGGCATGGTTGTGTGTCATGTCCTTAGGTTAGTTAGGTTTAAGTAGTTCTAGGGGACTGATGACCTCAGAAGTTAAGTCGCGTAGTGCTCAGAGTCATTTGAACCATTTGAACCTGGATCCTTCAGAGGATTGTTGCAGGGTTTTTGTCGCACACGGCAACAGCCGTCGGTCCGACGGAGCATAAAATGTGATTCATCCGAAAAGGCCACCTGTTGTCACTTGGTACAGGTCCAGGTGCGATTTTGGAGTCAAAATTGCAGCCTTCGTCGCCAATTAATAGCAGTCAGCATGGGTCCATGAACGAGCCGTTTGTAGCGAAGGCGCATAAGCAGCAACGTTCGCTGAACGGTCGTTGAGGAGACACTGTTTGCAGCTGTTGGTTCATCTGGGTGTTCAGTTGCTCAACACTTGCACGTCTGTTCGTCCGTACGCAAGTCCACAGCCATCGTTCACCCCTATCATCCATAGCCCGCGCTGCACTACAGCTGCCTCTGCGCCGCTTTTGGATAGCGTCATTTTGCAATGCACGGTACATTTTTAACAACGGTAGCACGTGAACAGTTTGCAAAATTAGCAGTTTCGTAAATGCTTGCACCCTTGGCCCGAAAGGCAGTGATCATGTCCTTTTGGACATCGCATAAATCGCTCTGTTTCCACATTACGGCAGCGAATTAAGTTTTCCGCGGCACCCAGACACACTTTATATACCCTGTACTGCGAAGTGGAAACGTGCAAGCAAGTACCGTATGTTGCAGTGTCAGCATATGAGTGAAGTCAAATAGGGGAGAATGATAGATCTCTGGGAAACGGGTTTCTCGTACTGTGACAACATGAGCTTGACGCCGGAGCGGCTACTGAGGGTAGGGAGGTGTTCGCTGGGCGGCTTGCCCGGGAGAGTTGTGTACGTTTCCAGCAGCACGTTTCGAGTAAGCCGAGAGTGAAACTGAAACCAGCTTCTCCCGTGGGTAAGTGGACGCTCGGAAATCGCAGGAACGGCTGCTAAATATTTCAGTCGCAGCAATTTAAGGGATCTCTTAAGTTCCTGCCTATCTCGGAAATGGGAACATATTCGGAAATATGCTGCCAAATACTTGTGAGAAGCAACAATATAAATAGCACACCAACACTACCAATGTGACATCTCAAAATATATGAATTTTGAGTTAGCAACGTAAGAACTTAGTGCAGAACGCGCTCTACAGCACTACAGTAGTGAGATAATTTTAGCCGAGCGGTCTGAGGCGCTGCAGTGTCATGGACTGTGTGGCTGGTCCCGACGGAGGTTCGAGTCCTCCCTCGGGCATGGGTGTGTGTGTTTGTCCTTAGGATAATTTAGGTTAAGTAGTGTGTAAGCTTAGGGACTGATGACCTTAGCAGTTAAGTCCCATAAGATTTCACACACATTTGAACATTTTTTTGAGATAATTTTAATGTGCAGAGTGTCCTAGAGATGGCTGTTGTAATACTACTGTTTTTTCTCTAGCAAGAGGGGAGCGGATCCCTCAGCTGGCACCAAGCCGTAGAATGTAGTGAATGCTGAGTAGGGTGACTTTTTGAATTCGTATATAGCTTGTCCCGTTTTTCCATAGCATTTTCTAATTAACACGTTGATAGTTTACTGAATCTGTACTTACCACATTGCTTATATATAAGAGTTGGCAAACTCACTCAACTTGTCTATTTAATTTTGGTCTGTCAGATTGCTCCTTTACGTTATTTTAGTTTGTAACATTGCTTGTTAATGTTATTTTGATTTGTGATGTTCCACTGCACAGAAAATTATGGCTTATACTGTAGGTGTAATTTTCTTTTATTTATATTATTAGACTTTAAAAAAGCAACGTGTTAGCAGTTCCAGACCTCACTGGGCCTCCAAATATCGTTTTTATTGCCAAAGTACAAAACAATGAGAACCATCCATAAAGAGGACGATTGACTAAACCGAGCGAGGTGGTGCAGTGATTAGCACACGGGACTCGCATTCGGGAGGACGACGGTTCAATCCCGCGTCCGGCCATCCTGATTTAGGTTTTCCGTGATTTCCCTAAATCGCTCCAAGCAAATGCCGCGAAGGTTCCTTTGAAAGGGCACGGCCGGCTCCCATCCCCGTCCTTCCCTAATCCGATGAGACCGATGACCTCGCAGTTTGGTCTCTTCCCCCAAACAACCCAACCCAACTCAACGACTGACTGAGATGAAAAAAATACGAATAAACTCAATAATATCAGTCACTACGTCAGTAGGACTTCATTCTTTTGTGAAAACAATTTCCTAAATATCGTTCTCCATTGAAATGTTCAAATTGTCGAGCGTGGTCCCGATCAAAGAACGACAGTTATAATCTCCTCCTTAACAGTGATGACTGCTTAGAATATTCCGATTTTGACTTTTCATAACAATATTTCGACATCAGAAGAAAACTATGATTCGTCTGAAGACCATGGCAGCAACAAAAAGAAGCGCAGCAGAAAAAACTTACCGAACTCCTGTGAACATTCCCCTGAGAAATACCGAAAGTATGAAGCCCTTAACTTCAGAGCACCAGAAATGCAAAAAATTGGCAGTCGAAAATAATGTCAACACCAAAGGAAAGAAGAAATAGTTCCATTCTTTTCTAAAGGAAGCATTGAAGCTCTTTGTAATGCAGGCTGAAGGTACTTCTTCTTAAAATGCACGTACCATCTATGAGTTTTAAGCCACCATGTCAAAACGTCTACCAGAATTGTACCTCGAAGTTCACTGTAGATTATAGGAGATCGGTATTTTCAAATTAACAGAAGATTGGAGAGTTGTTTAAACAACGTGAATATATAGTACGTCGTACTGTCAAACCTCACATTAGAAATATCTCAAGAAAGACGGACAACTAAACCGTGCATTCTGTTTTGAAAAGAGATGACAACGACTGGCAGTCTCCAAAAATTTATTATGTCTACTTTGAAAATTGAAGACGTATTTGAACTATAGGGTCTCCGAGACAAACAATATAATTATGCCTCGGTTGACGACAATATTAAAAATTAATTGAATGCACACATTAAATGAAGCCCTCGCATTGAGAGTCTGTGTCTACGAGTGCAGACGTCCAAAGGGTTTATAGAATGACGAAGAGCTATAGCGAAAAGATTTAAAGAAGAGTGGTAAGCTTAATGGTACTCTGTTTTCAAGAATATTCAACTGTGATTTCAACACATCTTTCTTCATGCCCAACGAAGATTTATTTGAGTTTTGCGTGGCACACGGGAATTCTGATGACATTATGAAGCAGCAAAAGAGTGAATTTTGTAGGAGTTGGTAAAGAACGTCATGAAGAGAATCTACAGTATACAGCAATGTGATCGTTTGTGCGTATGATTGATAACTATTTCTTCCTATGCCTAAATGGGACGTCTCAGTTTTACGTTACAAAAATATTATGTCTACTTATAATCTGACAACATTTGACTACAAAACTAAACAACGAACTCCTTATGTGTAGTATGAGCAAAGGGGCAATTGAAACTGCCACATATGTGTTCTAACAAAATCACAGTTATGGGTGTTCATTGCAAAGACAACAACGGATTACATGTAAAAAGATAATTAATTTTCATTTAGATACTTCATTTCTTACCAGTTATAAAAAGCTGCAACTCGTAACTAGCTTCATGATAGCTAATAAAGAAACGTGATAACTCCAAATTGTTTTGATGATTAACAGTAATTATACATAAGTAAATTTTAAAACCGTTACATTCACAGCAAAAATTTAGCTAAAGAGTTATGTTACATGTAGCAACCTTCAAAATATTAACAGATATCATTCCTTATCTTTTTAGAAAACTAAATTGTTACTGAAATGTTCAAACATGATTTCCCACAAATGAATGTTTTTGAGATTTAATTTTAACGTACGAAGAGTCATAGCTGCTCGTTTCGTTCACAGCAACTGAAGCTGTATTCTTAGGCTCCTTCCTAATCACACCCTCGCGAAATAGTGACTTATATGGAAAAAAACGGCCAAGTACACTGACTAACCAAAACTTTGTGATCACCTTAAGCTTAATAGCTTGTTGGGCCATCTGTGGAACGCAATTATCAACGGTTCTGCGTATAATCCGTGTACCGTTCGTTGGCAGTCTTGCGGAAGTATCTGGGGGCAGATGTCGAAGCACAAGTCATGAATTCCCGTAAATAACGGGCCGATGATTTGTGCACGTCGTGATTGCGCCTTATAGCGATCCAGATGGGATCCACCGGATTCACATCAGACAAATAACTGTAGCACGGTTCTAGCTTTGAGATACGAATAATTATACTGTTGAAGGGCGATATTGCCACTGGGGAAAACATCAAAGATGAAGAGATGCATGTGGTCCGCAGGTGTCAGCGTGTGTTCGACTACTACCATAGACCTATGCAAGAGCAGGAGAATGTCTATCATAGGATAATACTGTTTCAGAGGCGCGGTGCACGTTTCGAGCCGCAGTTCACCTCGTTGACGGTGTTTATGGAGATGACCATCGACCTGGAGTAACAAGAAATGTGATTCATCTGCCCAGGTGCCAAGATTCCAAAATTTGCAGTCCAATCCCGCTAACGCTGTGCCCATTACAATTGTTATTGACGACGCCGTTGGACCAACATGGGAACACGTAGGGGTCAACTGCTGAGGAGCCCCACGTTCAACAACGTGCGCTGAATGGAGTGCTGCGAAACGCTTGCGCCTGCACCAGGATTGTGCTTTTTTACCAGAGATACCATGGATCACCGCACATCCAGCTTGTCGTACAGTGATGGCCGTGTACTATCATACACAAAAATAACGCACATGACGTAGCTTTCGTGGAGGTCCTCTAAGCTCTTTGCAGTACAGTCGTTTGACTATTCAAAATGGATATCATAAGAGAACACTAGAAAATGTTGTTCTTTAACGTAATCAGTCCAGACCACGAAGGAGCAAATACTAGGAAACACATAATTACAGATGAGAAAGTTCTTACCGCTTGTAAACACAGTTTTCTTATAGAAAGTGACATTTCAAGATCACCACCACACTCATTAGAATATGAATTAACTAACTCCATCACATAAGTCATTCCAGCAGTCTTTAGGCAAAATTGAATATTTTTATGAACAAGGTATCTCTGAATTCCTGAAGTTCTGTGACAATTCGTAGTATTTTTACTCTTGAAAAGGTTTTCCCACACCTGTGAACGACGTTCCTGATACTAGTGGTTTATCATAAACTGGATGTTTAATTAACCAGTTAAAAGCAATGCTATTAACATTGGAAAGCACTATATGGATACCCCACAGTTAACATCCCATGACCAGTAAATTCTCTGTGCTCATAACTGAAAAATTATTTGTCCACATATCTGAAATTTAAACGATATGACGAGCTTCCTTGTTTTGTATCAGTGCTGAAACCATGCACCTATAGACATTGTAACTAAGCAAAGCTTTCGTGCCTGACCGAGACTCCATCACAGGAACGTTCATCATTGGTGACTAGGCACAAAGAGTCGTGATATATTGAAGTTTTCACCAGTAGCAGTTAGTAAATTTAAACTTGAAAATTGTTGTGCTCTGCGTGGAATCCTTTGAAGACCCTTTCCTCCCTGTTAACGAACCACGGAAAAAGTTTAATATAATTTCAAAAAACAAAGTTTGCACGTGTTTGAATCGAAATGCCATCATGTAAAGTTTTGTGACAAGAACTCGAACTCATCAAGTAATTAGATTGCGGCCATCCTGATTTAGGTTTTCCGTGATTTCCCTAAATCGCTCCAGGCAAATGCCGGGATGGTTCCTTTGAAAGGGCACGGCCGACTTCCTTCTCCGTCCCTCCCTAATCCGATGAGACCGATGACCTCGCTGTCTGGTCTCCTCCCCAAATAATCCAATCCAAATTAGATTGTTAAAAAAGTGAAATCATATGTTAGATATCGAAGTTTTTCACCAGCAGCGACATATTCGAATTTGAGATGGGGACACATTTTTTTGCCTGACCGGTAATCGAGCCCAGCACCTACCGCTGTTGTTTTCTATTCACGTACTGTTTGCTCACCAGTAGCATGTTTTCTAGAAATAACGGCACTATCGTTATTGTTCAAAAATGGCTCTGAGCACTATGGGACTCAACTGCTGAGGTCATTAGTCCCCTAGAACTTAGAACTAATTAAACCTAACTAACCTAAGGACATCACACACATCCATGCCCGAGGCAGGATTCGAACCTGCGACCGTAGCGGTCTCGCGGTTCCAGACTGCAGCGCCAGAACCGCGCGGCCACTTCGGCCGGCGATCGTTATTGTTGACAACACGTGAGGAGACAATAAAAATGGAAATTCTGTATCACTAGTAGTTCGGAGTGCATATGCTAGACCATAGATATTTCTGTGGTGGACCGGGATACGGGCTCACATGTGTGCCTTCCGTGGAGACCTAGAGAGATTTGCATCTTGTGAAAAACAACGAAATGATCGAGCTACAACGTTCAGGTGTGGGTCAGATATCGCGAAAGCGGACATCCGAATTGGAATCCCAGTCCAGCACCAAATTTTTCAACGTCTGAAGTTCAAATAAAACAAGGATCCTTTGAGCTGAAGTGACCATTAGTTCATTAAACAACATAAAGTTTCTAGTGTAAGAAACTTCACTGGTGACAGACTTTCTATTTGCCGCGACTTCCACCTCTCCATGTCCGAACGTAAACCGGCTCAGTTGTAAGAGATGGGATATGATGTTTATAACGTGGAGTCTGAACTACGATCAAACCAGACGTTCTTCACATGGCATTATTAGAGGTGAAGGCGATCTGTTCGTGTGTGTTTAAAGTACATATTGAAAACGGGTACTGAACCCAAAACTCTCAACTAAGATCATTCCGTGAGACCACTGAACCCACGAAAATTAAGCTAATCTCATGTCAGCGGGATGTACAGGCGCTTATTGAAATCGTAGCCTCGTTCACTATTTCAAGAAATTTCTTAGATCGAGAAATACCATTGCAGAGTTTGAAGTTACCAAATACTTCCATTGTTACAGCCATTATCGGTATTAACTTCCTAATTCTGCTACTGCCACTTCTAGGTCATTTTAGAAGCAGTTGCCCAAAAACAGGTAAAATCTTGGTTCGTAGTAAATGGCTGAAGCTTTCTGTGGGAATTGGACCGTAGTATGTAGTTATTTAGTTCTTTCCACGTCTGTGGAACACTTAACACGTTAATATAGGATATCTCTAATTATTTGTACATTACATTAAAACTAAGTTAACTGCTGAAGACTTTAGTTCATAACAGAAACTGCGTTGAGCTACTTCATTTCCTTGCGCTTATCAACGACGCTTTTGAAATGTTAAAACTGGCGGTAAAAACCACTTTCAAAGCCGGATGATGTTAATGTCTTCTGTTAAATATCAAAATCATTCTCTTCAGATGACTTGGTCGACGTCACCTGTTCCAAGTAGTACAAGGAAGAAACTGTATTGTAGTAGATAAATTGATTTCTGTTACAATAATCTCATTTTACGTGGTTCAGGTTCACATTTTCGCGGAATTACTCTTACTGTAATATCCGCTTCAATAATGATAATGTAGAAAAATATTTCAACGTTGCAAATGTAACATCCGTCTCAGAGGCTTTACTATTAGTCGCCAATCGGAAATTCTAACTCTGTGAACACCACTTTCAGTAAACTGACGTAGCGAACACTGTTTATCATAGTTCTTTCTCATTGGAAAATGTGAGGTTTCATTTCGTTCTTCCTTTCCCTCTGGTCAGCAAGCTTTCCCCTTCTAACCAGCGAAATGCGGCAAATTGGGCCATTAATCGCTTCACAAATGGCAATATAGTGCTGTTCAGAAATCTTTTAACGAGATCATCGTTGAAGGAATTTAATTTAATCTTAAAGCATCTTAAGCAGCAGCGTTGACAAATTTTCCGAATAAGAAAAGCTTATTGTCCTGGTAGGAAAAGGTTTAAAAACAGAGTCTCCATAGTCTGGGCCAGGTCAGTCTTTTCGTCTGATAGCACTGCATAAAGTGTTCTTAAAAGGTATCACACTTAATGCTCCAGTAGCTGTGAAATGCTCCAGTAGCTGTGAAAATCATAAGCTAAATCCGAGTTTAGCATTTCAGGGTATGGTACTGCTAAAAATACATAGGGAAAAACAGCCGAAGGCTGAGTTCATCTTCAAATTGAGATGTATTTATAATAGGGAAAGCAGGGGAGAAGTTTTGTCGTTGCCTTCCTCCAGCGAGCATTGGGAACCATATACACAAACGTTTACAGTGCTACGAATACTTCGAATGTTACAATTGACGTTGTCCTCCTAAACTAACAAACCTTTGGTTACCAGGAATTATAATTTGTAGAAGCGGCAGAATACGAACCAGATAACAACAAATTACAGACTCACCGCTTTACCTCCTTCACTTTTTTCCCACTCGCATGTAGCGCTGTTACAGTCGGCCCCGGATCGAATCCGCCCGGGGTATTAACGACGACGGCTAGTGTGCAGGCCAGCCTGGATGTGGTTTTTAGGCAGTTTCCCACATACCACTAGGTGAATACCGGGCTGGTCCCCACGTCCCACCTCAGTTACACGACTCGCAGACATCTGAAACACATTCACACTCTTTCCCGATTTACACTAGACGCAGACAGCTGGGGTACATTAATTCCATCATGGGGGGTTATGGGGTGGTGGCAGGAAGGGCATCCGGCCACCCCTTAAAATTCACCATGCCAAACTCGTACTTAATCCTGCAGACCCTGCGCACAATGCGGAATAAAGGCAGTAGCGAAAGAAAGAAAGAAAGAAAGAATGTAGCGCTGTTACAGGTTTCTGTTGTATACTATGTGTTGTAACGAAGTTGCCTAAAATACGATTGTCAGGGCAACGTTTCGTGCATGACAGTGTGATTCTAAATTTTGTCATTAATATCGGAAAACGATGTAATTATTATTACTACGTATTATGTTTCGAGACAAAATACATTTACACGATGCTCTAAACAATAGCCGGCCGGTGTGGCCTAGCGATTCTAGGCGCTTTAGTCTGGAACCGCGCAACCACTACGGTCGCAGGTTCGAATCCTGCCTCGGGCATGGATGTGTGTGATGTCCTTAGGTTAGATAGGTTTAAGTAGTTCTAAGTTCTAGGGGACCGATGACCTAAGATGTTAAGTCCCATAGTGCTCAGAGCCATTTGAACCATCTAAACAATACTCACGAGGAAATAATTTATTAAACTTTTTTAGAGCATGTGATGGGGAATGAATTTGACTTATGAGACGGAGGAAGTAAGATATGGACGGAAATCAACGGTTAAGGAAATGTTGAAGAAGTAACATAAGGATGCCTGATTAAACTTGGCAATGGTGTACTGAAGGAAACCGCTTTCGCACTGAGTGCAAGTTATATTTACAGCTGAGAAGGTGTTTTGTACTGCACCAAGTATTTCATTCCACGTGTATCGGCCAAATGGAGAGAATTTCAAGAGCAAATATGTCCATCAGAGGCAAAGGTGTGGCCGAACTGCTGTCACGATTTGGGGATGGATATCAGCAAGTGGTTGCTGCGTTCTGGACCGTCCTTTTTCTAGTCATTACTACTGCGGAATACTGAAGTGCATGATGCTTCGATCGATTCGTCTTTCTGGAGGCAGAAAAATCTTCCAACTTGACCGTTCTCCTGTCCACACAGCAGACTGCGTGAAACACTGGTTTAAAATGAATAGAGACGTTGAGCAATTGTACTGGTCTCCCAGAGGTGGTAATCTCAGTCTCATAGAGCGCGTAGAGCCGGTATGGGTAGAGACGGAGAAAATTATTAGGTGCAGAAGACCAGCACGGACAACCAAACCAGCGCCATCCGTAGCAGTTCCTGACACATGCAAGGGTTGTCGAGTTGTCACAGAATAACGGATTCATCCGAAACTTGTTGCCTTTATTCCCCGTCGGCTAAATGTAGATGTAGAGGAGGACGGAAACTGGACACGTTACTGAATTATAGTGCTGTTAGGGAGAAAATGTTTTCTATTATTAGTGAATATTTTGTTTTTGCCCGAAGAAGAGGAAATGTCTTAGCTCTCTATTTCATTCTTTTCAGTCGTTTAATAGACTCTTGATTTTAAATTACTTTACGTCCATTGATCACAAAGACTGAGACAAACATGAAACTAATTTTTTAAAATGTTATCCATATTTTGCAGCTGCAAACGTGACTGTATTTGATACACTGGAAGTGTGAATTAAAAAACGGCTTAAGTCACAAATTTTCGTGTTTTATTAAATACACGGTGCATTTTTGACCCTGCGGGTCCATCTCAGGTGTAAGTTGCCCTAATACGTTATTTATTTTTGCTGTTGTACAAGGTGAAATGCATACTCCAGTTATGAAACATTTTTATGTTATGAATTTTGTAAATCAAATGCGGAAAACATCTGCAAAACAGTCGAAAAAGTTAACACAGTAAACTTAAAACATAATCCAAGAAAAGCGTTTTTAATTTTTTCACACCATCATACACTGGTTCCTCCTTCCTGTTCGGTTGCTTGGTTTGTGGAATTGAAGGAACCAGACTACAAGGGCCATCGGTCCCTCCCTGTTCGTGCACGTCACTTGACCCAAGAGGCACATTTGCATGCACATTCTTGTAAACACTTCACAGATGTTTTTCTAAATGATGTGATCAAAGATGGAGTTATCGTAGTGCCAGAGACCTAATTATTAAACAATTGACATATTCAGGAAATAACTTTAGAATATGTCTTCAGTATTACTGAAATAACTGTGGTTTTCGCGGTTCTAGGCGCGCAGTCCGGAACCGTGCGACTGCTGCGGTCGCAGGTTCGAATCCTGCCTCGGGCATGGATGTGTGTGATGTCCTTAGGTTAGTTAGGTTTAAGTAGTTCTAAGTTCTAGGGGACTGATGACCACAGCAGTTGAGTCCCATAGTGCTCAGAGCCATTTGAACCATTTTAACTGTGGTTTGCGAAATCTGCCTGTTCATTTAACCTAGATTCTGGTTTTTTGATTTTACGGAGCTGTATCTCCGGTTGTTCAAACAGATTTAGGGTCTTACCATTGGCTTCATTGTGCAGTAGTACCAAATTGTTTGCTACACTGTTGATGATATGTTTCGTTTGCAACATATGTTGCCCAGTAACCGATTTTTCGACATGGCTGAGCCTGAAAGCATTTATATGTTACTGAAAACAGGTTTTGAAGTTTCTGTATGTTATCCCTACATAGTAGGCAGGACAACTGGGGTATGATAGTTTATACACTCCACTGCTGTTGAATTTTTGTGTATTTTATTTTATTTTATGGAAGAGTAAATTTCCTAAATTACTGTTAGTTGAGAATGCATCTGTTACATTCGTTTTTCTTTTTTTTTGAAAAGGTTAGCGATTTTTTGTGATATTGGGCGCAGGTATGGAATACTGGCAAATAGTTCCCTTCTTTCACAATGTAGCCATTCGTTGCCTTACCTTTGGGTCTTTGTATGTCTAAGTTATCAATTATTTGGCTGTTTAGCCATTGTTCATGGAAATGCTTTTTATTGGATGTAACCCTTTTTGAGGCTGTTTTCTTCTAAATCAAGAGAGTCTTCTCCGTGTAGCATGGATCTAAATGCAGCATGTTTCTGTGTGGTGGGACAGCATGGTGAGTTGTCCAGTGTTATGCCTGTGTATGTGTGTTTTCTGTGTATGCTGAATTTACGTTTTTGTTGGTGGTTGCTGATTTTAAGATCCAGGAAATTTATGCTTTTGTTGTCCTCATGTTCTGTTGTGAATTTTCTGTTTTTGTGGAAAGAATTAAATAAAGCTAGTAATTCTTCAATTTCCTCTTTTGTTCCATCAGATAGCAGCTATGTATAATCAACTTATCTCCAGTAATATTGTCACGTAGAAGAAGGTGTAAGTAGATGAATGACGAACACTAACTTCACTTAACGAAGGATTATTCAGCACTTGCACATACAAGAGCGCGGAGTGAATGCCTCCTGCCAGAACACATACAGTATATATACAGCTACAGAACATTCCAGTACAATGATTCTTGACATCTGTGTATACTTCTAGAGTATACTCGAACCGAGTATAGAAATTAAAAACGTGCAGTCCAGGTGTGTTTTGAAGTCAGGACTCTCCAGTAAACAGTTTATCATCATAACCACTACACAACGGTACTCCTCAGCTCTGCCGCGACAATATATTATTTTACTTTTGAATCTACTGTTTTCTTTGAAGAGCTGACCTCCGCTTCTCGAGTCAGCCCATACTGGGGTATTACTTAATGTAGTCGCATGTTCCAGCAATTACACTTTCGCAATTCCCATACAAACATTCTGATGGCCAAAAGGACCGGTTAGTGCGTGAAACCATCAGGTATTAATTACGATCTAACTTCAAGAATTCAAGCCTTGTTGCAAATGGATTATTATTCCATAGGCGCTATTCGCTTTTTTGGCAGAGCCTCAGCAGCAATTCTATTGTTATCATCACGAGCAGATGTTAGTAATAACTGTACAATCAGAATGGTATGGTGCTCAGAGAATGTGGTGCATTGTTGGTTGTGCACTTAATATAACGCTGCCTACCTAAGTAAAGATGGCATGACGGCGTTGTTGCTTCTTATGACCAACAACTCTGATTAAGCTCTACCTACAGGGTGTTACAAAAAGGTACGGCCAAACTTTCAGGAAACATTCCTCACACACAAATAAAGAAAATATGTTATGTGGACATGCGTCCGGAAACGCTTAATTTCCATGTTAGAGCTCATTTTAGTTTCGTCAGTATGTACTGCACTTCCTCGATTCACCGCCAGTTGGCCCAATTGAAGGAAGGTAATGTTGACTTCGGTGCTTGTGTTGACATGCGACTCATTGCTCTGCAGTACTAGCATCAAGCGCATCAGTACGTAGCATCAACAGGTTAGTGTTCATCACGAACGTGGTTTTGCAGTCAGTGCAATGTTTACAAATGCGGAGTTGGCAGATGCCCATTTGATGTATGGATTAGCACGGGGCAATAGCCGTGGCGCGGTACGTTTGTATCGAGACAGATTTCCAGAACGAAGGTATCCCGACAGGAAGACGTTCGAAGCAATTGATCGGCGTCTTAGGGAGCACGGAACATTCCAGTCTATGACTCGCGACTGGGGAAGACCTAGAACGACGAGGACACCTGCAATGGACGAGGTAATTCTTCGTGCAGTTGACGATAACCCTAATGTCAGCGTCAGAGAAGTTGCTGCTGTACAAGGTAACGTTGACCACGTCACTGTATGGAGAGTGCTACGGGAGAACCAGTTGTTTCCGTACCATGTACAGCGTGTGCAGGCACTATGAGCAGCTGATTAGCCTCCACGGGTACACTTCTGCGAATGGTTCATCCAACAATGTGTCAATCCTCATTTCAGTGCAAATGTTCTCTTTATGGATGAGGCTTCATTCCAACGTGGTCAAATTGTAAATTTTCACAATCAACATGTGTGGGCTCACGAGAATCCGCACGCAATTGTGCAATCACGTCATCAACACAGATTTTCTGTGAACGTTTGGGCAGGCATTGTTGGTGATGTCTCGATTGGGCCCCATGTTCTTCCACCAACGCTCAATGGAGCACGTTATTATGATTTCATACAGGATACTCTACCTGTGCTGCTACAACATGTGCCTTTACAAGTACGACACAACATGTGGTTCATGCACGATGGAGCTCCTGCACATTTCAGTCGAAGTGTTCGTACGCTTCTCAACAACAGATTCGGTGACCGATGGATTGGTAGAGGCGGACCAATTCCATGGCCTCCACGCTCTCCTGACCTCAACCCTCTTGACTTTCATTTACGGGGGCATTTGAAAGCTCTTGTCTACGCAACCCTGGTACCAAATGTAGAGACTCTTCGTGCTCGTATTGTGGACGGCTGTGATACAATACGCCATTCTCCAGGGCTGCATCAGCGCACCAGGGATTCCATGCGACGGAGGATGGATGCATGTATCCTCGCTAACGGAGGACATTTTGAACATTTCCTGTAACAAAGTGTTTGAAGTCACGCTGGTACGTTCTGTTGCTGTGTGTTTCCATTCCATGATTAATGTGATTTGAAGAGAAGTAATAAAATGAGCTCTAACATGGAAAGTAAGCGTTTCCGGACACTTGTCCACATAACATATTTTCTTTCTTTGTGTGTGAGGAATGTTTCCTGAAAGTTTGGCCGTACCTTTTTGTAACACCCTGTATACCGTCCTGCTCCGCAAGCTAGCACACAATATGCACTGATGTGTGGCTATGAACATCTGCCCTGATATCCTGTCTCATGTTAGTGTCAAGAACGTGCAACTAGTGGAACCTTAAACTAATATTAGAATGGAAACACCCATCAATATGCTCTATCTAATATATGTAACAGGTATCCCATTAGCACCAAGCAAGCACATATGTCATTTTTGTGGTAAATACCTAAATTCTGGACGTATTTTCTTAAGAAATAAACATCTGTTATGCACCTGAACTGACAGCCACTGCACAGGTTCCATATGCCACACTTATCTAAGTAATTAGCTTGCTGTAATGTTGCCTCTACTGTTCCAGATCATTTTACTACATATTTACTTGTAATTTTGATGAAATTTTCAGAACAATTTGTGCATAGTTCATAACATGGGCCGGAAATTTTAACTTTTGGACCGCAGGAAGGTTATTTAACTGGGAGTAAATGAAGTTTTGGAAGCCTAAATCGTAAGTGAACAACTGAAACATAAAAAGTGTATACAGTATACTGCACCACAAAAAATGCTGCAAAACTATCTGTTTTCCAGACGGGCCAAGGTGTCAACTACAACGAGATACAGCTCCACGCAAGCGGAAGAAATCACTGGTCGTTGATTTCTGGTCACCCACTGACTCTCCTCCCCCAAATACTCCAGCAGCCACTACAGTAGTGATCTGTGAACAAAACACTTCTATGTCAAGTTAGATTAAGATAATTTATCTTTATTTAATAGTTTCCTGTATAAATAAGCGCCCGATGATAAGAAAACTAGCATGAAACGCCATGCAATATTTCAAATAAAGTAAATAATTAAACTGCTTCTGTCTGCCTTAGTCTGTACTACACCAATGAGAGAATGTTCACATTCTTGATTCCTCTAGCTGAGTACTACTGAAACTGAAGCCATAGACTCAAATCCTGCTGGAATAGTATATTTAAACTCAGACTTTTTCCTTCTCAACCATCTTAATGGATAAAGACCACAAAGAACTTAAGTAACAGATTCCTACGAAACTCTTAAGTCTGTACTGTAGTGCTGCGTAGGTCAAAAATAGTTTCTCATAATGGTTAGATGACTGAGGGAGTACGGCAGATTTCACAGATCGTTATTTATTAATTCATAGGTGATTCTCTGTCGCTTATTTCCATAATTTTCCGAATAATGGACCTGGAATAAAGGAAACATCGCATGATCACCATACAGAGTATTCGCATTTATCTTAAGTATTTTTCTTCAGAGCAACGGCAGAATACCCAGTCAGAAAAGCTGATAAGAAGCTAGTTAATTTAGGTACAAATTTGCGTTCGTTCTCATAATTTACGAGATATTCAAAATGTGGATGTGGCGGAGGGAGTAAGCGTGAACAATGGTGTAGTTTACCACAACACTTGTTTATCGTCTAGGTAACAGGGTGAAAGTCTTGCGATAGAAATTAAGTAGTTGGCGGAAACATGTGAGCATAGAGCATTTTGCAGCGAATAACAGGCTTATACGGGGACTGTGTGTGTTTAGGATGAGGGGTTACTTGTGTTGATGCCATTTACCGACTGTTGAGCAATTCTTTCACAGGTAGAAATTACGTATGGCTTCCTCCTATTTAGCGGTAGCTGGCGTTATGATTAAGTATAATATGGATAGTCTCTGCAAATTCTAGAACTGTCTGCCCATCTGTTCCGCCGCAGCAGAACTCGATATTTCTCATCTGACTATTGTGGTAGCCTAGAGGCGTCGTTAATATTAAAACATTAGGGGTTAAATTAATAATACTCCGCGCAAGCGACGCACAGAATCTCAGAACCACGCACAGCTTAGTGAACCTGCTGTTATTTCGGGTTTTCTTTGTCTTAAGCACACTGCAAATTGAAAAGCTCTTCAACATAGGAGCTTTTTGCTTTTATTGACAAGGCATCAGCAGACGATGTAGTTTAATCACAACAAATAATTGATACGTATCTCTATTTAGTATTTATGGACTGAATGACAGTTTAACTCAGGTTTGTTCCACTTTCTGATAGCAAATGCTTCTCCTTTCGTATTATCAGAAGCTGTAAAAGAAGCTGCATACACGCGCTACTTTAATTTTCAACAGCATTTTGAGCCAGCATTTTCTGTTATTTCTTATGGTTTCCTGCATAGTAGTCTTTCTTGATTTGGAACTTCATGTTATTCGTAGTTTACGAAGTGCCTGTTGATGTTATGTTTTGCCATAGATGCTGCGTTGCTGTCTCTTTATTTGTGTGCCTGTCTTTCATGGATAGTGCCATTGAGATGGATCTCAAGAAAAGTATTTTCTAGCTCTATTGTCATAAAAAAAGTTGTGTTGCCTACTCATAAAGTTTACTTTGTAATTAATAGAGTTGTTCTAAAAATGTGGAACATGTCTGGCGATGAGCTTTTTAGTTTCAGTGCACTTAAGACGGAAAACAGAAATAATTGTGACAGTTAATGTTTTCTGTTGTTTAGTTTGCAGTCGGCACAGTCTTATTAGTGACGACCCACTATTACTGAAACCCAGATGCAGTAACGCAAATAAGGCTCATTGACGTATACTCTGGGTATTTCGGCGTTCGGCATCCACGTTCAGTTAATGATTTCTGTTGTTTAGTTTGCAGTCGGTATATCTGAGTCTCATTAGTGACGACCCACTATTACTTAAACACAGATGCAGTAACGCACATAAGGCTCATTGACGTATACTCTGGGTATTTCGGCGTTCGGCATCCACGTCCTTGAGACACAAAATCTAGTCACTTCCTAAACCTCTTGAGGCTTGTGTTCTTCCTGCTAGAAATATAACTGAAGCTTGGCAACAACCCAGGATAGGCTTGGCAACATTGTGACAGACGAGTTACTTCCAGGATAACACAGAATTAGACCACTAAATTCTCTTGAGATATTCGTATTATTTCCATTAAATAGTCTGAGCGATTTTCACGTTAGGTGTGAAATAAAGTTATCAATTTATAGTTTTCAGTCCAGGAAAGTTATTCGACATGGGAATTGCACTTAACCTCATTTTTGTACTGTGAATATATTTGTCCTTGCCAGCACTGGAGCAATAAGGGAGAACACAATGCTGCAGCATTGGGCTAGCTGTGAGGTAACGTCGTCACTTGTAAAGCGGGGCGTGCTTTGGTCGGTTCCAGTCTCGCTCAAGAGTACGTTTTTCGCCTTTTCGTGACAGAGCTAGAAGCTGTCGTATGGAATATCAAGAAGGAAATTTTATTTATGAAATTCCACTTGAAACGTCCCCTTTGAACAATTATACAAGACTGTCCTTAAAGTGACACACAATATTTTTTTAGCGCAACGCAATCTGACTTTCAAAAATCCGTACAAAAGAATGGCCCTGCCTAACATTAACCTATACGTTTCACAAATCACTTACCTCACAAAAATCTTCGTTACTCGAACTACTGCAAAACAGCGAGCGCTACTACTGCCAGCTAAATAAAAGATTCAAACTACGGAAGGCACTAACTAGATAGCAAACGAAAGATTTTAATAGAGAACAAACAATGTATTTACCTTAATAGTGTTGAAAAATCATAATATACATAGCAGTTCATGACATCCAGTCTTACAAATTTCAAAACTCCGCCATTTCTCTCCCCACATCCACCACTGCTGGCGGCTCACCTCCAACTGCGCAGCGCTACGCGCTGTTCGCATTCAGCTGCCCAACACTACAATGACAGACAACAATGCAAACTAGCCACAGACTGCACACAGCACAGCCAGTGATTTTCATACAGAGCGCTACGTAACGTCGCCAATAAGAAAACATAAACAGCCTACTTACACACTTTCCATACTACTTCACTGTCACACAGGACAGCAAGTAAATACAGATCGTTTTTTAGCCCAGAATGTGTAATATCTTACTAATTCGTACTGATACAGGCATGCTCCTTTTAGAAATACTTTACGTTTTATTAAAATAGACCTCCATTGCAAGAATACTGCGGTAATTTGAATTTCATTTGAATTAGAACAGTGCATATTTTAATTGCGTTGTATATTATTATACTGAATACAACAGCAGACATTTGATAGAAATTAATTATCAACAGTATATTCTCTCGCTTTATCTACAAGAGTCTGATAACGCTCAGGTACTTTACCGATTCCACGCTTGTGGAAACCTACTGGATCTGTTTTAAAGATGTCGTCAAACCAGATGTGAAGCGCGTTTTCGTTCAGAGAGGAATTTTCTTGAGTGTTTTTTGATAAGGAGCTTAAAAAGGTAAACATTTAAGGCATAAGATCAGGAAAATAAGAACGTGAGAATTGACTTCTCAAACTCCTAGACAGTTGTGTTACTGAGACTGGCAGAGTGCGTTATCGTGTAGTACCAGCACGTGATGTAGTTTTGTAGATCGTTCTTCTTACACTGGACCGATACGTGTCGTAGTTGTTGGAAAAAAATCTAGCTGCGGCATATTCTCCCCAGGGCTGCCATCGAAATGGACAACACCCTTTCTGAGGCACCAGAGGCCAATTATTATGTTCACACTGCCCTTTGCTCGAATATGTGTATTAGGGTTCACCCATTAACTCTTCTTAAGTAGTTAATATAAAGACATCACAACTAGTCATAGGAATGCTGTATTGGAAATCTCCATGAGTCAACTGATGACGATCAAGCAAAAAAGCATTAATAGTCACAACGAAGATTTCTTTTGTTTAAAACTAGCGCAGTCAGTACTACTGCTCCCGACTTTTGAACCTTGCCTATTGATTGCAAATATCGCACGAGACTTAAATGGTCTTCCTTCGTCACATATATCTATTTCTGGAAGCAAAAAATCTGTTTCTGATGAGTTTGCCAAAAGCACTCGCCCCACACACAATACAAGGGTACAGAGTTTCCTCTGCTGCCTTCACCCTTCCACTAAACCCGAAGCGAACAAGTCGCAAATGTTAGACATTTTAGCACTTGCCACTATATTTTATCAAACCTATAAATGTTCATAATTTTCTGGCCTGAAAAACCCAAATTGTAACTGCGAGATAAATATGAGAACTTCAAATAAGAAAATGACCGTTGATGAATACACTCGTAGCGCCGCGCCTTGGGAGGCGCTTGACGTTGGCGGCGGCCGGCGTGTGGTCAGTTCGCGGTGGCTGCTGTGAGCCGAGGAAACCCTCGAGCGTAAAAATCTGATTTAGACGCAGCCACGACCTGTTTGACGGAAATGTTACTGGAAATTTTGCTATTGTAAATGCATTAGAAAAGAAAACGAGTTATGCTTGAGTACCCATTAGACTTTTAACTTAACCAGAAATCTGATGTGCGATTATAAACAAGGGAACGAAGTGGACGATGAGGATCGACGTGACCTTCTTCCGCCATCCCCTTAATATAGTGATGTATTGTAGATTTTTCTGTATCCTAAGGCACGGGCAATGACGCTGATACAGTATAGATTTTTATAAAGCGTAGGAATACGACATTTATCAAATTACTTGAGCTGTGACGTTTCTCAAGTAAGGAACAATCGACTAGACAGGAGGAAACGAAGCGTCATTCAAGGTGGAAGACACTTCCTCCACCTCATAAGTCAAATTCATTCCCTATCACATTCTCTGAAAAAACATTTAATAAATTAATTCCTTGTGAGTATTGTTCAGAATATCATATAAATGTATTTTGTCTCTAAACATCATACGTAGTAATAGTGATTACATCGTTTTCAGAGATTAAAGTTATAATTTAGAACCACGCTGGGATGCAGCACATGTTGCCTTGACAATCGTATTGTAGCCAACTCTGTTACCCCACATATTATACAACAGAAACGTGTAACAGCGCTACATGCGAGTGCGAGAATAGTTAGGGGGTAAAGCGGTGAGTTTGTAATTTGTTGTTATCTGGTTCGGATTCAGCCGCTTCTACAAATTATAATTCGTTATAAACAAACGTTTCTTAGTTTAGGAAGGCAACGTCAATTGTAACGTTCAAAGTATTCGTAGCACTGTAAACATTTGTGCATTTGTGTATATGGTTCCCAATGATCGCTGGAGGAAGGCAACGACAAACCTTCTCCCCTGGTTTCCCTATTGTAATAAATACGTCTCAATTTGGGGATGAACTAAGCCTTCGGCTGTTAATCGCTTTTTGGTTTTAGTAGTACCATATCCTTATATGTCAAACTCGGATTCACCTTATGATTTTCACAGCTACAGGAGGACAACGTGTGATAGCTTTTAAGAACACTATTATGCAGTGCTATCAAACGAAAAGTCTCACCTGGCCCAGACTATGGAGACTTTGTATTTAAGCCTTTACCTACCAGGACAATAACCTTTTCTTATTCGGAAAATTTGTGAACGTTGTTGCTTAAGATTAAATTAAATTCCTTCAACGATGATCTCGTTAAAATATTTCTTAACACCACTAAATTAAGGTCTGTGAGGCGATTACTGGCACCATTTTGCCACATTTCGCTGGTCAGAAGGGAAAAAGCTTGTCGACCAGAAAACTAATGTCCCAGACGGAAAGGAAGAACGAAATGAAACGTCCTATTTTCCGGTGAGAAAGAGTTGTGATAAACAGTCTTCGCTGCGTCAGTTTACTGAAAGTGGTGTTCACACAGTTAGAATTTTCGATTGCTGACTAAGAATAAGGCCTCTGACTCGGATGTCAGATTTGCAACGTTGAAATGTTTTTCTCCATTATTGAAGTGGTACTATAGTTAGAGTTATTCAGCGAAAATGTGAACTTGGAACACGGAAAGTGAGTTTGTTGCAACGGAAAGCAATTTATCAGCTACAATATATTTTCTTCCTTGTACTATTTGGAACAGGTTAAATGAAGTAGCTCAACGCAGTTTCTGTTATGAACCAAAGTCTTCATCAGTTAACTTAGTGTTAATGTAATCTACGAATAATTAGAGATATCCTATATTAAATTGTAAAGTGTTCCCTAGATGAGGAAATAACTAAATAACTAACTTTTTACGGTCCACTTACCGCAGGAAGCTCCAATCATTTGCTAAGAACCAATAGTTTACCTTTTTTCGGGCATCTGCTTCTAAAATGACCAAGAAGCATTAAATGCTTCCTTCAAGAATGCATGAGGCAGCAGCAGGATGAGGAAGTTAATACTGATAATGACTGTAACAATCGAAGTATTTGGTAACTTCAAACTCTGCAATGGTATTTCTCGCTCTATGAAATTTCTTGAAATAATGAACGAGGCTATAATTGCAATAAACATCTCAACATCCCGCTGACATGAGATTAGCTTAATTTTCGTGTCAGAACCCTGGTGACAATTATTTAGTTAATAGAGAATGTAATTTTTCACCATGTCTAATTTGTAAGCTAAGCGAGACATACATTATAACACAGTCGAGAATGTAGCAAATGTGGGGTTCAGGGGTCTCGTGGATTGATCTTAGTCGCAGAGTTTTGGGTTCAGTACCCGTTTTCGACATATATTTTAAACACACACGAACAGATCGCCTTCACCTCTAATAATGCCATGTAAAGAACGTCTGGTTTGATAGTAGTTCAGGTTCGACGTTATAAACATCATATCCCCTCGCTTACAACTCAGGCCGCTTAACATTCGGACACAGACAGGCGGAAGTCGCGGCACATAGAAACTCTGTCGCCGGTGAGGTTTCTTACACTAGAAACTTTATGTTGTCTAATGAACCAATGGTCATTCCATATGAAAGGATCCTTATTATATTTGAACTTGAGACGTTGAATAATTCAGCGCTGGACTAGGATTGCATTTCCGATGTTCCCTTTCGCGACATCTGATCCACATCTGTTTTCCACAAGATGCAAACCTCACTAGGTCTCCACGAAAGGCACATATGTGGGCCCGTATCCCTGTCCACCACAGAAATATCTATGGTTTCATTTCAAGCCCTAGCATATGCACTCCGAACTAGTAGAGATAAATAATTTACATTTTTATTGTCTCCTCATGTGTTGTCAACAGTAAAGATAGCGCCGTCATTTCTAGTCAAACATGCACACAGCTCACTACTGGCGAGCAAAAAATTCGTGAATAGAAAAGAACAACGGTAGGTGCCGGGCTCGATTATCGGTCAGGCAAAAAATAAATGTGTCCCCATCGCAAACTCGAATATCTCGCTGCTGGTGAAAAACTTCACATTTAACATCTGATTTTACTTTGTTAACAATGTAATTACTTGATGTGTTCGAGTCTCTGTCACAAAACTTTACATCATGGCATTTCGATTCAAACACGTGAAAATTTTGTTATTTGAAATTATATTAAACTTTTTCCGTGGTTAGTTGAAGGGGAGAAAAGGGTCTTCACAGGGTTCCAGGCAGAGCACAAAAATTTTCAAGTTCAAATTTACAAACTGATGCTAGTGGAAACTTCAAATTTCACAACTCTTTGTGCCTAGTCACCAATGATGAACGTTGCTGTGATGGAGACTCGGTCAGGCACGAAATCTTTGCTTAGTTACAAGCTATGGGTGCATGGTTTCAATCCTGATCCAGAACAAGAAAGCTCGTCATATTTTTTAAATTTCAGATTGTGGGTAAATAATTTTTCAGCCATGGTCACAGAGAATTTACTTGTGATAGTATGTTAATCGTGAGGTACCCATATAGTGCTTGCCGCTGTTAAGAGCGTTATTTTTCACTGGTTAGTTAAACATCCAGTGTATGATAAACCACTCGTATTAGGATCGAAGTTTAACAGGTATGATAAAATCTTTTAAACATCAAAAATACTTCAATTGTCAGAGAACTTTAGGAGTCCAGATATTGTTCCAAAACATCTTGTTCATAGAAACAACTAATTTTGCCTAAAGATTGCTAGAATGACTTATGTGATGGAGTTAACTCAAATTCTAATGAATGATCTTGAAATATCACTTACTGTAATGAAATTGAATTTACAAGCGTTATGGACTTTTTCATCTCTAATGACATGTTTCCCAGTTCTTGAAACATCGTGGTTTTGATTTAAATCTGGACTGATTACCTTAAAAAAACAGTGTTCTCTTGTGATCTCTTGTGGTATCCATTTTTAGTAGTCAAACGATTGCATTGCAAAGAGTTTAGAGACGTGCAAGACAGTCACGTTATGTGGGCTGCATGTAAATCAGGCGACACTCAGTTCAGGTCTTTCGGATACTTTTGTGTGTGATGGTGCGTGTTAGGCTCTACCGTGGTGAACGGGATCAGGCAGTGTGCTTTGTTGAGTGTTGTAGCAGCTTGTCCATTCTGGTGCTAAAGCAACCAGTGTGAATGCTTTGTGCAGGCGCCCACAATCTGCGTGGCAGTGTATTTTCCTGTAGCGCATCCAGGAACTCTTTGATTCCGTACATTATGTCTAGAGGCTCTGATTGCCCCACATATTGACTTCACACTGTACTGAATTGTCATGGTGAAAGTGCACATGTAGTTGTGTAATTCTAATCATTTGGCGTACTATCATGTCCCTAATATGTGTAAAGACTTTCATTGCAACCAAATGTCTCCTTCTTTGTGCTGCAGTGCACAGAAGCAGTAGTGTACATTAAGAAAGTAGGAGAGGATACAGAAGAAAACTTTGGTGGAAGTAGAGCCTGCAGAGCGTGGAAGATACTGAAGACGATCAAAGTTGAAAACAGAGATAGTGCTCGGGTTACTCTGATGAGCAGGGAGGAGTGCGTAAAGTATTGCCAAGCCTTGCTCACGGAGAAGAGAAAGAAATTTATCCAAGGAGAGATAAATTTGACGGAAGAAGAGGAATATCGATGTGCATGACAGATTACCTCGCAAGAAATTTGTAAAGTTGTGAAGTATTTAAAAAATGAGAAATCACCGGGTCCAGGTGGAATGAACATAGAACTAATAAAGGAAGCTCCAGTGGTTTTGTATGATATTTTGACTCAGTCGTATAACCAGTGTTTGAAAGGGGACCGGATACTGCTATTAATTCACACACAAGAAGGGGAATAGGTAGGCCTGCGAAAATTAGCGGGGCGTAGGTATGATGCTATCAACAGCGTGACTGTATGGGAGAATCTTAAAAGAAAGAATAGGGACGGGGGCTATAATACACGAAGAAGAGAATGGTTTTATATCAAGGCGCTCATGTATTGATGGAATAGAAGAAAATTGCCAGAAGACAGGAACACATTTAATCCTCGTGGATTTGCAGAAGGCCTTTGATACGATACCATAAAACAATCTGTGGACAGATCTAAAAAATAGTGCCGTTTCAACTACTTACATCAATGCAGTTAAACAGTCTATAAGGACGTGTGAGTTCCGCCAAAGTAGGAAATTCAGTGTCATCGGAGTTTCCTGTTACAAAAGAGCTACGACGAGGATGTTCTATAGCGCCGACGCTATTTAAAATCCATGTGGAGGAAGCACTTAAAGCCTGGAGGAGCAAATGTGGAGACATGAAAGATCTTGAGGGGTATTAACTCTTTTAAAACTTCTTTTCGCTGATAACGAGGTCATCGTAACAGGATACCAGAATGATGCTAAGTACATGCTTCGGAATTTGAAAGAGTATGAAAGATGGAGCCTCTCAATTAGCTTGACAGGTTGGTGGCAACACCATAGAGGATCTGGAGGTTGTAGACCGTGACATCAGCGGACGTAGGTCTCTTAAGTATGTGAAGTTTATGATGTCATCAAACGGAAAAAAATGAAGATGACATAAGTAACAGGGCAGGAAAGTAGGGAAGAACAAGAACTGAACTGGGTCGTTTGGAATAAGAAAAAAGGCCATAGGGTGATGTATGGTTCAGATGTTGAAAACATCACTATGTACGGAGGAGAAACGCGAGTAATAAACAGGCTTCGAAGGAATAAATTGCTTGCACTAGATATGGATTTTTCGAGGCGAAGTTGTGACATCTACAAGCTGGATATGGGTGTCGACAAAACAATAACAGCCACCATAGATATGAAACGTCTAAAATGGTATCGATTTCTAGAAAGGTTAGATGATAACCGATGGCCAAAGAAAGTATGGCAATGGACCCCAACGGAAAGAAGAAAGCGTGGATGACCTAGAAGGAGCTGAAGTCTAGAGGTCAGGAACGCAATGGTTGCCAGAGACCTACAAGGAGACTGGGAGGATCGGAAGAAGTGGAATACCGGAAGTGAGAAGCGGCGTCAGCTGTAGAATACTGGAAGATGATGATGACATTAAGAACACATTATACGTAGTCAGAACTCGAACCTGTAGCCTTCACTTTGAGAGGAAATGTTCCTACCGACTGAGCTACCCAGACACGACTCACGACCTCCCATCAGAGCTTTACTTCCACCAGTACCTCTCTCTTCTATTCTAGAAACTTCACGGAAGTTCTCATGCACGTCTTGTGGAAATAAGCAAACAAAGATGTAAGGGGGGTATGTGGATCCTGCCTGGATAGCTCAGTCAGGGCACTGCCTCTCCAAGGGAAATTTACGGATTTGAGTTTCACTCCGGCAAATAGTTTTAATCTGTCAGGAAGTTTCAAATTAGCGCACACTCTACTGCAGAGTGAAAGATTCCATTTTTGGTAGTATTACGAGCAGTTTTCTCTGTAGCCAGTACTACATTCCCTAAGCTTTATCTGCTCCTATTACTGTTACGCTATTTTATTCTATCATTGGCAAGTTTGATAGTCTTAGGGTAAGTTCCAGTAACACCTCCTTTCTTCTGGTAATGGTTTTTCTTAGAGTTCGTTCCTCATCTGTTCTTTTTAATAATTGTTCATTGAATAATATTTTTAACAGTCTCCTTTTCTTCCGAGTTTCCTGGCGTCCACATTTCATTTCTATATTGCGGTTAAAGTTAAACTAACGCCTTACCTAGTACGTGCCAGGCAAGGGTAAAAGGGATGAGGAACATCCAGCAGGAGTTGCACGTGATGAAGCGGTAGCTGTAACCGAAATCTATGTCGCCTCTGCAGTCAGTAGGTGCTGCACCGCCCTAGGGATAATGTTGCCAGCTACGTCTGAACCCCATCAAATTGATCTCGACAAATACTTTTCCAAGACAGAGCTTACGTCAGGAGATTCTTGAGTTCTGCGAATCCTAATCCACCAAATCGACCATTCTATGCAGGATCAACAGAAGACAAGCCTCTAACTACTTTTGACCCACTACGAATGCACACTTTTCAACAGTAGCACATGCTGGTCCACAGGATAGCCAACTTTGTACTGCGCCACCCTTTAGACACCACTAAATCGTAGGAAATATGCTTTATTCACCAGCTCAAACAGCACTGCAATACATAGACGAGAAGCAACGTCGGACAATGTAGCTCACTCTCGCAATACTAAAATAAGTTGTACTGAAAAGATCTTGCCTACACTCAACGACGTAATCTGTGTGGTTTGAAAAAATCGTCTGTACTAACACAGCGATGTAACATAAGATTCTATATTCAGCTTCTTACGCTATAAATCACACTACAGCACGCTACGACATTACTATGTACAAAAAGATGGACACAATAACACTTTCGTAGCATAATGGGGTACGTGGCAGCTACGAATCTGACTATCGGGGTTCACTAGGTTCGAAAGATAAACTACCACCAAAGCTAGTATCAGTCACCAGAAATATACTATAAGCGAGTCTACGAGGAGTAGGAATGATATATTTACTTTACCAATAACAGCAACCTATAGTGAAGCTTACTCTGTGTACTCCGACAACACACCTAAACACTCTCTCAACAACGAAGGAACGAGGAACGACTGCTTTCGTATATAAGTGATGAATACGTCATCCGTTGCTTCTTGTAGTTGCTCCTCTCTTAAAGCTTCAACGAATAATCGTATATACAAGCAATCAGTGTGGGCGTTATACGTTTTTACATAAAGTGAAGAACACGTTGACAAGGTAAAGAAGCTATAACTTAATGTTTTTTGTCTTTCGTTGTCAATCAACGATAATCTCTATAAGTAATACCTTGCTGTAAAACTTTCCTTGACAATTAAAATTTTATCGTAATAAACTATTTCGTCAATCTCAACCTTTCAGAATTAAACAGAATAATTTTTCATTTATAGTTAACAACTTTTCAATAAAACTAAACCTGCTTTCCCTGCCTGAATAAAGATTAATTGTCTTTATTTTAATTTGTTGGCCATTCGATTTACTTTGATACGAAAAGATATATTCGAGATATTAATCTGCTTTGAAACAAAGTTTTGAATATTCTACTTGTAATAGTTTACGGATAAAGGACAAGTCGCGTTCTGCCTTTTTCAGTTTAAAACAGTTAATTCTTTATTTCCTGCAATTAATTCGTTTACTGATACAAGTCCCAGTTTTACTTAACGAGTGCTGGTTCTCTTTCCAAAACCCCACTAAGCGGAACTGTAATAAAAAATAAAACAAAAATCGGAGTGTCACCGCCACTTTTCAACAATATGAACTTTACATAATAAAACAAAGCTCAGCCACTTCAGGCGTTGACTTCCGCGACCCCCTAACATTTAAACTAAAAAAAAAAAAACTCGATTAGCTCTAAAAGCGAGAATTAGCGTGTTCTCGAGCAAATGTTTCTTGATTTGTCGGTTTTGGGCAAGGGCAAAGCTATAAAATCCTCTATAATCTTTCGATTGTTTCTCAATAAATAACTATGACATAGGACAACCGTTCTCTTTCATATAGACTACATATTCAGTGCATCCAAAGAGATATCCAGGATTTGCTTTATTATGACGCTCACGCCGAAGTCACACAATAAATCCTAATCAAATATCGCTAAGACACTATTCCTCAGTGCTTATATACACCTAGACAACCACAATAATGTAAAGCCACGCTACTGTCGCGTACTACTTGCTTTAATCTTCAACCACAAAATAACTAAAGGACCTCGCGCGAACACGTTGCTTCATATACACCACCCAACGGGAAATCTCACAAAAATACTAAAACACGGTTCTCATATAACGCGTGGCTATTAAGCAGAACAACGCACACTAAATTACAAACAGGAGAAACTAATCTTACACTTCAATAAATCGGAGCTTTTCCCATACTTGTCGAGTCTACACTCCACCAAAATCGGCGAAATAATTACTTTCTACACAAGCCGATAATCTCCTCTAAATATCGTTGTAAATGTCTTAGATCTGCTTTGAACACACTTGAGTTCTACCTCCTTGCAGACTAATTCACGTATCGCACGTGTGAGTCGATCTAATCGCATTCTTGAGATAGTTTCTTTCGAGGCTCACTAATCGAATAATACTCAGACACTGAACTCAAATTCTAAAAGGACAAGCCAAGAACCATTCTCTGCGAACAAAAATATCACGCTAATTCTCGCTTTAACAATAAGTGTTTCTTCTTTGCAGTCGCCAGCAAACGTTCGTAGTGGCCAGCTGCATCGTAGTTGTTATGTTTGTCACACATTGCGAATCAGCAGTCGGTTGGGCGTAGGAAACTCGCTGACTTGACAGGACACAGCTTTTCTCGATCATTACGTATCAGACATGTGCAACATTTTAACACAAAAAATATAAGAAGCGATATTAACAAGTAATGCGGTTTTGGCGGGCTGAAGACGGTTTGGCACGTTACAGCATCCAAAGGCTACAAGGAATCGTCAGTTTGGTAGTAGAGGAAAGTGATTTTGGGGGGGGGGGGGTAAAAATTGTAGGATACGAAGGTCTGAATATACCAAGCATTTAGTTTTGTTATTTATGGGACCACATTGGAAATATGAAACACGAAGGACTAGTTTTTGAAAAAAAAAGAATTACATACAGTCCAATATTTTACTACTAAGAGAATTTCATAAGCATCTAATTGACACAAATGCCGGTAATTTGATGAGTTACACAAAGAAATATTCTCATAAATATGACATTAGTTTTATGAGAGGTTTCTACTACGATCGCAAGAGACTTTCGAAGCTTCCAAGTGAGACTTCCCTGTGCGAAACAGCCACATCCTTGCAGTATTCAACATTTTTTCGCATAATGATTGCAGTGGCTAGATAAGGGATGACAGTACACGGACACAAGTTTGTAAACAGTTCCTCTTATCGCAAGCATTTCGCCGAGTTTACGCAAGGATGGCTGGTAATGCTTCTGTGAACATCTTGAGCGCAGCACCGTCACGGTCGCAGGACGAATGTTGGTCTGCAACAGCGGAAATTACTTCTCAGAACGCGTGGCTTCTCTGTCCTCGGTCCACCGATAGTGTGCGGCCGTTCAGAGCCTTACGGTATCCCTCGGCTCCCACACTGCAACGAATTCCATGCCAAAGTCACATACCATACGGGCCTACAGCGCCTTAAGGAAGTTGAACAGAGAGCATGAAAGAACCTCAAGAGAAGAGATTTGTGAGTTTTAATGTGAGATACAACGAAAGCCAGTTAATAAATAACATTGTGGAAGCAATCTCATAGTATTTTCAACTTGTGGGTCGCGGCCTCCTAGGCAGGAGTATGATAAAACTAAAGGAGGGGCGCGAGATTATTGAAAAGAGACGGATATGAACTCTAAAACTGATTAATTTACTGAATGCAAAGCAAAACAAACAACTTCCTGACATAATAAAAAATTAAAATTCACATTCGCACTGATATGGTGCACTTAAAATAGGACTGTATCAGACTGTACAAGGCATTTAATACTAACTTTTCAGTATTAAATTAAAAACAAGTTTAGTGATTATTAACGACTACCTTGGCTCTAGCTTGCAGAGCAATGTTTTTCGAAGAGAGGTTTAATACTAGAAATGACAGTCTGAGTTCTTTCACTACGTATAGCTCAGATCTATTTTTCGTCTTCAAAGCAGCAAACGCATAAAATCCGGTTTCACATATCGTAACTACACGATCGTAACTGTATACGATACAGAAAATTCGTCGTCCACCTTACCCAAAAACCAAAGCGCTATTTATTACTAGACTGTCTTTTGATTTAACCACTTTCCGTGAAGTCTACGAAGGTTTTTTTCTTTGCCGGCTGAGAGAACTTCTGGAGTATTTTGAAATGGATTTCTAACCCACTCCCAACGTGCTACTAAGTTTTCATCGGCGTGATTTACTGATTTTCAGTTATTACTAAAACAGCTTGTGGTTTTCTTCGTTCTTGTAGGTTTTAACATATTCATTCACATTTGCCAACATTTTTGCTTTAAATTTCTGATCCGTAAGTCCTATTTTCTTCAAAAAGAATCAACTTTACACCTCGTTTTCAACACTCTGTACTTTCTCCTTGGAGTTCAAGATTCGAGCTATTTAATTTCTCTAATACGTCGACACAGTAGCTCAATTTCATCACAAACAAATCATCTTGACTGGTATTTCTCGACTTTCGGTCGGGTTTTCTTTTCTAGAAAACTGGCGATTTCATTTCTTAACTGATAAACACGTTGTCAAGATATCCCACGCGATATTCATCTTGCCTCGCAATAAAATAGTAATGCTAACGTGCTGTACAAAGTGTAGCAAAAGTTCATGATTTTAGGAGTCTCATTGTATATAACTTATTATCGTTACAACAATATTCACACTAGCACTCATTTCCTTCTCGGTGAATCACGCAATGTGTACAGACACACTGTGGGGATTTTTGTTTCACAGGTCCTTGAGTTGCATAGAATTCCGAGACACTGAACGAGCACCATAGGCGCATATCGCGACGCAGTTTCTCCATTCTAAGTTTGACCCGTTTATAAAGTCATTTAAGATAGTAAATAATGCGAGTATTGCTGCTTTCAGTTCTAACGGTTTGCACAAAAGTAGTTTTTCTGCCGCTGATATACTATCACAAAATCGAACATAGGCAGTGAAATTAGCATCTTTATTCCTATCTGTTGCTTCATCAAGCTGAATTGAAAACCGTTTATCAGGCAACTTCCTGAAAAGCTGAAGTTCTACATCTTCAGCTATATCAACAATTCTGCGAGCAACAATATCCTTTGATAGACGTATGGACTGAAATTGCTTGGCAATGTTGTCTCCCAGTACAATTTCTACAATTTCCATTGCAGCTAGCAAAATAAGCTCTTCATCAATGGTGTGATGCTTTTTACATCCGGTTATTGTATATAAAACTTTGTAAAAGGCAAGTAAAAGTTTTTTTATTCACAGACAAAGTTTTTTCAGAAAACGATTTTTCCCTTTAAAATGATTTTAATTTTAATTCGGGAAGTTCTCGGAGTTTGGTAACGCACACACTTTGAAGATTTCCTAAATTTAGTTTAAGTTTATTAGGTTCCATACTGTTTGATGCCAAATTTTTCACCGAATGTCACACAATAAACTTTCTGCTTCATGCTTCAGTGCTGAGAAATCCAAAGTTCAAGTATTCATGACATTATTTTCTTGCTTTAACTTTCGTAACCACGCTCACTTGTTAGTTTTCTGATGCTTCACTATCGTCTAATGCTCGCTTACGCCCACTTAAAAAATGTGTCCAACCTTCTGTATAAAACTACTGCCCCGAAAATTTAATACTGCAAACTGCGGCTACCACCCAGTTTACAGTATACACATTCACGGCAGATTACATAGCGATAAAAGGATCGATCGGACTGAAACTGGCTGGAATTGAACGAAGAGCAGCATTTATAGACATTTACGTCGCGGTTATGCAGGCGTTCTAGAATGTTCGAGTCTAGTTGGAACTTCTCGCGAAGACACGACTTGGTGAACTTCTAAAGTTTCCTTTATTTCTGGCGGCAGTGATTATTGGCAAGAGACAGCGCGTAAAAAATTATACTGAGATGACAGAAGTAATAGGATACTTCCTAATACGGTGTCGGGCCTCCTTTTGCCCGGTGTAGTGAAACCAACGCCACGTGGCATGGACTCAACAAGTCGTTGGAAGTCCTCTGCAGAAACATTGAGCCATGCTGACTCTACAGCCGTCCATAGTTACGAAACTGTTGTCGGTCCTGGATTTTGTGCACGAACTGACCTCTCGATTATGTCCCAAAAATGTTCGACTGGATTCATGTGGGGTGATCTAGGTGTCCAGAATCATCTTCAAACCGATCGCAAAAAATTGTGTTCCAGTGACAAGGCGCATTGTCATCCATAAAAATTCCATCGTTGTTTGGGAACATGAAGGATATGAATGGCTGCAAATGGTCGCTAAGTAGCCTAAAATAGCCCTGATCGGTTCAATTGGGCTAGACGACCCAGTCAATTCCATGTAAACACAGCCCACACCATTATTGAGCCACCACAGGCTTGCGAAAATGCCTTGTTGTCAAATTGGGTCCACGGATTATTGGGGTCTGTGCGACACTCGGATCCTAGTATTAGCTGTTACCAACTGAAATCGGGACTCATCCGACCATGCCACCATTTTCCGTTAGTGGGATGCAACCGATATGGTCACGAGCCCAGGAGAGGCGATGTCGTACTGTTAACAAAGGCACTCTCGTCTGTCATGTGCTGCCATAGCCCACTGTTGCTAAATTTCGCCGCATTATCCTAACGGATACGTTCGTCGTACGTCCCACGTTGATTTCTGCGGCATTTCGCGTAGTGTTGCATGTCAGCACTAACAACTCTACGCAAGTGCCTCTGCTCTCGGTCGTGAAGGAAGTCCGTCGGCCTCTGCTTTGTCCGTGGTGAGAGGTGATGCGTGGAATTTGGTATTCTCAGCACTATCTTGACATGTGGATGATTTCCAAAATGGAATTTCACATGCGTCTAGCTCCAATTATGCGTTTAAAGTCCGTTAATTTCCATCGTGCTGCCAAAATCACGTCATAAACCATTTCACATGAATTATCTGAGTACGAATGACAGCGATTTCAGTGCGCCGTCCTTTCATACCTTGCATACGCGAAACTACCGCCTTCTGTATTTGTGCATATAGCTATCCCATGACTTTCATCGCCTCAGCGTACAGCTGACAGCCTCTAGGTACTGATTGTTATACGTAGAGCTCCATTCTCAAAGCAGAGCAGAGTGAGCAGCAGCAGCAGCAGCAGCTGGAGCAACAGTGGCGGCTTACAGTTTGTACACAAATTGTGAATCTCGTTTAGTTTAGTGGTATTCTTACGTACTTTAAGTGAACGTTAGCTGATTATTTAGCTGTTTTAGTAGTGGTACTTATTTTTTCTAGTATTTACATAATTTACGTTTTTTGCAAATGAAACCAATCAATTACTTACATTATTTACAATATTCACTGTCATCATTGATACGGTAATGTCCGCAGACGGGTGTATATATCTTATCGCGAAGTATATATCGTTTGCCATCCTGTGCAGGTAAAGAGAGTTTAAGTTCTTTAACAGTCAAAACAACATGCTGCTTTGAGTGAATGACAAACTCTCACTTCAAATGTTTTTTATTCCAGTCTTTGAACACAATATGAATTCTTTAGACGATGACCGGTTTCAGTCCGTAATGACCACCCTCAGATCTTTTTTACACCATGTCCTAAAGTGATGAGGCCATAATGGAATTGTCAAAAAATATAAATATAATCAGCATAGCATCGTAATATAGATCTAAAATAAGGTGTAGAATAGGCCGCATCGTCCACACAGTCATTATTGCAATAACGACTGTGTGGACGATGCGGCCTATTCTACACCTTATTTTAGATCTATATTACGATGCTATGCTGATTATATTTATATTTTTTGACAATTCCATTATGGCCTCATCACTTTAGGACATGGTGTAAAAAAGATCTGAGGGTGGTCATTACGGACTGAAACCGGTAATCGTCTAAAGAATTCATATTGTGATCGAAGACTGGAATAAAAAACATTTGACAGTATTGGAACACTGTTTGTATACGCGACCATGTCGCATTTGGTGAAACTCTCGTTTTTTTTTTCACTTCCTAATTCAGGACACACTGCTTGTAACCACAATGGTGAGCCTTTCTTGCAGACTATTGTTTGACACCTTTTGCTCTGCCTGTTATGCTCTCAGATTCGGTTTCGAGGGGGTGCGTTTTTGTGAATAAATCCACAAATTCTGTGATAGGCTCTCCTATACAGGAATCAATATGGGTTCCGAAAACACTGATGGTGTGAATTCTAGTGCGCTCTGTTCGTCTACGAGATCCAGAAGGCGGTAGATACCGACACCCATGAAGATGGTGTGTTCCTTGACTTCCCGTAAGGCATTCTATACAGGTATGCACTGCTGCCTAATGATCAAAACACAAGTCTATGGACTATCAGACCAACTGTGTCACAGTTTACAGCAAACAGAACACAATATGTCATTCTCAATGGAGAAAGTCTTCAGACATACAAGTGTCTTAGAGCGTCCGCAATACATATAAATGACATAGTAAACAGCATCGGAAGTTGCAAGACGCTTTTCGCGGATGATGCTGTTGTATATAGAGAAGTGGCAATGCTAGAAAATAATTGTAGTGAAATTCAGAAAGACCTGCAGAGGAGCAACTCTTGGGGCTGGGAGTGACAACTAACCATCAACATAAACAAATGTAACTATTGCGAATACATGGACAGAAAGACCCATTATTGTATGATTACACCATTACAGAACAGTCACTGGTATCAGTTGCTTCCATAAACTATCTAGGAACAGGTGTACGGAGCAGTTTAAACTGGAACAACCACATAAAACTAATGGAGGAAACGCAGGTGGTAGACTGAAATTCATTGGGAGAATCATCAGAAAACGTAGTTCTTCAATAAAGAAGGTAGCTTACAACACCCTCGTCCGAGAAATACTTGAACGTGACTCGCCAGTATGGGATCCGAGCCAGATAGTATTGATAAAGGAAATAGAGAAGGTCCAAGGAAGAGCAGCGCGTTTTGTAAGGTTTAGTAACCATGTAAGCGTCACGCATATGATGAACCGACTCTAATGGCAGACGGTTCAAGAGAGGCTTTCTGCATCATAGTGTCGTTTACTGTTAAAGCTCGGACAGCGTACGCTCCTACAAGAATCAACAAATATATTGCTTCCCAAATACCTTAAAATCATGAAGTTAAACTTATAGAGATCCGAGTTCATACAGAAGCTTACTGGCAATCGTTCTTCCTGCGAACCATACGAGGCTGGAACAGGAAGGGGGGAAATAACAGTGGTCTACAAAGTATTCTCGGCACACTTCCTGTAAGGTGGTTTGCGGAGTATAATTATAGACGTGGATGTATATGCTGGCACCATTCGAAACACTTCGTATCAAATACACTGTTTCCGTAATTGCTGTTAATGTCAGTATTATAAACAATGTGGCACTATAGTCATTGTCATTCCTGCCAAGAAGAGGTCAGTTTTGACGTGGGTTCATTGAAACATTCTCTTTTCGCACGTATTATTACTTGTTGCATAATCATATTCTTTCTCACAATCAATTTTGTGGGAATTGGTGTGGCCTTGAGGGAACAAGCTGCATCCCTTCGTACACAGGGGCATCAGAACCCCTTCGAAGTTTTGTGTCACCTGCACATTGTGTCAACTAATTGCCTCGTATAAACAGCTACAGATAAGCGCCACATTTGAAGATGATTGTCTCTATAATGTGCATTCACGAAACCATGTCACTTACGTGTATAATTTTTGCTTTTCCAGGTCATCGGTACGAGGCGTGGATGCTCATGAGTTGCCAGCCCGTCCTGGCAACCCGCAGCGGCCGTACTGCTTTCCCTCGGCACTCTGCACTCCCATGAGGTAATCCATCAGCTTTTCGCGCCCTCCCTTGCGGGCTTTCAAAAATAACTACGCACCCTCCGACTCAGAGTTGCAATATTAAAATTTTTGGCTGGTTTCGTTGTCTAGGAGCTGGGATACGTAGTTGCCGCATTACAGGCCAAATACTGCTGAGTCTACAGTATACGGTAAGAATACACACATGAATTGAATCGTCGAAGGTTTCTATCAATCGGAAAGTGTGAATTATGAAAATAACATGTAAATTTATAAATGAAAGATTGTAGTTAAATAAAATCTGCCGGTACTATCTTAACGACTTTAAATGATGAGTACGATAGTAGAAGTACTTTTGAGAATGCGGTATATTTCTGCAAAACACTTATTGGTGTCGACAGTCCAGCAAGTAAATAAAATTTAAGTTGAATAATAGGGAAACAATAGATTCCTACAGCACGTAATTAGCTGCGAACAACAACATAGCTCCCGAGACATTCACATCTAAACGCGCACTACGTCTTCACTGCAGAAGCCACGGAAATCACACAAGAGCACAAGTCGTCACTCCGAAGTATTTCTATCTCTCGCGATCACTCGCAACCTGCTCCACTCCCAAGTCTTTCCCGCGACCGTGCGTCCGCCGCGCCGTCCCGCACTTTCCGTGTCCTATACCGTACCCCCCCGTATCCTCTCCGGAAACGATGCTCCCATCCAGTCTCCCCATTCACGAGCGCTGTGATTGGCTAGAGCGCTCGCGCCATGTCTTCCAACCAAAGCACCCACCCAAATATTTAAGCACATACGAAACACTGGATTTACATTTAAATACGTCAAATTAAAAAAAAAAATTCCTACGTCCGGACCATAAACACGCTCTAACACACATTATTAAATACATAAACAATTAAATACACATGTATCAAAAGAAAAGAAGAAAAAGGTAGGCCAGGAGCTTAATGTGTCTGTGTTTTCTAAAACGCAGTAAATAATTGACTAGTTTTTTCATGAATAACATATATCGGATATTAACAAAGACATAGATGAATCAATATATTTATAAGCTTGCTGCTGCCATTTTTTCGTGTAACTGTGGAGTACTTACGGCCTGACGCTATTGATAGTAATCGGCCACTTTGACCTCCAATAACTCATGTACTATTCAAGTTACATGCCTGTAATGCATACCAATTTACGTTTACGCTAATAGCTTTGAAAGACACGTCGGTCGACGAAATCGGATGAAGCGTTTACATTTGGAAATTCGTTGCTGGGTGTTACTTGTCTAATTCACAGTCAGATACTAAACTTGAAACTAATAAAGACATTGAAAATCTGATTACGACATCAGTATCGTCGTGCAAATAATGGTAATGTACAGGGTGTTTCAAAAATGACCGGTATATTTGAAACGGCAATAAAAACTAAACGAGCAGCGATAGAAATACACCGTTTGTTGCAATATGCTTGGGACAACAGTACATTTTCAGGCGGACAAACTTTCGAAATTACAGTAGTTACAATTTTCAACAACAGATGGCGCTGCAAGTGATGTGAAAGATATAGAAGACAACGCAGTCTGTGGGTGCGCCATTCTGTACGTCGTCTTTTCTGCTG